>NC_134408.1:54919330-55253080 GCF_038048845.1 Mixophyes fleayi
AACAGTTCCTGGAATCCTTGCCCAGTAAAGTGTGTCCCTCTGTCACTTTCAGTGACCTCACCCAATATCTGCAGATTACCTCACTCATAATTTTCTTTGCTACTGTTTTAGCATTTGCTTTCCTATGCGGCCACGCCTCCGGCCAGTGACTAAAGAGGTTGACACAGATGAGCACATTCTCATAGCCTGAGAATTTGGGAAGTTGTATAAAGTCTATCTGTATCCTTTGAAAAGGATACTGTGTCTGGGTTGTGCTTTTCTGTGGAGTTGGGACAGACTTATCCAGGTTATTCTGTGCACAGATTAGGCATCCTGACAATGATGCCTGTACTGCTTGGGTGCACCCTGGTGCTATCCATAACCTGTTAGTGAGTGCAACCATAGCATCTTTACCCAGATGTACTTTCCCGTGTGCTATATTGGCCATAATGGGATAAAGTGCTTTTGGTAGACACAAACCCTGACCTTTACACCACTCTCCTTGCACTTCTAGTGCCCAAGCCTTTTTCTCATTCTCTGTTGCTTGTTTCTGCATAATTTGGAATGTGGTATGGTCAAAAATTGGGTCAGGGGTCACCATGTAAATAGACTCCCTTTGGGGTACTGGGGCTATGGTGGCTTCTTGTGCGGACTGGTCTACCAGTCTATTTCCCTTAGCTTCAGGGGTAGTGTCTCTGGTATGTGCCTTCACCTTCATCACTGACAGTTTGGAGGGCAGCTGGAATGTGGTAAACAGTGCCCTGCTGTGTTCTGCATGCTTAACTGGATTGCCTTCTAATTCCAAACATCCCTACTTTTCCATATGGGACCATAGTGATGCGCAATTCCAAAGACATACCTTGAATCAGTGTAGATGTTTACCCTTTGTCCTTCTGCATATATACATGCAAGTGTCAGGGGCTTTAGTTGAGCTTCTTATGCTGACATGTGACTCGGTAGAGTCTGTTGAATTACTATTTCTGTGTATGTGGTTACAGCACATCCTGCATGAGGAACATCATCTATGCAGTAGCGTGAATCATCTACAAAAAGGGTGATGTCTGCATCTGATAATTGTATATCTTTAATGTCAGATAAAACCAGAGATTATTGTCTCTTTAGTTCTACACAATCATAAAAATTTTGTGTGTGTGTATTTTTTCTTCTTGTTCAAACTGGGATTCCTCCAGATCCCTGGAGGAATCCTGGTCATAGCCTACCATCCTTTGAATCATGCGGAAGTAATGTAGCAGGTTTCAACATTGTGCACCGTTTAAGTGTAACATTACTGGGAGTCAGCAGTTCTACTTTATATTTTGTGAGTCTGGCTGCTGAGAGATGTTTTGTTTGTGCTTGGTTGAGAATTTCTGTTACTGTATGTGGCACTATTAGGGTTACTGGGTGTCCTATCACAATGTCTGTACTTTTTTGGAGCACTAGGCCAGGTGCAGCTACTGCTTTAACACAAGTAGGTGCTGCTTGTATGACTGGGTCTAGTTGTGCAGAGTAGTATGCAAGTGAGATTTGTTTGTGACCATGTATCTGTGTACACCTGTGTATACCTTAGGCATGTGCACTTACTTCATGACAAAATAATGTGAAAGGCTTATCATAGTCTTGTAAGGCCAGTGCTGGGGCATTAAATATGTCTTGCTTTAACTGTTAGAATACCTGTTGCTGTGTTTCTGTGAGTGTAATGGGGCCCTGCCCTGTTGGTCCTTTCAAAATTTCATATAATATTTGCAGTTTGCTGGATGCTGCTGGAATCCATTCTCTGCAATATGACAGTAACCCCCAAAATGCTCTTAATTCTTTATATGTTTCTGGTATCTTGACTTTTAGACTTTAGACTTCTTTTCTCTGTTCTGTCAGATGCTTTGCTTGGTGTGAAATTCAAGGTCCTAAAAATTCTACGTTCTGCAGAACTGGCTGTAATTTGTCTTTTGAAAATTTACACTAAAAACTGATTGTCTATTACTAGGGTGTCATTTACTTGTATATGCAGGGGCGTTGTTTTGTGTAACAATTGTATCTGTCCATCTAACCCTGTGGCTGGTAACACTGTAGAGGAGACTAAATTGTGTGGCACTAGTTTAGATTGTAAAACTGAAGTGACGGCTCCAGCATTTACTAGTGCTGTAGTTTCCTCTAGTCCCCTTATTGTTAGCGGAACTGTACATTGTGGACCAGAGGTTACTGATAAACTGAGTAGTATGTGACTCTGGGGGCCGTGTTCCTATACTGCCTTTTTCTTGAAGTCAGCTCTGGGTTCGGCTGCATTTAAACAATCTCTCTTTAAGTGTCCTTTCTGAATGCAATGAAAACACAGTTCTTTCTTCATACACTCCTGGGACCTAAGGCTTAATTTTACATTAGTGATTTTGGGTCTCTGTCTGCCCTATCTTGGTTAGAATTTTGGATGCCTAGGTGTGTAACATCAGACTGTACCACATATATGGGCTGTGTCCCCTTCTTTCTGTCCTGTTTCTCCTTACTATCTTCCGCAATGGATTTCAGTACTGTCAGTAAAACATCAGGGGTTAAAGTTGCATATTCAGGTCTGCTGATTTTAAGAGTCTTGAGGAGGTCGGGGTTTAAGCCTCCCAAAAATGCATTTTTGAATATGCCTATGTCCCTAGCAGTGGCATGACCAAACCCATAATCCTTATGTTTCTGTCGGCATTGCGTGAAATATTCTGTCACTGGTTGATTTTTCCCTTGTGGTACTATTTTTGAGGGCATATTCCTAATTTTCCCTTCCTTTATACCATACATTTTGCCATCCGCTCCTCACCAATAATGCCTTCCTTTTATTGCGCATCTGTAGGCATGACTATATTTGCAGCGTTATGCTGAGCTGGGGTTTCTGCTATTGTGCTGTTGCATAATTCCCCACTGTGACTTTTGTCATCTGGTCCAGGTCTAACCAGGTGACATTATAAAATGTCCGTAGATATGTCATATATATGGCAAATCCCACAGAGACTTTGTCAATGTTTGGGACATCTCTTGCTAATGACATTTTATCAGTGGGTGACCATGGTTTAAACCAGTTGACCATCCGTTCAGGGATCGCTTGGTTATCATCTTCCGCAGGTCTACCTGGTGTGATCTGACTGTATACAGGGTACAATCCCGTTACAGGGGGTGTTTGCAGTTTTTGTACAACTGCACCTTCATATGAAGGCGGAAGTGCTGTCGGGGCTAGTATCATATAAAATTTTGTTGCCTTACACATTGGGAAGGCAGGGTCTCTCTACAAATGTATTTGCGGACAATTACACCTTTCAGGTATTATTCTGATGGTGGCGTAGTGGTTAGCACTTCTGCCTTACAGCACTGGGGTCATTAGTTCAATTCTCAACCATGGCCTTATCTGTGTGGAGTTTGTATATTCTCCCCGTGTTTGCATGGGTTTCTTCTGGGTGCTCCGGTTTCCTCCCACACTCTAAAAACATAATGGTAGGTTAATTGGCTGCTAACAAAATTGACCCTAGTCTGTCTGTCTGTGTCTGTCTCCGTCTGTGTATGTGTGTGTGTGTATCTTAGGGAATTTAGACTGTAAGCTCCAATGAGGCAGGGACTGATGTGATTGAGTTCTCTGTACAGCGCTGCAGAATTAGTGGCGCTATATAAATAAATGATGATGATGATGATGATGATTCTCATGTGTACTATTTTTCCTGCATTGTCTTTATATCATCTTAAGTCTGTCCTCCGCACTGTGGGTGGCTGTGTTCTATGACAGTTTCTACAGGATACTGTCCATGAGGAACCACATATTAAACCCAATTGACACTTTGCTAAATTGCAATTCTGACAAACATAATTGGGGCATCTCCATCTCCTTTCCCTTGTTTGTTTTCTCATGCAAAGTGCACTAGAGTGTCCTTCAGTGTCACAGTGCTGACTTAGAGTAAATGCACTGATATTTGATATCTGATATTTTCCTCTAATTCCTGTGTCTCTTGTTTTAGCAATATTTGTTCAGAGACTTGTAACCACTTTAGGAGTCTACCTTCGAGTTTGTGTTTCCATATATAAGGGTGATATGACTTGTGTATCTGTTGTATCTTTATTTGGTCTAATGATCCTTCTTTGCCTATCCCCGCTTTCCGGAATAATTCTGGCATACCTTCTACTCCCCCATTTCCTAAAATCTTGCACATCATGTCTATGGGGGAGCTGCTGTCATTTATCTGTTTTCTATCTATATTTCCCATATTGATAGTTTTATCCTGAGTCTAAACAGGGACTCTTATCTAGTTTTCTGTGGACTGTTCTTGTAGTAGATGTACATGTAAAATAGTTGCTTTCACAGTACCTGGGATGAAGGTCTTTGGAATTCTTCTAAACTTTGGGCAGATTACAGAATCTCCGTTCTTAGATATATTTCTGGGGATGGTTTTAAAGTGTTCACCCAATGTTCTCCTACATGTGTGTCAATATATTTTCTTTCAAAGTGACAACGCATTATGACTGTGAATTCTCTGTAGAGGTGTCCCGGATAAAAGTATATGCCCTGTCTTAGGCTGCTATCTGTGACTGCTATCAAATCAGGTCTCAAGAAGGTGCTCTCTTTCTGTAAAATCAGCAGGCATTTACAACATTTACATGAATAAAGGGACATATGGGTTTCTTAAAAGAGTAAGTCCCTTATGCCTTTAATACCCATGCAAGCTTTCCAAAATATGTACAGAACCCCAGTTACAACTAGGACTACAGCTATTGCTTTAATGCAAATCTCAATTTCAATATCCATGAGGTTATAGTTTTAAAAAGCAACTTGTAGCAGCAAGATTTACAAGAAAAACGCCGACAACCCCCTGCCCTTTAGCGCCTCACATAGGTACCAACGAGAAACCGCAGAGGACCCTATTCAGACTCAGTGGGGGATTTTATCATACTTTTACTGGTTTATTAACCGTCACTTTTTTCAATCCTCATATGAGCTAGGAGACTCAAAGATTACCCACCCAGTGGTCTCAGTTCTCTAGAGACCAGGACAAGCCTCTGGTTGCAAGCGAGAAGTGCAGTCTTTGATTGGGTATCTTATTCAGTCATTTTTCATTTATACATCATATGACAGATACAGAAACATTCATACACACATACATACTTCATCTAGGAGAAGACAAATGTTTTAGTAATCACTGTACAAATCTGAGACTTACAGATCTGCGTGCCTGATACCTTAGACATACATGAGACAGCTCTAAACAGAAGAGCCTAACAAGCAGAAAGCCGCTCACCGTGGGTTAAAGTCAGAGTCCTGTATCCAGGACGACTTCCCGTTCTCTGTCAAT
Source organism: Mixophyes fleayi (assembly GCF_038048845.1). NCBI lineage: Eukaryota > Metazoa > Chordata > Amphibia > Anura > Limnodynastidae > Mixophyes > Mixophyes fleayi. The sequence continues at coordinate 54,924,616 of NC_134408.1, forward strand.
AGCTCAGGTCAGCAGATCTCAATGGGACCTCCAACGTTGATGGATCCAAAACCCTTGAGTCTTCACCAATCAGTCAGTTCACCTGTAAGTGTCAGTTTAACAGTTTAAGTTTGAGCTCAAAATATTCTCTGCTTTATTGTTTACAAGTTCATTTTTTTATAGTATTCTGGTTATACAGAATCAGAATAGCACACTTCAGCAAATAACACCCCTAACTGTCTTATCTTTGTCTTAACCACTTATTTTAACATAGTAACATAGTTGATGAGGTTGAAAAAAAACACCAGTCCATCAAGTTCAACCTATTTTGGATCTCCTGCAATCCCTCACTTATATTTGAAATTGATCCAGAGTAAGCAACCACCAATCTGTTTCAATTGTGAAAATACCCCCAGGCCCAATATTGCAGTCCTTTTTTACCCTATATCCACTACTATCCTTCATTTTAATTAACGGTCGTATCCCTGGATACACTTTTACGCAAAAAAATTGTCTATCCCTTTCTTAAACATATCTATTGAATCTGCCATCACAACCTTCCCTGGCAGTGAATTCCATATCTTGACTGCCCTTACTGTAAAGAACCCCTTCATTTGCTGGTTGTGAAATTTCCTCTCCTCTAACCTTAGAGGGTGACCGCATGTCCTGTGTATAGTTCTTGGGGTAAAAAGTTCCCATGAAAGTTCTCTGTATTGACCCTTAATGTATTTGTACATAGTAATCATATCTCCTTTTAGATGCCTCTTTTCTAAAGTAAACATGCCTAAACTGGCTAACCTTCCCTCATAACAGAATGACTCCAAAACCTTTATCAATTTTGATGCCCTTCTCTGAACCCTTTCTAGTTCCAAATTATCTTTTTTATAGAGTGGTGCCCAGAACTGTACTGCATATTCAAGATGAGGTCTTACCAACGACAGTGGCAAAATTACACTGTCTTTGCCCTTGCAGCTGCTACTTGACATTGAGCACTATTGCTAAGTCTATTGTCTACGAGCACTCCCAAATCCTATTCCATTATAGTTCCTCTAAATTAATTCAATTTAATTTATAGACTGCGTTCTTGTGTTTGATCCCTAAATCCATAACCTTACATTTATCTATGTTAAACCTCATATTCCATTTGGCCGCCCAATTCTCCAGTTTATTTAAGTCCCTCTGTAGAGAAGCTACATCTTCTTCTGATTTTATTACCTTACAGAGTTTAGTGTCATCTGCAAAAATAAAAACTTTACTCTCTAAACCATCACCAAGGTCATTAAAAAATTCATTAAAAAGGAGTGGCCCCAGCACGGAACCTTGAGGTACTCCACTTAAAACTTTTGACCAATTAGAAAATGTTCCATTTATCACAACTCTTTGTTCCCTATTCTCCAACCGGTTTTTGATCCAAGTACAAATGTTGTTTCCTAGACCCAGTTCCCTTATTTTGTAAAATAACCTTTTGTGTGGCACTGTATCAAAGGCCTTTGCAAAATCTGAGTAGACCACATCTACTGTGCTGCCCTCGTCTAAGTTCCCACTTACTTCCTTGTAGAAACGAATAAGATTAGTTTGACATGACCTATCCCTCACAAATCCATGCTGATCCCCACTAATAATCCTATTGCGCACCAAGTAATCCTGAATACTATCCCTTAATATACCTTCCAGTAGTTTCCAAACTATTGATGTCAGGTTTACAGGTCTATAATTCCATAGTTGTGATCTCCTCCCCTTTTTAAACAACGGCACCACATCTGCTCTTCCCCAATCCCTTGGTACTGAGCCTGATGAGATTGAATCTATGAAAATTAAGAATAGCGGTGTTGCTAATTCTGAGTTTAGCTCCATATGAACACTTGGGTGTATGCCATCTGGACCTGGAGCTTTATTTATCTTAATATTGTTCAGTCAACTTCTTCCTCTGTCAACCAAGTATTAATTAATGGCACGGTTTCATTTCCATTTTTTTGTATTATTCCTACCATTTGTTCCTCTCTAGTAAATACTGAAGAAAAGAAAGTGTTTAAAACCTCTGCTTTTTCCTTAGTATCATTTATCAATTCACCCATCTCACTTCTTTCGGGTCCTATATAATCATTTTTAATCCTTTTTGCCATTTATATACTTTAAAAAAACTTTTTGGGGTATTTTGCAACTTCTTTTTCATTTTCTAATTTAGCCAATCATGATCATCATCATCATCATCATTTATTTATATAGCGCCAATAATTCTGCAGCGCTGTACAGATAACTCATTTACATCAATCCCTGCCCCATTGGAGCTTACAGTCTAAATTCCCTAATATAGACACACACTCACACAGACACAGACAGAGAGGGAGAGACTAGGGTCAATTTTGATAGCAGCCAATTAACCTACTAGTATGTTTTTGGAGTGTGGGAGTAAACCAGAGCACCCGGAGGAAACCCACGCAAACACAGGGAGAACATATAAACTCCACATGGTCGGGAATTGAGGCAGAAGTGCTAGCCACTAGGCCACTGTGCTGCCTTAATTTCCATTCTGCATGTTTTATTACATTCCTTGCACCTATAGAAGGACTCCTCAGACCCTTCAGACTTAAACAATTTAAATGCACGCTTCTTACTTTGCAGGAGATCATGGGTGGAGAGTTCAAGATAAAAAAAAACCTACACTAACAAAGACTGTCCTTTCTGTACGTTGCAGATCCTTGTCAGTGCATCTCTGAGGGAATGGTTACCAAAATAAGCATCTTTATGGATATGGGTGATGTTACATTGGACTTTTCTCAGAATTCATAAATATTCAGTAGCTTAAATATAAAATGTTACGAAAAAAGTTTCAAACAAACTTCAGAAGCCATCATGTTCATAAGGGACAAAAAGGGAAACCTCAGCTAGGACCCTGGTTTAATAAACAAATCATTTTGCAGATTTTATGAAACATTATATAGTATCCACAAGGAAAAATCATCTTACCCTCCAAATACTTCTCTTATACAACAATAATTGGAAGGCTATGATCTTACTAAATTAGAGTGAGTTTCAGCACAACTAAATGCAGATATAACAGAAGAGTACATAAAGCGAATGCTTAAATCTGTAAAAACATCTAAAGGTCCCACTCTGATGACTTTTCTGATCATCATATTTAAAACCATTATACAAATATTAGTTCCACACTTGGTAGAGGTTTTCAATGCAAGCTGGGAAATTTCACCCTGACACCACAAGATCCAATATAATTGTAATTCCAAAGCCTAGCAAGGACCCTACTAAGTGTGTTAACTTGTTAAGATCTTGGCTTATAGACCAAATAACCGTTTGATTAAACTGATCAAACATGACCAAGTAGATTTCGGTCCCACAGGGTCTGACCAATGGACTGAGTTCATCCATGTTCATTTTGAGGAATGGTACTAAGCAAGGGTGTCCATCTCCCTTTTAAGTGAAAGTACTTGCATAGAACCCTTTTCTGACTAAGTTAGATTAAACCAAGAAATGAAGGAAATCCAGATTGAACAGTACAACATCTCATTAATTGCTGACAATGTATTATTGACTCTAACAAATCCTCGAGTCTTGCTCCCTAATCTTTTCACAGAATTGGAGAAATAGTGGTTCCTATCAGGATACAAAATAAATGATAATTTTTGAGGCTTTAGCTACCACTTTCCTTTTCATGTCACAAAACTGTTGGAACTTAATTTTTAATTCCAATGGAGACCCCTAGCGATTAATTATTTGAGTATTTCAATTACAAAGGAATTCAGCTAGCCACGTCAAATAAATTGCACCCATTTTTATTGATAGTATTAAACATTAGTTAAACATGTGGAGTCATCTTTGTAATTCTTCGTTTGACAAAATAAATGTCATTAAAATGAATGTTCTTCTCAAGCTATTGTAACAATGTCAAACATTACCAGTCCATGTTCCAGCCCTCGTTTTTAGCTCTCACTTTGTTGCAAATTAAATTAAAATAGAAAATGCCTGGGGTAATTTTGTTTAATAAAATCTACAGTAGCTGAAAGGATGGACCTCCCTACTTTTGAACAATATTATCAAGCTATGTTACGTAGTGTAGTGAAATGTCATTCCAGGTCAATAGAAATATAAAATACATGAGGACAGTGAAAATCTTGGGTTGAGATCTCCTCCATGGCATACCAGGACCAGCCTCAGCCTACTCTATTCCCATTCCATCAATTTACAGATTTGGGACACAACAAGCAATTCAAATTAGTAGAAATCCCTTATCTACATACCCCAATATGGAAACACCTCTTTTTCTTGATGAGAAACAATCAAATATACATAAGCATAGTTCACAGCAAAGATCTTCTATCATACCAAAGTTTTATTAGTTCCTTTTGCATCAGTATGCCATTCACATTCACTGATTCGTTTTGTTTCTATTGTCTCAGTTTCAAAAATTCAGACCTTTATCCCATAATTTCCTTAAAATGTCCATATAATTTCTAATAATGTTATCTTTAATGTTTATTTATGCCTTTTTTCTTTCTAGTCTGAACATCCTGAAAAGCTATGGTTCATAATTTAAAATATTATTAAAGGAAAAAATAAAGAAAGTTTTCTAAGAACTACTTCTGCAGTGTTGGAGTTAATAAAATACTTTATTGTCCAAATCTTAGTAAATTTATCCTGTTTGTACCAGGCATTGACGATCCTTATACCTTTCACTCTTATAACATCCTGTAGTGTTATGCTTGATCCTTGTTATCAGTGTGTAGTGACTCTAAATAATATATCTTTGAGGTTATAAGCTATTTTACAACTCATTGATAGCTTACTTCAACATATTTGCTCTAGATCTTTGTCTGTCTGTGCATAATGTGTTCCAAAATTTTTGTAATATTGTATTTATTTTTGACCATTCCTTGCAGAAGATGCCTACAAATCCGATTTTATTATCTGATCTTTTCAATTTATTTGAAAGAAATTTTAGAGATTCTCGATTTCATCATTGTCTTAACAATTTTGTTTGTTTCTGAGAAATTCCTCATTTGGTACTCACTTGAGAGTCCCTATTGCTATATACTAGAACATATTAGAACACTTATAATTGCTTAAACTGCAGTAAAAAAATAAAATAAAAAAGGTCTTAATATTTATTGATTTCCTTGTAAGCAATAATAGTCAAGAAGCAACTTCTTAAATAAACATTCACTCAGACACACACACATATACATATATTTGAGTTTATTATATTTTATATGATATTTTAAAATAGCTTTCCTATATCTTTGACCAGTTAATCAATGTACTGTTTAAACAAATTTTCATCAAATTCAGTGGCAGCTCACTATATGACTAAAAAGAGAGGGGGGGGGGGGTTCTTAATATTCCTATTCCTATTCATAATAAACAAAAGATAGCGAAATATGGCACTCAACCCAATTTCCACTTAATTATTGTTATTATTATCCTTTATTTAGATGGTGCCACAAGAGTTCAACAGCACCATACAGAATACAGACAGTGGACAATACAGGGTAAAACGGTACAGAACAGTAAGTGAATAATATCAGGACTCCAAAGGCTCCAAGCATAGCTAGTACAGTGAAGATGAAGCAAAAGAATAGGTTTCAAGATAGGAGGGAAGAAGGCCCTGCTCATAAGAGCTTATTTTCTAAAGGGAGGACAAACAGACAACAGGCACAATGGGGAGTCAGTGGAGTGAATATAATGTAAGAGGAATGAGTAACGGGGCAAAAGAAGAGAGAAGTGAGGATCAAATATGGAGAGGAACAGATGGTTTTCAAGTGTCCATTTGAAGGTATACAGGGGACAGTCAGATAGAGCATTGTAGGTTGTTCTAGTAGAGGTGGGCAGCATAGGAGAAATTTTGGATTCTGGAGTGGAATGAGGTGATCAGAGTGGAGGAGAGGCAATGATCATTGGCCAATCGCAGAGAATGGGAGCGAGTGTGAATGGAGAGAATGTGAGCTATGAGGCAGTGAAGTGGCAGAGGGCTCTGAAGATGAGTGTGAGGAGTTTGAAAAGGATTCTGTAAAGGAAGGGGAGCCAGTGTAAGGCAAAGCAGAGAGGGGAGGCAGAAGAAGAGCATCATGAAAGGAAGATAAGTCTTGCAGACACATTGAATATAGATCAAAGGGGTCAAGGTGGTAGCGGGAGAGAACTGTGATGAGAAGGTTACAGTAATCCAGACAGGAAATGATGAGTACATAGATAATGATCTTGATGGCATTCTGAAATAGCAAGGGTCAGATGCAGGCGATGTTGCAAAGTTGGAAGTGACAGGATTGGGCAAGAAATTGACTGTGGGGGCAAAATAGAGGGTGGAAAGTTCTTAGCAGTTCTTAAATACACTGTGAAGTCCCTTCCTTGTATGTGAAATGATGGCTGCCGTAATTCAAAAGCTGTATGATAAGTCAAGCACAAGCAAGAAATCTAGAGAAATAGGGGAGAAGTAACACTGTGCCTGATAGTGTAGTGATTAGGTATAATGAAACCCAATAAGGTGTTTATTTACATGCATACCAGATCTAGACGTAAGTCAATCATATCTGTATAATTAATCTTAAATCCTGGTGGCATCAGTAAGCACCATATAGTGCAACTCCAGGTGGGCAAATAGAAACACAGGTAACCAGAAAATAGTGTAGAATTTCCTATACAGAGAAAATGTATTATTATAATGCAATAAGTGAATCTTTCAAAGGCACAATGTCACAATGAATCCAAATAATTGCATAGTTGCAAACAAACATATCAGTGTTAAATGTCTAAACTTATTGAATATTTAAAATAGTCACTAGGATTTTCTTAAATCCAATGAAATATATTGTACAAGTCAATAAGACTTTCAGATGCATAGCATTATGTGTCAAAATGTGATTTTAGTGATCATACTTGTTTTTACTTTATTGATAATATATAATAAAATTATATACTTATTATCTTGTGTAAGGGGTTCCCTCAGTATGTGTAATAAAAATAGACCAATAGAATGTGTTAAATAATGATTCATTTGTTAACAATTTTGAGCAAATTCTTTTTCATTTTTTCTTTAAAATCTTTCCCTCAGAGCCTTAGTTTTGTTTCTCAAACAAGGCTTGGAGTGGCCCGAGCACAATCTTATCATTCATGAGAGAGAGTACATATTGTCCAGGTAGTCGTCAGACCAGCTCATAATATTCATTACTCCCCTGATCAGTTAATCCCCTCATCCTCAGTCATTAACCTTCTCATAATCATTAAATATCTCCTTAGTAGTGGTTAGCACTTCTGCCACACAATACTGGGGCCATGAGTTTGATTCCTGACCATGGCCTTATCTCTATGGAGTTTGTATGTCCTCCCCCTGTGTGCGTGGGTTTTCTTTAGGTGCTTTGGTTTTCTCCCATATTCCAAAAACTTACCAGTAGGTTGGCTGCTATTAAATTGACCTTAGTCTCTCTCAGTCTGTTGTATATGTGTGTTAGCGAACTTAGACTGTAAGCTTCAATGGGGCAGGGACTGATGTGAGTCAGTTCTCTGTACAGTGCTGTGGAATTAGTGGCGCTATATAAATAGCTGATGATGATAATGATGATGATAACCTTCATCAACATCAAGCTCTCAATCACCAATTAATCTCCTAAATTATAATTAAACTCCTTATAATTATTAACTCTCTTGAAACAAATAACTGTGAAACTTCCAAAAGAACAGTTATGTTGTGTTGGGAAAAAAAAAATTTGTATAACATATATGAATTTAATAAATGAAATACAATGATTTTTGCCAGGAAGAGCAACACTGTAAGGCTAGGTACACACTGGAGAATTTTATGACCAATGTGTTATCTACAACGATTTTACCTATGACTGAAGTTCCGATCAGTCAAAAGATTCATGCTTACACACTAAACACATTTTAAAAAAATTTTGGAAGACCAACTGTCCGGCATATTGTCTTCTTAAAATATTTTAAATAGAGCGTTGAACATCACTGGCAAAAACCTTCAACAAACTTATTTTTTTATTGCAACAAATGGACTATGGCTAGCCCATGTAAAAGTGACTGTATGATGAGTGTATTAAAACAGTCCATTATATCTAGATGTCCTATTACCTAAAAATCAACATCCATTGTATATAATTGTGTATTAGAGCTGTGCAGTCATTGTTTTCAATAAGAAAAATAACATCAATAACACTATTAATTGGCTTGTCTCATAGGACAACAACACAGAGGACTATCCAGCATAGCATCAAGAGAAGAAGGAAGGCCCAACAAGAATATAACTATCACAAGAGGAGAGGGTGGAGGAGAAGACAGCAGAAACCCGACTAGTGGAACAGGTCAGCAATCAGAGAGGCAGAGGAAAGGTTACTGGAGGACTTGGATGAAGTCAATTGATGAAGTCAAAGACTTCACGCGTATCCAAGACTTCGCCCGCGCTGCCCCCCTCCACTGGAACAAGCTCCCTCCCTCCATCAGAACTTCCCCTAATCTGTCCGGCTTCAAACGGGCCCTAAAAACCCACCTTTTTCTTAAAGCCTTTCTGTCTCCCACTTAACTTCCTACCTTATCTTCTATCTCTGTCCCCCTACTCTCCCTCTCTCCCCTGCGTCTCTCTGTCTGTCCACCCCTCCCCTTAGATTGTACGCTCCTCTGAGCAGGGCCATCTCTCCTCCTGTTTCCACCACTTCTAACTCTGCTCTCCAGCTACTTAGCCCTCCTCCTCAAAGGTCCTCCACCCCACGTCCACTTTCGCTCCCTCCTCCCCCCTGGGGGTCTCCCTGTCTTCCGCGCCCCCCTTCTTGGGCCCCGTCATTTTCGGATCCTCCCTCCCCTTTCCCCGCCCTCTCTAGCTGTGCATTGAGCGTACTGAGTTGCTGTGTTTACTGTACTGTGCTGTCTCCCATTGTATTGTGATTTTGTTTGTCTCTGTACGGCGCTGCGGATGCCTTGTAGCGCCTTATAAATAAATATTAATAATAATAATAATAAAAAGTCAATTAATGGTGTAGGTGTCAGTTCATACGGTGCATTAGTGTTTGCATCAATTGCATAATCATCATCATCATCATCATTTATTTATTTATTTATATTGCTGTTTGTTTTTTAAGGATTCAATCTATTTGACCCCACATTCCAATCTGTACATGCTTATAGTAACAAGTGTGAGAGATGTGTAAACATTAAACTGATTTATGTAGTGTGTAGTGATGTAATGACTAATAATTTTGCTATCTATAATATAAATGCTTAGTGGCGTGTGTTAGTCTGTGTGTGTGTGTGTGTGTGTGTGTGTGTGTGTGTGTGTGTGTGTGGAAAAAATAAAACCAAGCTGCAGCACCACCTGCTGGGCAGAGTTATACACTGACCTAATAAATTCTTAGTGTGTGTGAAAAAAAAAATCAGAAAGGGCTGAAATTTGGTATACTATGATGTTTTTAATTAGTTAATTTAATTTGTTAATTGTTAAAAGTGTTTATAAAGTTTTTTAAAAAATATATATATATTTCTTGAAGGAGAAGTGACAGTTGGGAGTGGTTGGTGGTTGCCGGGGGTGACAGTGGGGAGTGGTTGGTGGTTGCCGGGGGTGACAGAGTGAGAGGAGTGTGATACTCAGGACCGCTGAGAGAGATCCCTGTGTCTGGATAGACATCTGGATAGATGTGGCGATAAAGATGAAGGATGAGGTGATGGAGAAGAATGATGAGGTTGTGACATGTGGACAAAACCACGTTAAAAAAGGGCGCTTACTTCGGGAAGTAACGCTCTTCCCCTGAGGAGGCCTGGGCATGACAAGAACCTTTTTAACACCTTAAGTAGCTTGATTTGACTAGAATGCATGAGTATCATGCACGGGTTAACTTGTAAGTAATAATGATTGTGACTCTAATATTTTGATTTTTATTCTTTCACAGATGTTGGCGATGAGGTTCCTCCAGAAGTAAAGCGCCATGGGCAACATGCATGCATATGGCAATAAATAAATAACTTACAGTCTGGACTCTTCAAAATCAACCAATATGTAGAACTATCAGAGGACTCCATTTAGTTTTTAATCATGTTAAAATGTAAAATGATTCAGATTTAAATTTAATTAATTTTCAATTCATTTTTAAAAGAATTCTTTGGAAGACTTTTTTTTCACCCTCCCAGATTATCATTGTGACATGTCCTCTATATGTTTCATTGGACTCATTAAACACACGTTCCTTATCCAACCACCCCAGATAGGTGTTTGCCTATGATTTATAAGTTGTACCCATTGTGGTTCTTCTCATTTGTAAAGATCTTTCATGAGACACAAAATTTCCTTTAGTTAATGTAAATAATATAAAAAAAATAACAAATAAATCAGCGCAAACTGTCCAAAGCAGCCTCCTATTACCAGGCTTCTGAACCAGAAATAAGTCCAACGCACACTAATAAAAATGATATATGGGGTCAGGAATGGCGCTATAGACATATAGTAAGCACAGTAATGTGACTTGATGAATGCAACACATATAATATAAACTTATATAAGTGAAACATATATCATCCAGTGCTTGTGAATCAAAACATGTCATGTAAAAATCAATACGTTTACATATTCCTTTCTTTTATGGATAAACTTCTTAGAGGAATTCCAAGGTCCAATACGTGTAAACTTCCTTAATGGTTCCACCCACAAATCGTGAATATGCAAACAATAAACAAAACATGCAATTCTGTATATAAACACACTTCTAATGTTGAATTTTCTTTCCCCGATTTTAAACAATTGGCAGTGATACTTCTGTATTCTAAAACATTTACACCACATGAAGTGCTCCAAGCCCTTATGTGAATGCACTTACATAGTGTTGAAATGAAAGTCTGCATTGTATATCAAAAGCAGTGCCTCTTCTTCAGTCTTCCTAGGGAATCCTCCCATTTCCAATAGTCCATTTCATAAATAAATGGAAAAAAAACATGCCCATAGTGCATTAAATTTTACCATTTATTAAAAACATCCAAACGGCAAAATTAATCAATAGCCATAAAATCACATAAAAAACTTTTCTTGAGACACAGGTGAAAATGGACCATAATATAGATGTTAAAGATGTGTAGGAATAATCATCCCGAGTTGTATTTGGGTTGGCCAGCAGTTATCATCACGACAAGATGATGCCCCAACTTCCAACGCGTTTAGATTTAAAAATCTTTGTCAAGGCATATCACCTTAGTGTGCCTATTATATGTCTATAGTGCCTTCCCTGTCTCCATATATAATTTAATGTGAAAAATATGTTAAAATCATTTTGGGCCTCCATGTTCAGGATGTATTCTACTGATTTAATACCACTTTTATGGTATATACTTATGTATAGTCTTTTTACATCACATGTTATCAGCCATACTTTAGGGCCTAGATTTATGTACTGTACTTTCTTTATCACATCTCTTGTTTCCAAGATTTGAATTGATAGACATGTTACAAATTTTTGTAGATGTTTATCAATAAACATGATTGCCTTTGCTTTCATTCTTCCTATACTGGACATAATTAGTCTTTCTTGGGATGGAGTTTAATTTTATGTACCTTTGTAAAATATAAAAATTAGGTATTTAAGGGTTTTGTACAAATAAAAATACCAAATCTGAACTTTGCTCTATCCGTTCTGTTGTGGGTATCATTTAAATAGTTCTCTTCTCCTTCACTAGATTACCAATAGGGTGTAAACAGGCTATATTGGTAGACAAAATAACCATGTGTGTAGCTAGTTTTAGAATAGTGATCTGTGTTTGCATTTAATGAATAATGCTATTTACACTCTTATGTCTAGCCATGAGTTGCATTGCTTCAAAATTAATTTGTACTTGTCATGGATGTGCTGTTTGTTGAATTTATGGAAATTAGCAATGGTTGTAATGGCCCCACACTACCCTCTTATTTCCTTTTGCAACTCTGATTGTTTGAAATAGGTTGAGCAGGTGTCAGTATCCTTATCTTGCAAATCTCCTATTCATGTAAATGCGAAATTGATTGGGGAAGAGCAACCACACCCACTCTGCCTAGTTAGGTAAAAAATAAAGAGGAATGTGGCATGGTACTATATTAGCTCTTGGTGACCCTGGCAGATCCAATGGACAGAATTCATTCTAAGTGGCATTTTGTTTTTTTATAATAACTTATTGAAACCTCCCCCAAAGCTCATTTTATAGATTACAGTTGATTTCTGTAATATTCCTAAAATTGTTTTATTATTATTTTGTTAAAAAAGAGTGTAACTTGTTTTTGGCAATGTTCTACAACATTTTTGGTGGTCCTGTGTATTTTTTATATAATTTCTTCTTTATTAATGTTCTGACATGGCCACAGTTTAGTGACCCTAACAATAACTTGCAATGTCTCTTTAAATATCTACTTACTTGAATGTTTAAAAAAATGAAGCATGATTTGGATGTCTGAGAGAGAAGAGTTATAGTTGTTTACAGTAAAACTAAGACAGTACCATTAACAAGAATGATTGGAAACAGTATTACAGCATTATTCTTTGCAAAGGCCTTGACAAGTATGTTTTGTAAATAAAGCTGCTACAGCAGAGAAAACATATAACTTTCTTCTGCAGTATAATGTTTGCATGTTTAATGCTTTATACATTATTAAAGGCTCAATTTCCCAGTATTCATCAATACTCTGTTCTGTAACAGCTAGGGCCTTGTAACAACTGACAAAGCATAGTGCTTAACCCAAGAACATAGTGTCAGAAAACTCACAGTAAAATTTATTGTCCCTACTATATTACTTATAAAACGAAAAAGTAAATGAACACCATATGTCGTATTTTATCACTTACAGTGTGAGTGTACAAGGCACAACACCTTACCTAAATATCAGCTGTTTTTGTCCTGTCTACATATAACTTACATTCAAACCTATTACAGATTCAGTATATGCATTAACACATTAGATAGTGCAGCTATGAACTGAAGTATGCATAACTGGAAAAGTATGTAACTCCTCCCATGTGCGTATCCAAGACTTCGCCCGCGCTGCCCCCCTCCACTGGAACAAGCTCCCTCCCTCTATCAGAACTTCCCCTAATCTGTCCAGTTTCAAACAGGCTCTAAAAACCCACCTTTTTCTTAAAGCCTTCCAGTCTCCCACTTAATTTCCTACCTTTTCTTCTACCTCTTCCCCTTCATCCCCCTTCCCTTATCCTTATCTCTCCCTCTCTCCCCGTGTCTCTCTGTCTGTCTACCCCACCGCTTAGATTGTACGCTCCTCTGAGCAGGGTCATCTCTCCTCCTGTCCTCACCACTCTTAACTCGGCTCTCCAGCTACCTAGCCCTCCTCCTCGAGGACCCTCTTCCCCCCTGTCCCCTCTCACTCCTTCTTCTCCCCTCTGGGGGTTTCCCTGTCATCCGGGCCCTCCCTCTCGGGCTCAGCCGTATGCAGGACCTTCCCCTCGAACCTCTAGCTCTGCTTTGAGCTCACCTAGTTACTGTGCTTATTGTTTACTGTACTGTCTCCCCTTGTATTGTAACTTTGTTTGTCCCTGTACGGCGCTACAGACACCTAGTGGCTGTCCTATAAATCAAAATTATTAATAATAATAATAATAATAATAATAATAATAATAATATGTAAGTCATAACCTGTACATGTAGAATAGCAATGCAAAAACTCACACCCTCCAGTAGTCAATAGACATCAGTATTACAGTACTATACATGGTAGTCATTGTGATAGAATGTTGTTAAACTGTATCTTGTAATTTTTCCTTATTCATTATGAATTGCAATAGGGGAATTTGGGGAATTTCTTATGCAAATGAATACCCAACTGCTTTTGAAATTAATATGTCTGCAAAAGAGGACATGTAAGGCTCACTGAGATTGAGTTTGTTTGGAGAAATACAGCATTTCTCCTTAAATAGATGGTATCAGCTGTGATGCCTTTGAGTTGACCAAGGCTTACTTACACAATGGTAATTAGAAAACACTTAAAAGTAAGGCAGCTAGAGTTTTCAAATTCCCCAAATTTTAAGGGGAGTAACTCTCAGTTTCTTGGTGCCATAGCAAAATATGGGAAGGTTCATCAATGTTGATCCATTTGTACCAGAGGCCCGGCGCTCTTATTTTCTGAGCATATGCAGGAGATGATGAATGCACAGTGAAGCCAAATTTCACCTTTCAGTTCCAGAAGTGATCATGATATGAACCAATTTGGACTGCTAAGAGCAAATGCTGACAATTGTTATTTTTTTGTATTTTCATATTGAATTTATGTTGCCAAACAGCTCATCCCCTTAAACATGCAGGTGAGGCAGAGAGTGAGCATGTTGCTTTCTATTTTTTATTATTAATAATACCTAAGGTTGTCCTATCTGCTCTTAGGCCGGCCTATAAAGGGTTAGTATTAGTGTATAACTAACCTTCTTGTCACATTTTAGCCTCCAAAGACATTATGAGCTTAACTGTTTATAGCAAAATAAAAAAAGTAATACCAGATATTTCTATTGTGCTAGATACATTTAGATTTGTACTGGTAAGGACAAGCACTGACAAGAATTGTTCTGTATGGCAGTTTTGCTCTAATCTTTAGAGTGCACCTTATCACTTATAAGTCTTATTTGGTTTACTTGCATACAATTTCTTGTCCTATAAGCGGAAGCATTTGGGGCACTGAATACCTTAGCCCTTTATTATACTACATTCCAGGGAATGCTCCAATTTGAAAGATTGATGGGTATTTAGTGACCTAAATTATACAACCAGAAAGTCAATATAAAAGACCCCTACTTCAAAGCGTTCCACTTTCTGTCAAGCTATTAGTGGTTGCATTCAAATTAATATTTCCAGCCATAGCTAGAGATGCTCGATTCATTTTCAAAAACAGTTTTTTTACATAAAGTTTGAAAATTTGTAGGTAATTCCAAACTCTTGCAATTTTGAAAGGTTTAACTATGGTTTGACCTGTTCAAGTCTGTTAGAGCAGGTTCAAGAATGTTAGACTCTCTAGTTGCCATTTCAAATTCAGTTCCACCAGACTGGGAGATTGTGGGCTAGGAGGGCAAAACAGGTAGCCAGACTGAGGAAGATCCAAAGCTAACCCAAAGCTGAAACAAGAAAATAAACCACACATAACAGTCCAAAAGGAATCAAACACATTCACTCACACACACAACTCTTGATAGTTATTGTTTTAACAGTTAGGGACAGTTTTAAAAAATGTTAAACATTTTTAATTTTTTTGTCAGGCACAGACTAGGAACAAACTAATTAAATAAATGTTTTCTTGTTTTTAGTTAGAGGGTTAGAGTGGAGTTGAGTGAGTCGCCTCCCAGAGAAGATGCTGTGCATAGCACAGAGTAAACAGCAGCATCAGGGCCAGCAGTTAAGTTAAGTCCTGCTAATTGGAGTAGCCCTGGATCTTCCTGCTTGCCAATTGCTGCTACTAGAACACTGTTTTAGAGATTTAGTGATAGAATTATTTACAGAGCTGATGTATTTATCTTTTTTGGTGCTATCTTGGTGGAAGTACTGGATAGTGAGGATGTGGCCCATACTGTTGCAGCTTTCATAGAAGGTGATAATGAACTGTTTTCAGAGTTGATAGTTAAACTTTGCCAGGTCCTGTAGATTTAAGCCTGCTACAGGGATGAACTTGGCCAGCTAAAAGGGATTAGATTGTTGCTGTGATCTTATTTTCCTGGGATTGTCCTGCTTGTTAATGGGAGGGAAAGTCACAGTTTCCTTGGTGAAGCTGTTTGTCCACACAGGATATCACAACCATCAAAAATACTGAGCATTAGATAATGGTAAATCTCTGACATTTATTAATACTATTTGCATATACAGTCTGAGTGTTGTTACATGATAAGAAATAATTATGTTTTTCACCTAACTATTTGAATGAGTAATCCTGAAATCCTGTCTCCTCGCAGTGTGGTTAGAGTATTGGAATCACCTCTTCCCACTCTGTGCTTCGTAATTGAATTCCAAAGAGGACATTCCTATTGGTACAGTGACATACTAGTATTGAGCATTGCTTTCAGTCCATTGAAGCTGGACAGTCAACTAGAGATTACTCTGTACATTCCACACCATAGCTATCACTTACACCACCCCTAAAACAGCACAGTCAGGCATCTAGAACAATATAAAGAGGATTCAGAGGAAGGCAGGTTGTCAATATGTACATCCAATATCAGACCTCAGTGGCTGGTAAACTCTGATAACCAATAGCAAGTCTCAGTAGATACAGCAACGCTCTAATAGACATAGCAAAGATAAAAGGAACTGCAGACCTGGGGGTATATTTACTAAACAGCAAGTTATATGGAGTAGTATGTACATATTGCAATCTACAAAAAACTGAAATAGCAACGATTGTTCAGGTACAAGATTTCTGATTGGCCAATCTACAGCACAAGTACAGTGTTGGAGCAAACTGTAGTGCAAGCAGTGAACATTCAAATAAATGCAAATGAACAATATTGATAGTTCTGTGCACATGGTATAATAATGCTGCATTTTCAGCCAGGTACAGCACCAGAGTCACATCACAGCAGACAGTGAACAGCAAATAACAAACTGATTCAGTAATTTTCAACAATAAACAGAATCAAAAATGTATCTGTAACCATCTATTCTAGTGTAATATCACCCATGAGTTCCAGGGCACTTGACAAATCAAACCACAACAATGCATGTGTAGCCAGGGGCAGATTTGGAAGGCAGACCAGTTTACCAATGGTAAACAAATGGTGGCCAGATTGAAACAAGCAATGGCAAAACAAAATCCGGATTAGATGCACAGATGAACACTAAGGCTACGTATAGTCATGGCTAAAAGATTTCAGAATGACACAAGCATTGGTTTTCACAAAGTTTGTTGCTTGAATGTTTTAAGACCTTTTTGTCACATGTTGCTATGGTATACCTAAGTAAGATTACAAGCATTTCATAAGTGTAAAAGGCTTCTATTGACAATCACATTAAGTTTATGCAAAGAGTCAATATTTGCAGTGTTGACCTTTCTTTTTGAAGACCTCTGCAATTCACCCTGGAATGCTGTTAATCAATTTCTGGGCCACATACTGACTGATGACCGCCCATTCTTGCCTAATCAATGCTTAGAATTTGTCAGAATTTGTGGGGCTTTTTTGTCCACTCGCCTATTGAGGATTGACCAGAAGTTCTCAATGTGATTAAGGTCTGGGGAGATTCCTGGCCATGGACCCAAAATTTTGATGTTTTTATCCCCGAGCCACTTAGTTATTATTTTTGCCGTATGGCAAGGTGCTCCATCATGCTAGAAAAGGAATTGTTCGTCACCAAACAGTTCTTGGATGGTTGGGAGAAGTTGGTCTTAGAGGATATTTGGGTACCAATCTTATTTTATGGCTGTGTTCAAAATTTTGAGTGATCCCACTCCCTTGCCTGAAAAGCATGAATGATCTAAGGATGCTTTACTGTTGTTATAACACTGTAGTGATGGTAGTGCTCGCCTTTCCTTCTCCAGACAAGCGTTTTTCCAGATACCCCAAGCAATCTGAAAGGGGATTCATCAGAGAAAATGACTTTACCCCAGTCCTCAGCAGTCCAATCCCTGTACCTTTTGCAGTATATCATTCTGTCCCTTATATTTTTCCTGGAGAGAAGTGGCTTCTTTGCTGGCCTTCTTGACACCAGGCAACCCTCCAAAAGTCTTCATCTCACTGTGTGTGCAGATGCTCTCACACCTGCCCGCTGCCATTCCTGAGTAAGTTCTGCACTGGTGGAGCTCTGATCCCGCATCTGCCTGTTTGTACAGTGTACAAGCAGAATTAGCATTGTTTGTCTATTCTTTTTTTTATTCAAGCATGTTCTGGATTTGGATGTCCAATTATGGGCATCCTTGTGGCCTGAAAAAAAAAGACTGCTTGCAACTAGGGGGTCTTGATGACCAGAAGAAGCAAAGATATTTTCAAGCATGGACATTTGGATCTGCAATTTTTTGGGATATTTACAAGCATGGACATTTGGAACTACAATTATTTGAGGACATGGCTTTCATGCACATTTGGATTAAAAGCTGCTGACAAAAGAAGAAGTCAAATTGGTGAGTATTTTGGGTTTGGGTTTTATTATTTTTATTAAATTTATGTGGTAAAAAAGAGGTTGTGTTACGTTATTATTGTTTTTTTATATTTTTATTAAAAATATGTGGTTTTAATGAGGGTGTGGTTGTTTTTTAAAATTTTTGTGTGGAACTACAGGTCTCAGCCAGCCATGGGTGTCAGGCCATGTTGGCACTTGTGGCTCTCCAAGTGCCAGCATTACCTTGCTGCCATGGGTATGCTGGTGCTTGTAGTTATACAAGCATCAGCATGACCAGACTGTTTATAGCACCCTGACATGGCTGGAACTTGTAGTTCCACACGACAAAATGGCGTCAGTTTTTTTTTTAACTCTATAAATGCCGTTATCACCCTACACCCACCGCCCAGGGGTGTAGGAAGAGTCCTAGTGCTTTCAGCACTGGGCTGGTTATTCCTAGAGGGAGGGCCCTTACATTTTTTTGTGTGGATCCCACTCCCTAGGGAATCCAGCCCAGCGCTGAACAGCCTGGGGTTGGTGTGTCATTATAGCAGGGGAACCCCTGTCGTATGTCCACCTGCTATAGTGCCAACCACCTCGGCTGCTTTGCCTAGTGCTGGTTGTTTGAAAATCAGGGGGAATCCACACAAATTTTTTCCAGATTTTCACGCAACCAGCAGTAGGCTGGCAGCACTAGGGTTAATAGTGCTTGGACAGGGGGGCCCACACATTTTTTCAACATTTATCTTTTTTTTAAACTTTTGGCAGCCGCCGAGACCTGCGGCTGTATAAGCACACCAGTGCAACAGTGATGTGCTTCCTAATCTCGCAGTTCGGATCCCATAGATTGTACGATTCCGAGCAGGGCCTTCTCACCTTTTTGTATGTTTTATCCAGTTTGATTATTAGTTTACTATGTTTGTCCCCAATTGTAAAGCGCTACGGATTATGTTGGCGCTCTATAAATAAATAATGATAAAAATGATGATGATCTAGAGATTTTTAAAGCAAACTCGGGAGAGTTTGCTTAATCACAGCTTCATACATTTGGAGACTGGTATGGCTAGAGTGGCAAAGAGTCAGAACTTCGATCTCTACCGATTTTTTAAATAGCGATATTGAAAGAAACACATGTCTGGCGATTTTACATCAAATCTCAGGTTCATACAGCAGGGAGTTTCAACTCTCCTCAGAAAATCGCTGGATTTTCAAAATTGCAGCTTGATAGATTATCCCTTAGAGTTTTCCACTCTGCTATAAATCTGTACCTATACAAAGTGGACAAGGTGGCGGTACGTCATCTGTTTCTATAATGTTAGGTGATGTACTACTGTCTATCTCCATGTTGCATTCTCTTGCTATATCTTCATCAAGTGTGAAATGCTGGAGGTCAAAATACCACAACTTAGGCACATAAGCATTCTTAGCCCCTGCCCCTGAGTTTTTGGAGGCCCCAATCTTAAAGTCAAGCTCCTCTTCTGCCTGTTGAAGTACTCTCTGGATTTAGTTTTTCACAAGCAGGGATGGCATCTGTAGGCCTCAATGAAGTTTCTAATGAGCCCTACACTTTTCTTAGATGCCATATTAAAAGTTTACGTACCTTGCTATAATAGCGATGAAATAAGATAAACAAATCACTGCATTTGTTCATACATTACAGAACATCCAGGCCAAAGATTCTTCCGACACAGATACAAACACAAGGTTATTATACACGAATGAATGAGCTTTCACCCACAATACTCAACTCTGTAGCTATAGCTGCCGTGATTGATCCATACCAATTGAGAATGCTATATATGCATCTCTAAAATTATACTGTCGTCAGCAGTATATGAGAAAATGGCGGATAAACAGGTAAAAGACAGAGGTGACAGAAGTGATGGAAGCGTGGATGAGGACGGAGATTGAAATGAATTAGAAGGGATGCAATTGGAGGACATTAAAAGAGCCAAGCCAATGAGCTGAAGAAAGCTGGAGATGATGGTTAAAGTGATGGACCAGTATGAATATGATGGTCAAAAGTGAAAATATCAAAAAGTTTATCATCGAAAAGAACTAGTTGTGCAGAAACTCGTAAATCTGCTTAGAGAAAAACTTGGAAAAAAAAGAACAAAGTTCCAAATTCAAAAAGGTGGTCAGACTTAAAAAACAAGGAACAAAGAAGGCTTAAGAGAATCAGAGGGAACATTTAAAAAAGAGAAAATTAAAAGTGGTTATTAAAGTTTTGAAAGACGAGTTAGGAAACAATGTTAGTAATTAACGGTAACAATAACAATTAGAATGATTAGTAAAAGTTTGACATCTATCTACAAAAAGAAGAATGTTTGATGACATGTGCTGCATTGCTATTCCAAAAAGTACAATGGAAGATGATATGTGATTATAAAACAAGAAATAACTGAGATTTGGGGAAATAAAAAAGGAAACGAAAAAAGGTAATTAAAGAACGTAAAAAAAAATTAAGAAACTGTAAAGTACCCTTTACCGTTATATTAAAAAATGGCATCTATATTTCAGTTGGAATGGACCAGCATGGCAGCATGCCTGGCCAGACCCAGGAGGGACATCAGCATAAAGTGATTTCAAGCAGTGCCCAAGGTGAGCAAATTGTAGTAGTCCCACTGTTAAAACAATGTTGTGATCTGTTTAATCATTAAACATAATTAAAATAATTTTCATTTCTTCATATCAATACCATTGTTATATCTAACAGAAGTTCAGATTAAGAGATGGAAGGCACATTCACAAATATTTATATCATTTCTGGTGATATAAAAGGTGTGGCCGAGAAGATGGAAAAGATGTACGAATATTTTAAAGAATTGAGGGCTAACATCAATGATGTTAAGAAAAAGCAAAAAAAACCCTGCAGAAATATTACCTGGACTTGTTTCACATGTATGAGAAAGTAATGTTTGAAGCCTGTAACCAGATTAAACATTAAATAATTATAATTAGTACAGAAGTTTCAAATATTATATTTAGTGCTTTAAGAGGTTTTGCAATTTCTACATCCTGCTTTTTGTGGATTATGTTTACAAATAAAACTTATTGTAAAAAACTTTCTGGTTTATTGGATGCACTTACTACATAGGTATGCTTGAAATAAACAAAACCAGTCTGCAGACACTGGGTGGATGCAGGTGTAAAATTATACAAGCAGGCAAATCAATACACATGTATATAAGTACATTCCTACTCAGCCATTTTGTTAAGAAAGTTCAATACACATAGAGGTATTAATGAGCAGAATAGGTGCAATTATATATATATATATATATATATATATATATATATATATATATATATATATATATAGATTCCCACTACACTATGTCATTTCATTAAAAAAAAAATTGCATAGTGGTACAGGAAAAAATGTTGTTCTTAATGTTAATTTAATGGTACAGAGTTGAAGATATGGACACATGTTTCATCAGTTAAAAATGCATGTTATATACTCTTACACACAGGAAAACATAAATTACATTTAAAGCATATAAAACATGTTTCTCACTGCTTCTCCAGTAAGGAGATTATTGACGTTTTGACCCCACACCACATGGGAGATGTAGAGACAATATCATAAATTTAAATATAGGCATCCGGAAAGGAGTCACTGCTGGAGGAACTATCGGCCAAATGTCAAACAATTGGTCCTGAGTTTCTGCGCACTTGAGGGTTTGAACAACGTTGTTCCATTGCTGAACTAGATTTTCAAGTCAGTCGTAAGATTTTGTGCAACGATATCAGTGGCTTTGGAACAACCATCTGTCATTGTTTCACTGCACACACTGAGGTGATATAGGGCGGCCCGGTCGTTTATCATCCGATTGGCCCAATAATCGTCTAAAAACACATTAGTGTGTACAGGGCCGGACTGGAACTAAAAATCAGCCCTGGCATTTAAAGTACACAGGCCCACCTCAGTCCCAGCAGGAAAGAAACTATGTGCCGCCGCGCAGTGGCGGCGCCAAAATGGGTGTGACCACATTGTGTTGTGGGTGTGACCAACATGGGGCATTGATACATACATTATAATAAAACATTACATTTATGAGACAGTCACCCAAATTCAGGACTGCCCCACCAGATTCAGGACAGTTGGCAGACTGTCCTGCTCTCTCCTACCTGTCTTGGTCACTTTCACCACTTGTAGCAGCTGGTTTCTTTAGCTCAGTTCTTTCTTGTCTTGATGCTGGAATATTGGATGACCTATTTTGAAAAGAAATGGGTACATGAGATTTAGAAAACTCCAACCAGCCCCGGTGTTAAAACAATAGCACTCACGTTTTATAATTAGGCGTCCCTCCAGTCCCCACAATAATAATATTCACATTTAATAAGTAGACATATTCCCCTCCAACCAGCCCCAACATTAAATTAAATAGTATTAAGTTTAATAAATATAGCCATTTTCCACAACCATCCCTGGAAATAATTCATACTCACATTTAATAAATAGACCTCCTCCCCAAAATCAGCCATATATTCAATTGATAGCCCTAAACCACCCCAGCATTAAATTAAAGGTTGCTTCCCCTCACCTTAAATAATTAGCCCCCACCTACACTCCACCATTAAATAGCCTACCTGCCACACTATATTAAGATCCTCCCTTTCCTCACATATTATATTAAAAAACTGTGCGCACACATACATGCACACTATATGAACATGGGGCCACACACGCACTCTATGAACATGGGGCCACACACGTGCACTCTATGAACACGGGGCCACACACACACACACTATAGCCACATGGGGCCACACACTATAGCCACACACACACTAAGTAAAATGGTTCCCGCTACCTTACCTAGTGGACATTGCTGCCTTTGGGAATGGTGATGGAGTGCGTCCATATCCCCAAGAATAATAAGTGGGAGATAAAAGATTTCCCAGGCGCAGAAGTAAATTGCTGAAATGTTGTATAAAATAAATTAACTTTGAACCAGTGCACTGGATTTGTTGAAACTAATCCGCATAAGCATATAAACACAATCCAATTGGAAGTGTGTGTTCAGCCACAATGTAGTATAAACCAAGAGAGTTGTTCCATTAAATAATAAATTACAACAAAATCTCTAAACTGATTAGTGGAATGTATTAAACTCAGACTAGTACACTTTGAAAAAAAGTCATCCAATGCTGTGAATGTCCGATAATCATAATCTCCAATAATCCATAATCCATAATTATTATATCCATAATAATCTTTCATCTACACACACACTGTAGAAACATACAGAAATATGTCAAGCGCTGGGAAGACCTGTATTTTTCACTCTCTTCGAAAATGGGATATAATGATGAGATCAAGCAAGATACTTTATCAAGATTTATTTAAACAACATAGTTTAGCTGAAAGGCTTGATAGCTAAAAAAGTAGAGTCATACAGGTAGTAGGTTAATAAAAAGATATAAAACACAATAGCACCACCATAACTAACATCTAAAATAGCTGGTGGAAATAGGTTCTATATATAAACATGCTCGGGCACAAAAATCTCTGACTTCTTTTAAGCGATATAGTCCATGCATAGAAAAATGTAATCAATCCTACAATGCCCCTAATTATCCAAAGCAAGACACATAAAAAATAAAAATAAATAATAAAATTCAAAAATTCCGATAAAAATATGCATGCATAAAAACACAAAATAGAAATGGTTAATGGATCAAATCCTTCACATATGATGGCCACTCCGTTGTAAGTAACGAAATTAGAATCTCTCCAGAGGAGGAATAATGAGTCCCATAACTTTTTGCAGATAGTGAATAGTGGCAAACTATATATAGTAAAATGAAGATATTGTCACATTCTCCTTCAGCTCAAATATATGCCACGAAATTTCCTTTACTTGACATACTATAGGGTGCACCCGAAACAAGCAAAGTGAAGCTGGTCACAGATGCCTTACCGAATCCTGGACCCTCCGGAGAAGTAGTGGAATTGCAGCTGTTCCGACTGAAGTAGTCTGTAGACACACATACACTATAGACACACAGACATACACTACAACACTTACCTTGTTACATCCTTCCTGCGCACTGCTCGGCAGACGGAGAGTCAGTGACAGCCGCCTATGCAAGTAATCACATGGGATGGCACCTGTCATGTGATGCCGCCCATGTGATTACTTGCATAGGCGGCTGTCACTGACTCTACGTCCGCCGAGCAGCGCGCAGTGTGCTGCTGCTCGGCGGGCATGTTGCGGACCGGCCCATCTGACCATCGGCCCTTCTGGCATTTGCCAGAAGTGCCCGATGGCCAATCCAGCCCTGAGTGTGTACCTAGACTAACACAAAAATTGGACAATAATCAGATAAGCTCAATAGTCTAGCAAGGTAGACTTGCACTGACCTGATCTTATAGCCACATACATGAAGTTGCCTTTGAGTAAGGCTATTTCTTTGTTACACTATGCACATAGCATTCAGTGCGTATCACTCAATGTCACCAGTTTCCCTTGTCCCATTTTAGCTGCCAATCTACCAAAACGTCTGTGAATGATAACATGTAACTCTGAACTTCATCAGGCAAGTTCACAGCTGGCAAAGTTCGTGACACAAAGCTATTTGCCAAAGACAACATGATGGATGATGCACTTTTCAGCATTTACATTATCTAATGTAAGTAGCCATTTTGAACAGGTTTACAATGTGAATCCCCTAACTCTTTGCGTTCCCTTTCATGATTTGTCTCACATTTGATACCTCAATTTAGAGCTGGAGGTAATGGACTACCAAAGGCATGCAGGAGCTATTTATGTGCTTTTGCTTTTTGATTCTTCCAGTTCAACTTCACACTTAAAATATTGGTTTTAAAATTTCTGTTTAAAAACAAAAAGTTTTAAATAAAACAGAAAAAGACTGCTGTGTCTTATATGCCACATATGCAACATATATATACAAAGTAAGAGAACTCCTGGCACTTATGGCTGCTGAGTATCATTATAATCCAGATTGCATCTGCCTTGGTCCCAATGTGACAGTGGCACAGCCCAGGTATCTCCTAGCATTTGCTGGTCACAATGGTACAAACATCAGGAGGGTGGTTTAGTGGTTAGCACTTCTGCCTCACAGCACTGAGGTTATGAGTCCAATTCCTGACCATGGCCACATCTGTGTGGAGTTTGTATGTTCTCCCCGTGTTTGAGTGGGTTTCCTCCAGGTGCTCCGGTTTCCTCCCACAATCCAAAAACATACTAGTAGGTTAATTGGCTGCTATCAAATTTACCCTAGTCTGTGTTTCTGTCTATCTGTGTGTGTTAGGGAATTTAGACTGTAAGCTCCAAAGGGGCAGGGACTGATGTGAGTGCGTTCTCTGTACAGCGCTGCAGAATTAGTGGCACTATATAAATAAATGATGTTGATGATGTGCCAGCAATTTGATAAGTCTGATCTCACTCTCCTTCCTAATAGATCCAGTCCCATGAGTATCATCTCCAGCCAGTACTTCCTTAAACATCTCTTTTCTTCCCAAGATCAGGTCTCTATACCCTGCCACTTCCCATTTTGGAGTTATCTTGGTAGAGGTGTGGAGTGTCACTGGGTGTGCTTATCTGAGGGGCTGGCCAGGAGATGGATACCTCCTGTTTTTCTAGTGATATTCTGTTGTGGCTAGTTCTTCCAAACAAGGCAACTGTGTTTTGCTAACAATAGAGAAACAAACTCAGGGGCAAAGGTCAGATTGCACTACTTGGTGCAGAGGGCTTGGTTACCCCACCCTGTTTAATCCATTACTATGGTTGTCTCTATTGTTGTCCCTCCTCCACTTTCCCATCATCTGTTCACCTGGTCCTGATCCTGCAATGCGTAACAATTTAACATTTGGATTTATGGAAAAAACATACATTACGTGTAATGATTACACGTATATTTTTTTTATATGTGCAGTCATAAGCATACTTTCAAACTTGTGCAAGAGATGGGATGCTGAACAAACTTAATCTGATAAACAATGTCCTGCTGCAATCTCTTGTCCCTTGCCATCCTCAGTTCCTCATTATATCTGCTTCTATAACATACCTTTCATTTTTCCTACTGAATTTGATATGTTAAAAACTGCTGTTGCTGCTATTCTTGCGTGAGGCTGCGGCAGCATCTCCATCGATGGAACTACAAAATCAACTTTACTGTCTCCTGCATTGTTTGTCTTTGGTTAATGGTTAAATCACAAAACAAAAGATATTTTTTGTTATAATGAGTTAAAGTGTAGTAAAGAAAACCAGGATTGCTCTAGTTGTATTTAGTAGATCAGGATGATTCATCAATAACCTTGAAGTTTGGGTAAAACTATAAGCAAAAGTAGTATGAAGTGCAATCTAAAATGCTAGAAACCAGGAGGTAATAGAGGTAAAAAGCTCAAGGTTAAAATATTGGTAAACTGGAGGTAAAAGTATGGTAAACTGTAATAGAAATAGTGATAAATTTGTTATAATAGTATTGAAAAACTGAAGGTAAAAGGAATTGGGAACTAGAGGTTAAATTTGGGATAAACTGAAAGTAAATATAATAGTAAAGTTAAAGTGTGATAAATTGAAAGAAAACCTGATGAGAAACTGGAAGAAACCTTGAGGCAAAGTGATAAAAAACGTAAGTAAAAGTGGTGGTCAACTGGAGGAAAAAGTTGTGATAAACTGGCGGTAAATGCAATTGTTCTGTAATATAGAAGTAAAAGTAGTGGTAAACCGAATATAAAAGTGATTTCCTTATTGCATCACCATTGTTCTGAGAGTCAAATCTGCAGGAAGTCTCTGAGGACCTTGCACAATATCCATTCATTGGCTGCTTGAGAAAAATCTACATATTTAATCAGATCAGGGCCACAGAAATTAATGGGAGAGGAGAGAAAAGCCTGTGTGGAATAGCCATCTGCTTCTTTTCACTATTCTTGCCATAGTCACAGCAGACAATACAGAAGCTCTCGCTGAATGGGGAATAATGCAACAATAGGAGGGATACCTGGAGTGAGACTGCTCTCACAGAGCTAAATTCTGCAAGTTTTTCCAAACATTGATTACTTTACTAGCTTCCCCTTGACTAAAATAGCCAAAAGCACTGCTTGCCAGAGACCTTAAATGACTGAAATAATTATAACTGTCTTGACAAGTGGTGTTAAAGAGGTTAAGTTGTATGTAGAATACTGAGCATCAAGGCAACATCATGGCAGCAATTAATATTTTAAGAACTATAGTTAATTCTTTGATGAAGGAGCACTTAATTGCATGTGTGTGCGATTTTGCACCTTTGATATTGATATTGAAAATTAATTGGTTTGGGGCCTTAAATGTGTTTGGGACTAGCACCAGGCTATTGCAAAGTGTCTAAGTACTTTTATCGGCACAATTTATATTCTAAATCTGTTTCTAGAATAAGATAGGCAAGGATTATACTGGGTTGACCCCTTTTGGCAAACACATGTCCTGATGAGAGAGAACTGAAGACATACCTGGACAGAGGCACTGAAGATGTCAGTTGTGAGTGTACTTATCTTCAACACTTTACACCCATTGGGTAATATCTTCACAAGGGGCTATAATTATGGTGATAACTTGGAGAAAACTTGTAATATTATGGATACAATGAAAGTAAATGGTGACAAACTGGAGAAGAGTTGGTGATATTGATAAACCGGTGGTTAAAGTAATATTAATAATAAACTGAAGGTACAACTTGTATTAATCTGGGGGTGAAAGTGGTGATAAACTGTAGGTTAAATTTGAGGTTACAATCAGGTTACCACCACTTTTGCTTCTAGTTTATCATCATAAATTAGCATCAGTGCAATCCAAATAAAAAGATTTACAATATATTTTTGCCAGTGCAAATCTTAAATGATAACTTCACAATCCTTGTTTTAACAGGCATATGAATTAGTATACAAGATACAGAAAGGGTCAGTTAAGTTTTAACCTCTTGAGTGCTAATGACCACAGGGTCTCGTCCTCTATATGACTCCCTAAAGTGGTAAGGATGAGACCCTTTGCACTTAAGGAGTTAAGAAATTTCACAGATCAATTTCAACCATGATCGGTAAGTTTTATGTTTCTGCTGGAGGAAAGAAATCTTGTGTTCACATCACCATCACTTTAACTTACTGGCGGAAAGTTGACTTCCAAATCCAAGATTAGCAAATCCAAGCAACATAATTAAGCCAGCTTTCTCTCTGGAAAATAAACTAATGTAACTACAATTATTCTGCGTACCAAGTTTGAAACTTGTTATTTGAGAGAGTATATTAGTTTTAAGTGGCTATAAACTGATCATAAAGACTTTAGGAAGCATTGCTCAGTCCTGTAAGCATGTTTACCTGTCTCAGCTGAACACATCCTGCTTCTGAGTCCTAACCATCCCCTTACTTGTGGCAGTTCCATATAAGGCAATGCAATATGATAATATTGGCATGCTTCCACTCCCCTTTATATATATGGCACCATTACAAATCTTTCCAGAAAGTGTTAAGACTTTGACATGCCAAAAGAAGAAATCCTTGCAGGATGTCTCCCAGGAATAAAGTGTATAGACTCAAGCAGTGTTAATAACGTGGATGGTAGTCAACCTTTTTCTTTTACTGCTCTAACTGTCTTCCCCTATATTGTCTTACACTGCTTTCTCTCTCTTGCTGTACTATTGTCCCGTTTACTGCACTTCTATTCTACCAATCTTATGTTTTGCAATTCTCCTCCACCCCTTTATTTATCTACCATTCTTTGCATTTATTGTTCTACCATCTTCCTCTCTATCAATCTCCAGCTCTATTGCTTTGCCATTCTTTCCCACTGTGGCTCTCTTGCTGAAGAGAGTTAAAGATGGAGGAGGGAATGTCACCTGACCTAGACCCCCAGCTATGGCCAAGTGGACCCTGGCAAGCAGTTGGGGACCTATGTCAACTCGCTGGTAATCAGCAATATGGGGATTATCAGTGCTCACAAGGAAAAAAAACGGAGAAAAGTTCAACTGAAAATTGTATCATGTTCCCAAATAAAAAATAATGCATCAGAAATGACACCACAATGTTTGTGTAAAAACCAAGTCCTTTGATGAGGAGAAAAAGGATATGTGACTTCCCCAATGTGATTGCCCATATAAATACTCCCATGGTCCTACTAAACAAAATCTTGTTTTTATTTATGTGTGCAAATGTAAGTGCTTGCATGCACCTAATATGTATACAAAACAAAAAGAAATTTGTCAGCGCTTATCCTTTAAACTGCATATCTGTGTGTGTCTAGCAAAATGAAAACATGAGGTATAGTTCATATTTTGATCAAAAGACTTAAGCCTGCATCCCAACGTCAAGGGTACCCCATTATATGCAGGTCCTACACTGACCTATATGCTTTAAACACTATTAAAATGCAGTTAAAATCAGATGCACTCACCTCCCAGGTATAGGGGTTTACATCTAGCAAAGGCTGGCTTGTGAGCCACACCCAAATGTGCCTTAAATAGGCTTGATGGACAGTTGCTATGACAAAAAGGCAATATTTTGAAACAAAACCAGAGAAAAATAAGCCCGCGCTCGGTATATCCCACATTATATATGCTACCAGCTGCTTGGCAATAAGCCCGCGCTCTGTATATCCCATATTGTATGTGGTACCAGCTGCGTGGCAATATAAATCCCATATATGTATACAAAACCAAAAGAAATTTGCCAGCGCTTATCCTTTAAACTGCATATCTGTGTGTGTCTAGCAAAATGAAAACATGAGGTATTAGTTCATATTTTGATCATCCCAACGTCAAGGGTACCTCATTATATGCATTTTAATAGTGTTTAAAGCATAAAGGTCAGTGTAGGACCTAATATGTACTCTGTAAAAAACACTTCAAATCCACGCAAATATTTCCATTAAACATTTACGCTACAGATGCCACAAAGCCTTGCCCTTCCTATTAAATGTGGGTGCAATTAAAGAGTTCCCTTAAGGGATGATACCATGATATTTAAATGCATTTAGGACATTTTTTTCTTCAAACCTATCCCAGCCTTCAAACTTTTCATTGTGCAGCCTATAAATTTTTTCCACATTCACAAGCAAAAAGATATATTACATAAAGTGTATTGGAATTATAGGTATGTGTGGATTTATTAATATAAAAACCCTTATGTGTGTGACACATAACTTTTCTATTGTATATTTCATAAATGAACAGGTGAGACATTTAGTATCATCTAAAACATGATGAGTAAATATATTAGAGGGGAAAAATATAAAAACTTCACTTGCAAGATTTGGAGATTTGATTATATTTGTAGGTGATTTGGCTTTTTGAAAAATGGTAAATGGGTACTTGGGAAGTGGTTGTTTAAATAGAGGATGCACAATAATAAAATACCAATCTATTTTAAAGATTTGTTGAACAGTTGCGGTAGCACTACTATATTTAATAACAAAAGTGGTAAAAGATGAGGAATCTCTAGCTGCATGCTTCTCCTGTGAATTAGGTAAAGAGGAATCATAATATAGACTTTAGACCTGATCACGATCAATAAAGAAAGTACTCATCAACTTCAGTGATGAAATCAGAAGTGATTAGCTCATTCTGGTTACGGTCATGATCAATTGCAATTATTTGCACCTGCCCTTAAGCAAGTGCAAAATATATACGGCTCATGACAGGCATGTATGCAACTCCATGCTGGTCTGCCTCATCTGTATTTGAGTGAACACATTCTAACTGTACTAGGACTATGTTAGATCACCCTTTCCCTCTCCCATTCTACTCCTCCAGACGCAAGGAGGCGCAAATATCAAATGCACACAACTCTGCATGCTCGCATATGTGTTTTTTCCTGATTGACACTATGCAGATATACATCAGCTTCAGGCCAAATATGTTTTTTTGCAAATTCACTTCTGAAGCTGATAGGTGGTTTTTTTTTTCAATGTCATAATCCTAAACAAAAGTAATGTTCCAAAAGATGGCCTAAATGAAAAATTATGTCTCAGTTTATTGTAGTGGAAACTATTATAATTTAAGTACAATGCTGATAGAGACTGATTCATTTTCTTAAATTTTTTTACATTGTTTTGGAAGATTCCAAGCTGGCAGTTGAGGATGGGCGCTGGAGCTTCATCCTCATTTCTACAATCTACCTCCTTCTAGACACTTATCTGATCACCTTCCTCCTAATCATGTCTGTTCATCAATCCCTTGTACCACTGACCTCTTTATCTACTTCAGCTATGTCCATAGCCAAATCCATGAGATGACAATGAACTGAGCAAATCTCGATGCCTATCTGTGGTCTTCAAGCCCACTCCGGCCCAGACCTTCAGCCCAAGCAGCTCCCTCTACACCAACCAGCACTTTGTGTGCTCACACCCTGGAGGCGAAGTTTTGTTGCCTACCCATGTCTGGTGAACTGCATCATACCGGACATCTCGCTTATCACATCTGTCAAACTCCTGACTGAGATAGCATGGTTTCCTTGGTCCTCTAACATGACATTTAGCATATACTATCAATTCCCATGATAACTTAGGATTCACTCATTGCCTGCTTACTATGGCTTTATAAATCCTATCACAATCTGCACCCTCTACATCACTGCGTAACTCACTATGTGAGTATATGGGGTTCTTAAATCACTCAAGCCGTCAACATATGAAGATACAATATTACTTTATTAAGTAAAAACATATGGCAATGGTCAATAGTCTTTAATAAATAATGTTCTCTTTACCAAGTCGGTAACAATAGTCCAGCAAGTGACAAGGCAAAATACCAGGATGGCAGCATGATAGCAAAATCCCATCATGGTAACAAGATAGCCAAATCACAGATAAAGTTAGTTCACTGCTGTTCTTATATGTTGAGATTCCTCAAACCAGATTATGAGCTCTTCAATCCGGGACTCAAAACTAGCATATGTGGGCTTTGGAGACAAAGATTCAGTGAAATAACTGTTATCAAGGGAGTGAGAGGTTGAAGGTCCTTTGCCAGATCTGAGACCCAGACAAAGGTACTTGGAGAAGAGTGAGTTGAGAGGGTATGCTACTCAGGTATGCGGGCCTGATTCATTAAGGATATTAACTTAAGAAACTTCTTATTTAAGTCTCCTGGGTGCAAATTAGCATTCTGTTTTGCACATAAATTAAATACTGACTTTTTTTTTCATGTAGCACACAAATACTTGATAGCTTATTTGTACACTGAAGTTTAGAGTTGATATTTGTGTACTACATGAAAAAACAGTCAGTATTTAACTTATGTGCAAAAAAGAATACTAATTTACCCCCCTTGCATTGTAACATGGTTTTGTCCAGGAGACTTAATTAAGAAGTTTCTTAAATTAAGATCCTTAATGAATCAGGCCCCGCCTCTCTGTATAGTGCTAGTTTCAGTGTACATGATGTGTCTTAATAATAAATTTCCTATATGATGCTATATAGTATGTGCCATTATAATGTGAATGTGGCTCAACAGTCTCAATTAAAAAGGTTTCACACTGCTTAAACAATGGTGTGCAGTGTGGCAGCAAAATGTTACTGTCAGTGTGATTATTATTATTATTATTATTATAATTTATTTATAAGGCGCCACAAGGTTTCCGCAGCGCCGAATACAGTACAAACAATGGACAGTACAGGGAATAACAGTACAGAACAATAAACAAATAATACCAGGACTTCAGGTGCTCCAGGAAAATCAAAAATATTGTGGTAGGAGCAGAAGAGAAGGTAGAGAGACAGGAGGGAGAAGGGCCCTGCTCATAAGAGCTTACATCCTAAAGGGAGGGCAAACAGACAATCGGCACAAAGGGAGTCAGAGGAGGGGAGCAAGCGCACCCTATTCAAAGGAGGAGCCAGGAGATGAGAGAGAGCATGGAAAGAGGGTTAAGTGGAGGGCTGGAAAGCTTTGAGGAAGAGATGAGTTTTGAGTGCCCGTTTGAAGGAGCACAAGTTAGGGGATAGACGGATGGAGCTTGGGAGAAGTCTTGAATTCTGGAGTGGGATGAGGTTATTAGAGTGGAGGCATGGGCGGATCTAGAAAGATTTTCTACCCCGAGCGATTTAGGTGGGGCGATTTAGGCCCCGCCCCCTTTCTGCCTTTTAAGGCTGCCGGTGGCTGCACAGTATGTGCAGGTCCGCTTAGCAGTGACAATGTGCTGCCCGGCTGCTCTGATTGCCCCGATCGCCCCCCCTGGATCCACCACTGAGTGGAGGAGAGGCGACGGTCATTGGCCGAGCACAGGGACCGGGCGGGAGTGTGGATGGAGAGGAGATTGAAGATATAGGGGGCAGTAGAGTGGGAGAGGGCCTTGTAGGTGAGGGTAAGAAGTTTGAAAAGGATTCGATAGGGGAAGGGGAGCCAGTGAAGGGCAAGGCAGAGAGGGGAGGCAGAAGAGGAGCGGTGAGAAAGGAAGATAAGCCTCGCCGCCGCATTGAGTATAGAACGAAAGGGGGGCAAGGCGGGAGCGGGGTAGACTGGTGAGAAGAAGATCACAGTAGTCCAGCCGGGAAATGATGAGCGCGTAGATAATAGTTTTGGTTGCTTCATTAGATAGGAAGGGCCGGATGCGGGCAATGTTGCAAAGTTGAAAGCGACAGGATTGGGCAAGAGATTAAATGTGGGGGGTAAAAGAGAGGGAGGAGTTGAGGGTGATGCCCAGGCAGCGTAGTTGGGGGATGGAGGAGATGGTAGAGTTGTTAACAGTGATGGAGAGATCCAGAGTTCTGTTTTTATAATGTTGATTTTGAGAAAGCGAGAGGACATCCAAGAGGAGATGGCAGAGAGGCAGTCAGATACACAAGAGAGTAGGGGAGGGGAAAGATCAGAAGAAGAGATGTAAAGTTGAATATCATCGGCGCATAGGTGATACTAAAGGCCGAATGAGGTGATGAGAGCGCCAAGGGAGGAAGTATAGAGTGAGAAGAGTAGAGGGCCAAGAACAGAGCCCTAAGGGCTCCTACAAGGAGGACAGAGTGGGGGGAAGATGAACCGGACATAGATACGGAGAAAGAGCGGTTGGCGAGATAAGAGGTGAACCATGTAAGGACAGAGCCAGAGAGACTGAGAGAGTGAAGGGTCTGCAAGAGGAGGGGGTGGACCATGGTATCAAAGGCTGCGAATAGGTCCAGGAGGATGAGCAGGGAGAAGTGACCCCTGGATTTAGCCGAAACGAGATCATTTGTTACATTGGTCAGGGCAGTTTCAGTAGAGTGGAGGGAGCAGAAGCCAGATTGGAGACGGTCAAGGAGGGAATAGTCAGAGAGGTGAGAGGTGAGGCGGTTGCAAACAATTTGTTCGAGAAGTTTAGAGGCGTAAGGGAGAAGAGAAATGGGGCGGTAGTTGGCGAGTGAGGTAGGATCAAGATTAGTTTTTTTTTAGAATAGGAGAGATAAGGGCATGTTTGAAGGAAGAGGGGACGGTACCAGTGGAGAGAGACAGGTTGAAGAGGTGAGCTAAGTAAGCACAGACAGTGGGGGAGAAGGAGCGAAGAAGGTGAGAGGGGATGGGATTCAGGTGACAGGTAGACGGGGGAGAAGAAAGAATGAGGGAGTGGACTTCATCGCCCGTAGTAGGGCGGAAGGAGTTCCAGGGTGGGATAAGGGGGGAGGGAGGAGCAAAGAGAGGGGCAGGAGAGGAAAGGGAGGAGGTTGATATCGAGTCGGATGGTCTCAATTTTAGAGGACAAAAAGGAGTCAAAATCTGTAGCAGAGAGGGAAAGTGGGATAGGAGGAGGGGGAGGGGGTGAGGAGAGAGGTGAACGTGGCAAAGAGGCGGCGGTGATTAGAGGACTTAGAAGAAATGAGGGACTTAAAGAAAGATTGTTTAGAGAGGGAGAGGGCGGAGCAGTAATAGGAGAGGATAAACTTGAAGTGGAGGAAGTCAGCCAGGGAGCGAGATTTTCTCCAAAGGGGTTCAGCTGCACGACTGCACTTCTGGAGAAAGCAGGTGAAATTAGAGTGCCAGGGTTGGGGAATTAAGCGGCGGCGGTGGACAGAAGTGGCAGGGGCAACAGCTTCCAAGGCAGTGGTGAGAGAGTGGTTGTAGAGAGAGGTGGCGTTATCAGGGCAGACCAGGGAGGGAAGAGGGGATAATAGAGTTTCAAGGGAGGAGGAAAAGGAAGTAGGGTCAACAGCAGCAAGATTACGCCTAGTGAGGGTAGTTTTAGGGAGGTGGGAAGCAGGGGAAGAGGACAGATTGAAGGAGAGTAGATGGTGGTCAGAGAGTGGGAAGGGAGAGTTGGAGAAGGCAGAGAGATCACAAAGATGAGAGAAGACAAGGTCAAGGGAGTGACCAAGGCAATGGGTGGGGGAAGAGGTCCACTGCGTGAGGCCAAGTAAGGAAGAAAGGGCGAGAAGTTTAATGGAGGCAGGGTCAGAGGGGAGATAAATAGGAATGTTAAAGTCTCCAAGTATGATGGAGGGGAGGTCAGAGGAATGGTAGTGGGGAAGTCAAGCAGCAAAGTTGTTGAGAAAGAGGGAAGTGGGGCCAGAGGGGCGGTATAAGACTGAGACACGGAGGTGAATGGGGGAGAAGAGGCGGATAGAATGGACTTCGAAGGAGGAGAAAGAGAGGGTAGGTTCAGAGGGATTGACCTGAAAGGTGCATTTAGGGGAAAGGAGGATACCCACTCCCCCACCTGGACGGTCATCTGATCTGGTGGAGTGGGTGAATGAAAGGCCACAATTTCCTCAGTCTCCCAAGTCTGCTGATGTGGTGTCACACTTGACTTTACCCTCTGCTTCTAGTGCAGTATGAGGTTCTAGTGATCACCCTGGGGCTGCAGTTTGCACTTTGTCCATTCCAAAATGGCCAATGCAATTTAAATTGAACTTCCCAAAAGGCATTCTGGGAGATGCAGTTTTCTGAATTAGTGCATGTGGTGATACACCTGTGATTTAAAGGTTATTACACAGGTACCACATTACCCTTTACTAGTTTTAACAGAAGATTCACATTATTAATATTTGATAGTTTTATGCTGACTCTAGTGAAACACACATCAAAGAAATAAAATTGAGTATTGATGGAATCTCCATTTCAAAATACTTAGATCAATTTCTGATCTATTTTCTTGAGTACCCCCTATCTATAGAACCTAGAAGGACAGAACAGTGAGACACACTCCCTAGCCATTTATTTTGTTTTTATATATTTGCCAGGGCGAACAATCAAGTAGGTAGTTGCTGATGTCACAGTGCAGCTTCCTAATTGGGTTGTCGGAAGCAGTTGTTCTCAACTCCAATCCTCAAGTATCACATATAGATCATGTCTTTAATCATGCACAAATAAATTAAACTATTCTACTGGGCCAGCAATTATCCCACTTGTTTGCACAGACAGAAATCCTGGAAAGGTGAGATGTTGGGGGTACTTGAGGATTGAAATTGAGGACTATTTTAAATGCTCTCTGAACTCTCAATTTCCACTTTGAGCCATCCTCACTCCTCTTTTCTAAGCTATGCCTTTTTTTCCACTGGATTGAATATACTTTCAAGAGTAAGGTCCTACTTTACCTTTGTCTTCAAATCTGCATTAATTTTCTCTACCTTCTATGCCCCCGTTTTTATCAATGTACAGGGGCGTATGCAAGCGAGCTGCCGCACATGCGCCCGCGCATGCGCAGCAGCTCCGTTTCGGCAGCACTGTACTATACAGCAGCCGCAGCGCTGTCAAAGAAGCGTCTGCTGTTGACATAGCCCCTCCCACTTCAAACTTGACTGCATACAAACGTGTATAAGTTAGCTGACTTTAAATATTCTGTAATCCTGTTAGCACTCTATTGCTCTAGTTGGATATAGGCTGCACTGACTTTTTATACTTTATATCCAGCATGTCCTTGTGTTGCTAAATTTGAAGAACAGATGTAATAGGTATGCATACCCTAGTCAGACACACCTGAAAGAAATATAATAAAAATATTATTTATTTATTTATTTATGTATTTCTGATGCTCAGACCTTAACTTTGTATAGTAATGTTTGATGCTGCAATGAAGTATATGCAAGGGAGAGTTATAGCATTTGTCAAAAATAAAATTATTCTATATTAATCAAAAGTCTGACCTGACTTAATATCTCTGCCTAAATCTCTCTTGCTGTGCATATGGGCACAGTTCTGAATGTCTCAGAGACAGCTAATATTACTAAGCAGTGTGGACCCAGTTATGTACTGTCTATAAAGGGTGGAGCTCTATAAAATTGCTCCTCCAAACCTATACTGATTTTGCACCACAGAATAGTCTCTGGTCTGAATAGTGTTTGCCATATACATGAATTAAGCTCAACTATTACACTGTGAATGTCCCATAAAAAGTAAAACACAGCACCATAATGAAGAGTAACAATAATATATTTGTTGAAAACCCCTGTCATTCCTGTGGCTAAATTACTTTACAAGTTTAATCACCTCAATTGAGATTGTTCATACTGTATCAGCAAAATTGGACTGAATCAATCCACTCATCTGGAAACCCAATTTAAATTTAATTGACAACATTAACCAAATCCCCATAAGACTCACAGTGGAATATATTAATCCATACTACAATTCTCTAGTGTCAACTTGATTCCAGCTCAGTTGTATTACTCAGATATTGCATTCTAGATCTTTTTTTACACTTCTGCCCTTTTCTACAGCCTTCTTTACACCTACAGATGAAAACAATATTGAGAAAATATCAATATTTAACAAATTTACAATATAAACAATTTTCTATAACCTTAAAATGTTTTTGTTAAACATATTATTTTTATTGAACCAGTAATGACTTAATTGTGAGCTATTTAGCTGAAATTTGCTTCATTGGCTCAGTATTGGAAAACATCCTAAAAACTGAACTGTAGGTTTTCCTTCTGCCTTTATTTACAGGGAGTTTTTTTTTTATTAATAAAACTGTATTAATTTAGTTATTTAAAATTTTGAATATTTATTAACCTCCAAAAATATGAATGTGCAGCACATTGTTGTAATCCAATTGCAACAGATTTACTCGATTAGAACATCATAGTCTATGTCCTATAGTCCAAAATGTCACTGTAGCCAGTATCAAATAATTTACATAGGGTCTGATTTCTTTAAGGAACGTATATGCTAATGTGTCTTGTATTTTGCACAGAATTGCACTGCGCATGCCCAGAAAAAGACTATACACCAGTAAATGCAAGTACACTCAATTAATTTTCGGACACAAAAGACACTTCTGAAAATATACAATTTCTTGAGCAGAATGGGAGAAAGAAGGAACCTATGAACATAGTCAATGTACAGTAAAGGTGTGCCAAGGTTGAAGGCAGGTGGCAGCATCCGATTTAAGCTTTGGACATCTCTTAGGTATGTGTTTTTCAGCTACAGGGCAGGTGTTAAACTGGGTACACACTACAGTAATTTAATGCCATTAGTGTGCGATCACATGATAAATGTGATATTACATTAGTGTGCACGCTCCCACGATCATATTTTGTCACAACATAGCACATTGTATCGTTTGATTTGGTTTTGTAAACTTCCTAAAAATCACAATGAACAATGGACTGATGCCGGACAAATATGGAAGTATGTTTGCACTCATGACCAGCAGTGTCGGCAGATCTCTATAAAGTGTGCAGAGTCACAATCCTTTCAGCAGATGGTTATGTGAGAGTTGAAGAGCACAGATCTGAAAGTAAATTGTGTAGGTGTGTATACATAAACCTGCATGCTCATTGGGACTTTCAGTCTTTGGTAAAACTGTTACAGAAATTACATCTGCAATAATGTTTTGCAGTGTGTACTCAGCTTACGTGCAGAGTGATAGTAATGATGGTCACGTAAACATGTTAGAACATGTTTGGAATGAATAGCTACTGTAAAAATAAATTTTATGCACAGTAGACATTAATAACATCCTTATAAATCTTTTTTATGATGGGGAAAAAAATAATAAAAAGTTGTAATGTTTTTTCATTAATGACTATATTATTATCAGAAAAATAATTTCTGTCGATCTGCTGGGATTTTATATTGCACCTATGTGTGTAATTGCGTATTGAGTCTGTATCAATACGTCAAGTGTCATATATGCAGAACATAGCTACACCCATATTCAACAAGAGACGTTTCTTTAGTTCCGCTTCTAGTTGAATTATGGATGTTTGTATGCTCGGATTACGTTTGTTTAAAAAAGATCAGGCTCATAATGCTTTATAGAATTTTTCTCTATGATTCAGATTAGCATAATTAGCACAATCGCTAAGTAAAAACCTCACCTGCACTTTTATTGTATCCCCTAAAATACCATTAGTTTAACCCTTGAAGGGCAGCTACACATAATATAGATTTTATTTTTTTAATTACATCTAACCAGCTGAGTGTAACCTGCAAATCCACTTCTGAATCAGTGACAAGTTTTCATCTAGAAATCTTCCTGGAATATAATTAATTGTTTAAAACCATTGGCATAACCTCCTGGCTAAGTTCTGCTCTCCATTGTTTAACATATGAAAACCAATGCGGCGCTCTCCCTTTTTAGAGTTACTAAACCAAAATGGTTACTGTCAGAGATGCCTTGTCACGTCAGGAAAGCCTATGTATACGATTGGAAACCTGCACTAGCTAAGCTCTCTTGAAAAGTATATCATACTTGCCTACTCTCCCGGATTTCCGAGAGCCTCCCAAATTTCGGGGAGTCTTCCCGGACTCCCAGAAGAGTAGGTAAACCTCCCGGACCCTGTAAAATGCCGAAATTCATGGCATTGAATAGCTGGGGTGGGGCTTAATCGCATCATTAAGCCCCAGCCATTGCTATTCAATACAATGAATTTTTGTATTTTAGGGTAGGGGCGGGGTTATAGTGACGTAATGATGTCGTCACACCCCCTCCTACCCTCTGTCACATGATCTGTACTCCGATCTCCCGGAGTACAGATTTAAAAAGTTGGCAAGTATGACGTATATTAGGTAGGAATGTGCGTGTGTTAGGGGTATTATCTCAGTAAAAATGCTAGTTATCTTAGGGCATGTTATACTAAAACTTTTGATAAATTGACATTTGTCTGTAGCTGCATTGGTGCATTGTTTTATGCATGTATTTTAATGTGTTTACCATATGAAATGCAGAAATATTTAGACAAAAGATGGCACATTAGTAACCATTTCCTGATGATAGTGTGATACCCCACTGAAGCAGGATATCCCTTTAAGATGTCCTGGGATTGCTAGCAGCCATGTTTTTGACATGTTTGTGACATTTGTAATGGAAAACTACAGTTGCCAGCATGCTTCAGTAAATTGTCAGGTACAGAGAAGAACTACAGGAAGGATGAGTTTTGCCTGGGAAAGCAGAGAGAGACAGATGGAGAGGCTTAGAGAAGATAAGATAAGATAAACTGGAGAGCTGAACTAGTGCTGAGATTTATGACAAGGTAAACCAGAGAGAGAGAAACAAATGACTGTGAATGGTGTAAGCTGTTTGCAAACAGCTAAAGGACCTGCCAGTGTGATTGAAAAGACAATGTGAGTTACAGCCTACAAAAGTCCACACTACACACTCAATGCTAAGGAGTAGTTCAAAGACAAGTGGTATCATCCGTCGATTAACCATCTCAGGACTTGGTTAACTTGTTCACTTGATTGAGTGCACATTAATCTTACTGTAACACAAGTAAGGCTAGGTACACACTGAAGAATTTTCCAACTGACTTGTAAACTCAAACGATTGTACTTATGACTGAAAGTCCAATCAGTCTGGTGATTCCTGCATACACACTGACACGATTTACTTTCAAATCTGTGCTCTTCATCTGGTCCTCTAGTCTTCAGAGAATGACAGTACAATATTCATTCATTCATTCATTCATTCATTGTCACATCATCAAGCTTATTAAACCTCCTTGTTATAGCTATCCACATGTCCTAACGAATTTCGTTAACTTTTATTACTCTGAAACGAAACATTCTGTCTCAGAACGAAAAAAAATAATTATTCCTTCTAC
This sequence comes from Mixophyes fleayi, assembly GCF_038048845.1. Classification (NCBI taxonomy): domain Eukaryota; kingdom Metazoa; phylum Chordata; class Amphibia; order Anura; family Limnodynastidae; genus Mixophyes; species Mixophyes fleayi. Next base: position 54,965,571 of record NC_134408.1, read on the forward strand.
AGCACTCTCTACATTTATTCACCAGGACATTCATCGTTAGCATCGGTTGATATGACCACGGCTCTGTAAACTCTATCCAGATCGTGAGCATGAGTGCATACACACTACATGATCGGTCGGTGATTGGTCAGTAAATATTAAACAGCACGACCAACCAAATGAAACGGTGATCGACACTTTGGGATGACTTTAGATCATCTTGTCACTATACACACTCACACGATATCTGACCAAACGGTTGGATGACGGCTGATTAGAGGTTTTTCATTCAATCATCGGGCCAGTGTGTACCTAACCTTACTTTGACAGAAATAAACTGCATCAATTCCTATTGTATTTGTTGTAATCTGTTTATAATTGCATGTGGTTTAGTACTGTGTATTGCATTTCTGAAATCCATTAAGCCGAGGGCTACATTTGTTGACAATCCTACAAATGGGACAAGCCTTAGAGTCTACAGACTTTTAAATAAAACTGTATTTGTTAAACCCTATAGTGACACTCAGATGTCCATTTGTCTTTTGATTGCTGTGTTGTGGGTCCTTTTGAGTCCGGCCAAACTCAGCACAAATGATGAGAATCAGGGAAAGAAGAGTCCGTAGGTCCATACTTTCCAAAGGTACCAGCCACCTTATCCTATACACTTGTGCCCATACCATCACCCCTGGGCCGTCACAAAAGCTACTTTGATGTTGTGTTAAATTGTTTCAGTTTGAATGACTAAATCTAAAACATATAAATATTTTCACTTACTCCAAACTATTAAAATACATAATCCCACAACCTGTTTCCTCTTGACCCAGTAATCTGTGTGCATGGGTATAAAAAAATGATGCAAGGATGCAAAAATAGGCACATGACATAAAAATGCACCAAGCATCTGCTCTTGCACTGTACATTCAAATAATTTTTTTCTGATGCTAAATTTTCTTTAAAGAAATATGGAGATATGGATCAATTATCAACCACATAGCTGAGGATAAAGGAATAATAACAACAACTATACATCACAAATACTTTATTCCTTTCCCACACATTGCTAAATATATTATATTTTTCATTTTGCTACTACCACACAGGGTAGTGTGCAGTATTTATTCACATATAACAGATTTATTATTTTAATTTTGATATCAAAATGTGCTGTATCAAATGCAATGTGTACCCTTGAAGATAGATTTTTTAAATTTTCAAAATGATCAAGCCCACTATAGAATATTTGTGAAGTACATTGCATCGCCTACCAGAGCACTGTGGGAAATTTCTGAGTAGCAAGCAACATAGCTTCACTTTATTAAGTTAATGACTGTGCAGGAAATACATGAAGCTGAAGCATGCAGCTATCTGCCAAATGGAAATTACAGCATCTTATGAAGGCATTACAAGCGAAAAACAGAACAATTTAAAAGATTTATCATCATGACATTGCAAGTTTCAATTTAGAAAACAAGTAATTCAGCAAGATAATCTGATTGTGAGTGAATTAATTTATACTGTTAAATCCATTTACACTATGGTGATTGTAGCTGGGCTAAGTTTTTATTATAATCACAAACAGAAGTTTAGCAAGGAACAAAGCAATTTTATACTAGTGTGCTTTAATTTATCAGCTATGCGATCAGTGTAGAAGTATTGTTCTCAGGGACTATTAAGAGGGAAAAAGGGACAATACTTGATGGCCAGCAGGGTGATATTGATCATACCAATTATTGTTATTTAAAATGAATAAAGCAAAAAAGTGAGGCTTTTTTTCTATGTAGCTGACAAAATAGAGAGCTATACATTAAACTAGTAGTATTATCAGATATTTCACAGGATGTAAAAAGCCAATGTGATACATCACCACTTAAATCGTATGTCTCTCAACTCTCAACCTGAGACCAGATTGTCAAAACTGAGATCAACCCTCCAGTATGTTGGGAAATGTATTTGCTCCTTAGAGGCATGTTCATATGACAGCTATTATATACAAGATGTATGAATGAGGTGCACAGGGTCTACATATAAATTTGTTTTCATGCCTAAGTCAGTGATCTCAATAGATCAAAGAGCAGCAGTGTTATTATTTTGACTACATACATGATAAAGTACTATATGTTCTATATTTAGTACTATGTTTTAATATTTGTAACAATTATTTTCTAAGTACTGGTTGCAAAAAAATGCCAAATATTTTGTAAATTTATAGCATGCCCTGTTTTTTACAGCTAGATAATTACAAAGATCCTAGTTTACCTCAAATTCAGAGCATTTGAGCAAAGATTATAGTCCGTAGAATATTACATTTGTGTAAGAATGCCTCCACACTGGCTTATTTCTATGTAGTTAATACTAAACAAGGAAAGAGGTAGGGATCATTTATCATTATTTTCACATGCAATGCTACAAAATCTGAAAATTGCATAAGGGATGTACAACATTGAAAATAATAGCCTTTAAAAATTACAAATGTCAAATTTTGGGGGGGAAATCTGAATGCTCTTGTCACTTATACACCTCCTAAACCCCATTGTGTATCATTTATTCCTTAGTTAAGAAAGGGCATCACACTAATCCAATCCAACAGCATTTCCCGGTTCACTTTGGTGACATCATGATATTTCAATATAAAATTATTTCTGGTCGCTACCCTTGTTTTTATTGTCTCACTTCACTGTAATTGATATTGTTTTGTATCCTGACTTGGGCTGAAGAAATGGTCTGTGACCATTGACCCTGACAATCAACTGACCATCCTAACTACTGCATGTGTATGGAATTCTTTATTCATATGAATTAATCAACAAGACCTTTCTACTTCTATCCCTTCCCAGCAAAGATGGGTTAAGCTCCTGTTGACATGTCAGTGGTGTGATTTGTAATTTTTATAGTTACTTATTATTTAGGTTACACATTATATTAAGTTAGACAGCTAATAATATATTTGTCTAGAGGAAGGGGAAAAACATTAATTAAGTGTCTTATACAAATACCTCTAAGCTTGGATATACAGTATATATGCCATAAATTACACCTTCAATATCCATTAATAATTTAGATCGCAAGCTGTAAAAAGCCAAATATATACAGTCATGGCTAAAAAATATTGTCAGCCTTGCAATTTTTTCAAATAACTTTCAATTCCCTCTACACATACATTGAAATGAACAATAGTATTTAGTTTTCACAATTTTTTCACTGTTAATGTTATAGAAGCTTCATTTTTGTTTTTCATTCTAAATTTAATAACTGCAAACAACCACTTCATATAGAGATGGATGACTGCACAACTCTAGGGACGATTTGGTCTACTCTTTTTGTGTAAACTGCTTAAGTTCTCCCAGATTTGTAGTGTGCCTTCTCCCAATCGCTGTTTTCAGTCCAATCCACAGGTGTTCTGTGGGATTTAGATCTGGACCTGAACCATATTTGGGAGATTTTCGAAGCATGTTTGGTGTCATTGTCCAAAGGAAACTGCTTTTTGACACTGGGTCCAATGCAATTTGCGGTCCAAAGTAGCCTGGTAATCTCAAGATTTCATAATGCCATGCACACATTCAAAATACTCAGTTCCAGATGCAGCACAACAACCCTAAAACAATACTGGACCTCCTCCATGTTTGATGGGAAGGAAGCTGTTGTTCTCTTTAAAAGTTTCTTTTTTGCTTTATGTAAAAATAAGGATAAGTACTTTGCCAAAAATTTATAACTTGGTCTCATCTGTCTACAGCATACATGCCAACTCTCCCGCTGGCAATTCTCCTGCATCTGCAGATTAGAGCTGGCATGTATGGACGGAGGGGTGGGGCTTCGCGAATCATGTCATTTTGGCCCTGCCCCTGTGACGTAATTCCTGCTTTGGGTCTTTTTACCACTGTAAAACAGGCATTACGTCACTGGGGGCTGAACCAAGATGACGCAAATCTTCAATAAAGCTTTCGCTTGAGGTCATATCCAGGAAGGATAGCTACAATTGAAATACTGTCAGTTTTTTCATATGGAGATACGGACCAAGCGTGGAGCATATACTTCAGTGGCTTTAATCCAGGCTCGTTCTTCCGAGCCCTAACCTTTCCATTCAATACGGTATTGAAGATGACCATGACAAATCCGTGAATCAAGTATCTTTTTCACTTCACACTCGACTTCTCATTGAGTTTGGATTTTAGGAGTCTTATGAAGTGCAAAATGAAACCTATTCAGGACCAGAGGTTTTAACAAGAGTATTTGAAAGGAATTTGGGATTTGTAGATATGGAGTAATTTGAGTTTGTAAGCTACTGAGTTGATGATTTGCTCTATGGGAAATGGATCAATGTAGTGAGGGGCAAATTTCATGGAAGGTATCTTAAGCCTCAGGTTGCGAGTGGATTGCCAGACTCGATCCTCTAGTTTAAGGCTGGGTATTGCTCAACGTTTGCGATCAGCAAATTTTTTGTAATTGGCGGAAGCCTTTAACAGGGAAGAACGGACTTTCTTTCATATTTTAGAGAACTGATGTAAGGTGTTATTAGCAGAAGGTACAAAGGCAGAAGGAACAGGCTGGAACTCAGGTATTCTGGGATGGAGACCATAGACTGTAAAAGGATGTAGACTCAGAGGAGGAGTGGTACTGATTATTGTGGGAGAATTCTACCCAGGGTAAGAGTTATTTCTAGTTGTTTTGTGAACATGAAATATATATGCGACGAAAAGTTTCTAAATCCTGATTCAACCTTTCAGTTTGACCATTTTTATAGGCGTGATAGGTAAACAAAAGCTTGAGCTTCACTTAAAGAGCTGAACACAAAGACCACCAGAACTTGGCCACAAACTGGACCCCACGATCGGAGATTACTTCTGAAGGCAAGCCATGAAGCCTGAAAATCTACTGAATAAACATTTGAGCTAGCTTTGGAGTGGAGGGTAGTCCGGTGAGAGGGACAAAATGGAGCATCTTGAAGAACCTGTCAACTACGACCCAGATGGTTTTGAACCCAATAGAAACTGGTAGATCAGTAATGAAGTCTATAGACAGATGAGTCCAGGTTTTGTGAGGAATTGACAATGGTTGAAGTTGGCCGGCAGGTGTCTGGCAATATATTTTATGTTGGGCACACCTGAAACAGGAAGCTATGAATTCTTGGGTGTCCTGCTTGAGAGTAGGCCACCAATAGGATCTTTAGAGAAATTTGACAGTCTTCTAATCTCCAGAATGTCCAGAATATCAGGAGGCATGAGCCCATAGAAGCAATTTCTGGAGCTGGAGCTACTAAAATGTTTCAGATAGATGGGGTAGGAACAATATTGGTGGTAGAAAAGGACACAGGATCAATGATGGGACTTTTTTGGGTGAGGCAAAGATCCTCATCTTGAACTATGGAAAGAGAGAGAACAACGGCCTTACAATTATGGGATCCTGGCAAGTAGGTTACTTAGAAGTCAAACCTGGAAAAGAGCAAGACCCATCTAGCTTGTCTTGGATTGAGACACTGGACTGACTTTACGTGCAGAAGGTTTTTATGACCTGTGACAACAGAGATGGGATATTTGGCACCTTCCAACAAATATCTCCATTCTTCCAAAGCCAACTTAATGGCTAATAATTCTTGATCTCCTATAGAGTAGTTTTTCTCTGCCGGCAGAAATTTGTGAGAAAAATAGCCAAAGGGATGAAGCTATCCATCTTCAAAACATTGAGATAAAACAGCACCTATACCTACTGCAGAGGCATCCACTTCCAGGATAAAAGGTTGCTTTAAATCAGGTTGGCAAAGAACTGTAGCAGAAATGAAGAGTTGTTTAATGCAATGGAATGCTGCTTTAGCTGCTTCAGACCAATTGGAGACATCAGACCTCCTTTTTGGTAAGGGCTGTGATAGGAGCCACATGAGTGGAGAAATTTTTAATGAATTTTCTGTAATAGTTTGAGAATCCCAGAAAGCATTGGACAGCCTTGGGAGTGGTTGGAAGAGGCCAGTTGAGAATCACCTTCAGCTTCTCTGGGTCCATCTGTAAATAAGTACCAGAAATAATATAACCTAAGGAGATTGATGGGACTTCAAAGGTGTATTTCACCAATTTACAAAAGAACCGGTTGGTACGGAGTTGTGAGAGAACCACCTTGACATGGGCACGATGTGATTCCAGATTATTGGAGAAGATAAGGATGTCATCCAGGTAGACGACAACTGTTTTGTAGAGGAGGTCACGGATAATATAATTGATATAGTGCTGGAATACCACTGGGGCATTATTCAATCCAAATGGCATGACTAGGTACTCGTAGTGCCCATCACGAGTGTTAAAAGCAGTCTTCCATTCGTCCCTTGTACGAATTTGAATTATATTGTAAGCCCCTCTTAAATCCAATTTGGTGAAGATGGTGGCTCCTCTGACATGATCAAACAATTCCGTTATTAGGGACAAAGGATAACAATTTTTGATGGCAATTTCGTTTAAACCTCTATAGTCAATGCAGCGGCGGAGACTGCCATCTTTTTTCTTCACAAAAAAGAAACCTGCTCCGGCAGGTGAGGAAGATTGACGGATGAACCCCTTCTGAAGTTTTTCCTGGATGTATTCAGACGTTGATTTAGTTTCAGGGAGAGAGAGTGGGTAGGTACGCCCTCTAGGGGGTGTCTTCCCTGGCATCATATCGATAGGACAATCCTACTCTCTATGTGGTGGTAATGAGTCAGCACCAGCTTTACTGAAGACATCGAAAAAGTCCCTGTAAGGTAAGGGTGGAAGCTCTTGACCAGAGGAGATTGAGGTTTCAAAGTGGTATGCACGCTGGAGGCAGGAGTCCGTACAAGATACACCTCAGGATGTAATCTGAGACATAGTCCAATCAATCTGAGGGTAATATAACCAGAGCCAAGGTAAACCTAAGATTAAGGAATGTGAAGCTTTGGGAATGATAAGAAGCTTAAGCAATTCTGAGAGCAGAACCCCCACTCTAATCTTCAGAGGATGAGTCTGGTGGGTTATAATACTATTAAAGATGCGACTTCCATCCACTGCCGTGATGTAGAATGGTCGAGGTAACGAGTCTGTCGGTAACAGCAACTCTTGAACCACTATGGCAGTAATGACGTTTCATTGCTTGGTGGTGAGGACTGCCAGGGTCGAAGTTGATGATGTGGCTTAACCCTTTTACCTCTTCCTTTCTCCAGGGCATGCTCCAGAAAGCGTAAATCAACTTTAGTACGCAGGGAAATTAGTTCATCAAGTGTAGAAGGCAGATCACAAGTAGATAGCTCATCCTTAATTTTATCGGACAAACCACTCCAGAAGGCTGCAATGATAATTCCACTTCATCTCAGAAGCCAATATTTGGAACTGAACCAGGTATTGGCCTAAAGAACAAGAGCCTTGTCAAAGGCGTAGAATATCTAAGGACGCTAAAGTGGCTCTGCCTGGCTCGTCAAAGATCCAACGGAAAGCTGCTGTGAATCCAGAACATGAGGAAAAGAGGGAATCTGCTATTTCCCACAAAGGAGATGCCCAGGCTAATGCATGTCCCAATTGGAGGGAGATAATGAATGCAACTTTTTCTTTCTCCGTAGGAAACAGCTGGACTGTAGCTGAAAATGGATCTCACATTGATTCAAGGACCCCCTGCACAATTTTTGATCACCATCAAACTTTGCAGGAGTTGGCAGATGAAGACGAGAAGCAGTGGCAGAAACTTGAACAGGTGAAGCTTGTACAGAAACAGAAGAGTCACCTGAACTGAGAGTAGCTTGAATACTATCCAGGCGGTAGGACAAATCTTGAAGGAACTGCACAATTTTTCTCATTCCATCCGATATATGGGGGCGACCTTCAGTAAATACTACTCTGAGATGTGTCACTCAAATTATTCGCCTTTATTGGCTTGCATTTAATGGAATCTCTCCAAATGGCACCCCATGTATATTTCCTGGGCGGGGAGAATCCAAGCTATTAAAATGAATGTACTTCCTCGCTACCTATATTTTTTTCAAACACCCCCTGTTTCGGTGCCACACCAGATATTTGCATCCCTACAATCTTTATGTAATCATTTCATATGGGACAGAAGGAAAATTAGACTAAGCTTAACCAGTCTCTCTAAGCCCAAAGAATCTTGGTCTCGCATTAATACAAGATAACTATTTAGCTGTCCAATTTAGTTACATTTTCTCCTGGCACATCAGCCCGGGACATAAGAAATGGGTAGACATAGAAATTGCACTAAAACCGGACATACCCTACCCTAGCCCCCTATCCACCCCATCCCACATCTGAAACCAGTCTGGACCCATCCATTGTTCTCCCCAGGCTACTTAGAAACAGTCTCCCATTGGTGGAAATGACATAAGGTTGACAAATTTCTTCACATCATGAGTGAATCAGCCCCCGTGTCCTATGAAGACATCCATGCCAAATGAAATACTATTCCTTTAACGCCCCTCCAATATCTTCAAATCTGAGATTTAATGCAATCCTAATCTCAGGCCAAAAAAAATTGTGCTCTCTCCCCGTTCAAAAGTAAATGTATCTATTCAGTTGGCCACAGAGGAAATATATCTCTCATGTACTGCTCGATCACAGCCACCTCTGATCAAGCTCTTGCACCCCACAAAGAGGCATGGGAATGTGACCTTGGGATCACTCTGAGAGCAGGAGTGATCCCAAGGAATGGTCCATCATCTGCACAGCCAAGGTCTCCATTAACGCATGTATTCAAGAGAACTGTTACAAAATATATGCTCGCTGGTATAAGGTTCCAGACAAACTCCATTGTATGTACCCTCCGTGACTGAAAAAAAATGTGGCAACAAAAGCAGATACAAATTCAGCTAACCAGTTAATACCAAACCAGAACATAGGGAAGGCCAGATGGCCCAGAATCCCTAAAGGTAAGTGTCATATGTAGTGGGATGTGTTTTAGCCTCCCCTCCTCAACGCATTTCTGATTAAAAATCCTTTAGTGAAATCCTCTTCACCTTGTAATTGAGTTATAAAAGAAATTCCCGCAAGCCAAGATTAAATTATTGCCTTTGAGACACCTGATACCTTAGCCAAATTAAGTCAAGCATACATTGCCAGTGATTTGAGTGCCGTCAACCTTTATTGGCAGAAAAGTGAATCAAATCTCTATCACTAGCAGACTGGAAAACCAAGTCTGATGAGACACATTCTAAAAGCTATGCTGCTGCACACCATGCTCCATCAAGATAGTGCCCAACAGTTGGCGCTCACTAAATCCCAGTCATATGCGCTCTTCAGTAAATTTGTTGAGAACTCACACAATCAAATCCTCCCTAATCTCCTGTGATAACCTTATACACGCATGGGCTTTAGTCACCATGGCAGTTGCCCTCTGCAATTTGTGACAAAAAAAAACAACAATTGAACCTGCATAAGAGACCCTATCACTGGACTATATTTAAGTGCACCTCCAGAGGACTAATTCATTCACTACGTAGATTAGATAGATATTATAAATATAGACCTCCTACATGTCCATAGTTAAAAATAGAACTTAGGGTAAGGGGCACATAATATCATCTCAAATTTTAGGAGGTGACACAACTTTTGGTTTCTCGTTTAAGTCCTGTACAGAGACTTAGTAATACAGCGCTCAAATGCCAAATCTTGGACACACACAACATAACTCTGGTTATTAAAAACAATAAGGAAATAATCCATATCGGGCAGTTTATACGATCCCCCGGAGGGCACAATTAATCATCTGGTATAACACCACTTGTGCATAAGCCTGCAATCTTTGGAGGACCGTATTCATCCAGATCACTACGGTGTCAACAAGACTGCGCTTATTACGGTACTTTTAAACGTATAATGCCTAGTAACATTTTGTAAAAGGACGGCAGACGATTGAAAACAGAACGGTCTGAGGTCACATATTACACTATACGTTACAGACACAGCTTACTCATACAGACTTGTTTATTTCCTTACTGTTTTTAATAACCAGAGTTATGTTGTGTGTGTCCAAGATTTGGCATTTGAGCGCTGTAGAACTGTATTACTGGATGTTAGATGGGTACTTAGAGGAATCTCTCTACATGCTGCTCGTGTCAGAGTATTTGTTGTACTGGATTTTAGCGCTTATCCCTATTTTCTTCCTATATCTGTACAGAGACTTAATTTATGATTATCATTTTGAATGACATTTTTTGGGATAATTTAATTTTTAGTAGGAAGAGCGCTATTCTCTGATAGTCCTTTTAGTTATTGATAGTTTGTCAGTTGCTAAAAATCTGTGTGTTAATATACATTTGGATATTTTATTACACCTGTTAATTTTCCTTATCGATTACACTTATCATCTGCTTTGGTTCATATTTTTATTGATATACACATTGCATTTTTTATAAGCCAATCACGATATTACCTGCATAGCGTGCTGACTAGCCAATTATTTGCTGTCAATTGATCTGTGGGCTATATAAACTGACACACTCAGGACTTGTGCATTCCCCATTGAGAAAGTCACAAGAGTGACGAAACGCATTTCACACCGACCTTTTCCACTATCATGACAGAATTCGCTGACACGAAGTGACGTGTGTGTTCCGCAGTGGAACACACGCCAACTCTCTTCACCTTACATCACATAAGGAGCGTCTCCTCCTACACACACTTCAATCAAGAAGCCGGCCAACGCTTTTCCTCTGTATTCACCATTAAGGAGAGATCTTTTAACAGCAAGTATTGTGGAACACCTCACTCTTTTGGGATTTTTTCTGTTTCCTATGGGATGTGACTGCTATTTAGTACTGGACATTTTTGATCTTCATACCTACCTTCTATCCACTGCTGTTTTGATAGATTTGGGACTTGCACCAGATTATATATTGTTCACTTATTTTAGAGGACATTTTATATTTATTTTGATGGTACTAGTTATATTTAACTATTGTAATTCAATTTGTAATTCCTACGTTATTGTGATATAATATTAATTTTGATCTTTTATATTAAAAAGTTTATTTTTATATTATCATGGTATCAGTTGAAAAAGAGGGATAGGCTGCGCTTCCTCCAAATATATGAAGCAGCCAAAAGCTAACCTGAGAGTGTGTGGGGGACCCCTAAACTCCCAACAATGTTAGATATGTATAAAAATAGTCAGGTTCTGGGCGCTTGTAAAGGAAAGATATATCAATTTAATATGGATAGGTCCACAATATGCTCCGGCCGGAACGAGACAGCTTAGATGTGTTAAACAATTAACATGCATCAATTGACACTGCCGAAAACAATGATAATGGTAAAAAACACTATAAACTCAGTGTGATTGAAAATATGGTTAGAGTGCACTTGCAAGCTACTAAAATATAAAATGACAATTGATATGAACCGCAAAAGGGGAATGTAAGGAAATATAATGTCCAGAGTTGTAAAATAAAAATGTTGGTGATGATGAAAAATGCAAGCAAAAATGAAATTGGTAGCCGTTACTCACATGAAGCAGGGATGTCTGGCTGTCTATAATGCAGACAGGCACTTAGTAGCGGTCCAAGAGTCTGTGCTGATGAGGTTAGATATAACGTTGATTTCAATGATAAAAAGCACCCAGCAGAATGCCAATTTTTAAAACAAGAATGAGGAAGAAAGTTCTTCTAGTTCCTAAAGGGAAATCCTCTCCTTCTTGTTGAAAGAAAAAATGATCCCGCTCAAATAGCGTGTGCACGCTGCGGGATATCTTCGTGTTGAGATTAAATGTATGGATATCAAAATGCCTCCAATAATGGACAGGTACCCAGCAGAATATAGGTGGTGATGATCCAAATGTAGTCCTCCTAATCCCCAACGTAGTCTTTCTCTTTCTCATAAAGTTGAGGCTAAACAGGGGAAGCGGTAGTGCCACTACGGATGAGCGCATACACGCTACAGGCTGGTCTCCGATGTGGATGTCTGTATATGGTAATGTAAGATGCTAGCATGCTAGTAAGTTGAATAAAACTGAGTTGAGGGACAGTCGCCAACGCGTTTCGCCCGGTGGCAATGGCCAGTGGGCTTCCTCAGGGATAGTAATGTCCAACTGGTCTTCCTAGCCAGTTTTTAAAGAGATCCGGATGTGCCAATCAGCCAAGAGGCAATGGAGTAATTAAGTAATTAGTGAATAAATCTGAGTACTGGTGATTGCACAATAATCCAACAGGCATGATGGAAAAAAACAAAAGAAAACGATAGTGCACTAGTTGCAAAACAAAAAAGAGCATGTTTCAACATATATAGAAAAATATATATAAATAGATCTGGTTGCATAAATATTAATTGGTGATGTACATGGTATATATATGAAATGAACAAAAATAAATAAAAATAAAAATAAAAAATAAATAAATAAATAAATAAAAAAAATAAAAAAAATAAAAATAAAAAATAAAAATTAAAATATATATATATAAAAAAATATATATATAAAATATATATATATATATAAAAATAATAAAATAATAATAATAAAAATAAATAAATAAATAAATAAATAAAAATAAAAATAAAAAAATGTAAAAATATAAATAAAAATATAAATAAAAATGAAAATAAAAATAAAAATAAAAATAAGTATAAGTATAAAAATAAAAATAAAGTGGGAATATGGTATAGCTGGCATATTATTCCCATTGTATCAATGTGTTTCTATGGGGAGACGTATGTGGGGTTAGACGTGTGTGATTTCTACACTAAGTGGGATTTTCTCACAAAGTGGACGAAAATGCACAGTTAGACAACACAGTTGGACAAACATTGGACTACATTTGACTTGATTTAACTCCCAGCAATAAGCAGCATCTGCCACAGCCTATTTCTGCACTACTTGTCTATTTATATGGAAGACTGCTAAGAGGTAATTCTTAAAATACCCTTGCTTTTTGCTTTTACCCCCTTTTTTCACAATGTTTCACAAATTGCTTTTCGTAGTCTCATTTCATGGCATGATCTTTAGGACTGTGTCATCTTTCACCCCTCCACCAACACACAAATTTGTTCATATTGCACCTGCATTACTCCACTCACCTCTATTTAACACCCATGAACTGTTGTCCTATTTATTATCTCTAACAAGTACAGCCTCCACCTGTCGCCAGAAAATAAAAGGCCACACATCTTACAATCCCCTTGCCTATCTTTCGCTCACTCTGCTTCTATTAGCTGGTGATATATCACCTAATCCAGGTCCCCCACACTCCTCACACACACATACATCAGAACACTACCGTTCTATAGCAAACCTCAAACACATCACCTGTATACCCTCTCTTCCAAAGTCCTTTAAATGTGCCCTTTGGAATGCACGATCTGTTTGTAACAAACTTACCTCCGTTCATGATCTCTTCCTCTCAAAAAACCTCAACCTTCTGGCAATAACAGAAACATGGCTCATGCAATCAGACACTGCCTCACCTGCAGCACTTTCACATGGTGGCCTCCATCTCACCCACACCTCCAGACCTGAAGGCAGACAAGGAGGTGGGGTTGGACTACTTCTCTCCCCACAGTGCACATACACAGTTCTACCAAATGTCCCATCACTCACGTTCACATCTTTTGAAGTACATGCTATTCGCATTTTTAATCCATTCTCCCTACGTGTTGCGGTGATCTATCGTCCCCCTGGAGCACACCAACAATTTATTGAGGATTTCTCTGCATGGCTCCCTCACTTCTTATCTTCAGACATCCCCACCATCATCATGGGTGACTTCAACATCCCCATTGATAACCCACCTTCCAAAGCTGCTTCCAAACTACTCTCTCTAACATCCTCACTTGACCTCTCCCAGTGGATTGAATCATCTACTCATAAGGATGGCCACTGCCTTGATCTTGTTTTCTCTAGACTATGCTCAGTTTCTAACTTTATTAATACACCCTTCCCCCTCTCGGATCATCACCTTATCAGCTACACTCTCACCCCCACTGCTCTAACCTCTCTACTGTCTAACTCAACCAAGCCTCCTCATACTCGTAGAAATCTGAATTCTATTAATCTTCAACAATTTTCCACCTCTCTCCAACACCTTCTCTCCCCTATCTCTACATTCTCATCCCCTGAGATGGCAGTACCTCATTTTCACCTAACCTTAGCAACGGCCCTTGATCAAGTGGCTCCAGCGACACTTCATACTACACGTCGACTTCGATGTCAACCGTGGCACACCAAAGCAACACGAAATCTTCAAAAACTGTCCCGTAAAGCAGAACGTCACTGGCGTAAATCTCGAAGCTCTAATGACTTCTTCACATATACTTCTGTCTACCACTCCTATCGAAATGCTCTGGACACTGCAAAACAAACATACTTTCAATCTCTTATCTATGCTCAGGCTTCTAACCCCAAACGCCTTTTCAATACATTTAATCATCTTCTCAATCCTCCCACCCCGAACCCTCCATCTACTATCAGTGCTCAGGATCTTGCTACCTACTTCAAGGACAAGATTGATAAGATCAGACTAGAAATGGTATCCTCTTCCTCAACAAGCCATCAGCTCATTTCCTTCCCACTACCCTCTGACACCCTCTCTTCATTTGACCCCACAAATGAAGAGGAAATTTCTACGCTCTTCTTATCTTCCTACTCTACCTCCTGTCCTCTTGATCCTATTCCCTCGCAAATTGGTAGATCCCTGTCTTCTGTGCTCATTTCACCTCTAACTCAAATCTGTAATCTCTCACTCTCTACTGGCATCTTTCCATCACTATACAAGCATGCAGTGATTACTCCTATTCTAAAAAAACAAAACTCCGACCCAAACTCTCTCTCAAATTACCGTCCCATCTCTCAGCTCCCTTGCCCCTCCAAGCTTCTAGAGAGACTTGCCTACACTCGCCTCACACGCTTTCTTTCCGCAAACAACCTGTTGGATCCTCTTCAGTCAGGCTTTCGTTCTCAACACTCCACAGAGACTGCGCTGACCAAGGTTGTTAATGATCTGATCACTGCTAAGACTGAACGCCATTACTCTCTCATAATTCTCCTTGATCTCTCGGCTGCATTTGACACAGTTGACCACTCTCTTCTCATACAAACGCTGCAATCCCTAGGTCTTCAAGACACAGTTCTATCCTGGTTCTCATCTTACCTCTCTAATCGCTCTTTCACTGTTAATTTCTCTGGAGCCACATCTGCTCCGCTTCCCCTATCAGTTGGAGTACCACAAGGCTCGGTGCTAGGTCCTCTGCTGTTCTCTATCTATACCGCTTCTCTTGGAAATCTAATAAGTTCCTTTGGCTTTCAGTATCATCTCTATGCGGATGATACCCAAATCTATCTATCCTCTCCTGATATCTCGACATCTGTGTTGTCCCGTGTAACTGACTGTCTTTCTGCCATTTCATCTTGGATGTCCTCTCGTCAACTCAAACTTAATCTTTCTAAAACAGAGTTAATAATATTCCCACCCGCCAACAAGAGCATACCTGACATTTCTATCTCTGTTGATAACATGACCATAAATCCCACCCCACAAGCTCGCTGCCTAGGTGTAATCCTTGATTCACGCCTATCCTTTGTTCCCCACATTGACTCTATATCTAAATCATGTTACATACATCTAAAGAACATTTCCAGAATCCGCACATATCTCACACAAGACACTGCTAAAACCTTAATTCATGCACTAATCATCTCCCGCATTGACTATTGCAATTCCCTCCTTACTGGTCTTCCCAAAAACAGACTCAAACCCCTAAAATCTATTTTGCATGCTTCGGCAAGACTGATTTTCCTTGCAAATAGCTATTCCTCTGTTGAATCACTCTGTATGTCTCTACACTGGCTGCCTGTCTTCTACCGAATCCAATATAAAATACTTTTACTAACCTACAAGGCCATCAACAAAGCTGCACCAACATACATCTCCTCTCTTGTCTCAAAATATCTCCCAACTCGGCAACTCCGTTCTGCAAAAGATCTGCGTCTCTCATCCACCCTCATTACATCCTCCCATTCCCGGTTACAGGACTTTTTTCGGGCTGCACCCACTCTATGGAACTCTCTCCCTCGCACAATAAGACTCTCCTCTGTTCTACAAACTTTCAAGCGTTCTCTGAAAACCTACCTATTCAGACAAGCGTATAATATTCCTCAACCACCATCTTAACCTCACTACCTTTAGCCTGTTACACAATTTCACACAAGACAACTACCCCCGGACCAACATTATTGTGTGACAGGATCATTTAGCTCATGAGTCACCCTACCTTTGCAGTCTGGCTGGGCCAAGATGCAAAATGTATACTTAACCTCATGTGTCAATCTCCCATTGTCCCATAGATTGTAAGCTTGCGAGCAGGGCCTTCTCACCTCTTTGTCTGTTTTACCCAGTTTGTTTATTAGTTTATTACATTTGTCCCCAATTGTAAAGCGCTACGGAATATGTTGGCGCTATATAAATAACTGATGATGATGATGATGATGTGTATAAGGACAAATATAGTGGATACATTATGAGTGGAGAAAATAACCCAGGTCAAAATCCACATTCAATCCTTTTGGGATCAGGGTTTTAAGATTAAAAATCCATCTCGCCTCTTCTTTTGAAATGAGGGAAATGAAATCTCCACCTCTCCAAGGTTTATGAACTTTACATATTCCTAAAAACTGAAGTTTAGTGTGGTCGTGGTTATGATGTTTAAGAAAATGAGATGATACGGTATGATTATCTAACTGATTGGTGATGTTGCGAAGGTGCTCTGAAATTCTAACATGAAGTTTCCGGATAGTACGCCCTTCATATTGTAGTCCACACGGGCA
Organism: Mixophyes fleayi; assembly: GCF_038048845.1. Classification (NCBI taxonomy): domain Eukaryota; kingdom Metazoa; phylum Chordata; class Amphibia; order Anura; family Limnodynastidae; genus Mixophyes; species Mixophyes fleayi. The sequence goes on from NC_134408.1 coordinate 54,982,296, forward strand.
CTCCAACAGATAAACCACACCCATAGTATCACAGGTGATTTTGGTTTTGATCTGAAAGGAGTCACCTGTGGTATGAGAGTGGAAGTTGGTGATGGGCTTTGTTCCCTTATGATTAATAGTTTTGCAAGCATGGCACCTATTGCAATAATAAAAGCCCCCACTTTTCTCTTCCAGCCAACTCTGTTGGCATTTTTCTGTAGTTGTTTTTGGAATGCAGCACTTGACAAGCTTAGTGTTAAGCGAATCTGATTTTCTATAAATGATCCTGGATGTCCGGGAAGGATGTCCTTCAGATGCTCATCCATGCGTAATATGTGCCAATGCTTCCTTACAATTCTTTCAAGTTCTTTATGATTGGAATTGTATTTTGTGATGAGGGCCGGTGATAAAGGATTTGAAATGTCCTTATTTACTTTTGATGGAAGTAAGGTAGCTCTGTCCGTGTCTCTAACTTGTTCGAATGCTTTATGTATTTCAACATCATTATACTGTCTTTCAAGGAATCTAGTCTTCAAAACCTCAGATTGTTCCTCATATAGTGCCAGATTAGAGCAATTCCGTCTGATTCGAGAGAACTGTCCTTTTGGTATATTAGTGAGCCATCTCTTCAAATGTCCACTAGATGCTGGGATGTACGAATTATAATCTACAGGTTTCAGATAAGTTTTAGTTTGTATACAATTGTCGACGATAGAAATGTCCAAATCTAAAAACTCAACTCTGGTATCACTAAACTGAGCGGTAAATTTGAGGTTGAGATCGTTCGTATTTAGATATTTAAGAAATTCTTGGAGTGTGTCCACATTACCGGTCCATATACATAGCACATCGTCTATGTATCTGTACCATCCAAGAATGTGTGAACTATATGGGTTGTTATGCCAAATGGTAAGATTTTCCTAATGGGCCATGAACAGGTTCGCGTAACTGGGCGCGAACTTCGCGCCCATCGCAGTCCCACGAACCTGCTCATAGTATCCTCCATTGAACCAAAAATAGTTGTGATGTAATGTAAATTCAATAGCTTGCATGATAAACTGTATCTGATCAGTCGGGATACTTGTTTCTGTTGTGAGAATGTGCTGGACATGCTCACAGCCTGTCTCATGGTCAATGATGGTATAGAGTGAACAGAAGTCACATGTCATAAGTAAATATCCAGTTTGCCAAATTATATTTTGTAAAATCTGTAAGACATGACCAGTATCACGGAGGTAACTCCTCTGTGTGATAACTGCGGGTTGTAAAAAAGTGTCAATGTAACTAGAGAGGTGTGTAGTAAGTGAATCAATCCCAGATATGATTGGTCGGCCAGGTGGGTGAGTGATGGATTTGTGGATTTTGGGTATACAGTATATAACCGGTAGTCGTGGATGTTGAGTGCTTAGAAACTGATGTTCTGCTTTGGTCAAAATACCTTGTTGGAGAGCTCTATTGAGAAGTACAGTGAGTTCTGCTTTATATTTCTGAGTGGGATCCCCCAATAATTTTCTATAAGTGGAGGTATCGTTTAGCTGGCTCTCTATCTCCAAAAGATATGAAGATTGATCCAGGAGGGTAATTCCACCCCCCTTATCTGCTGGTTTGATAACCAGATTTTTGTTGGATTGTAGATCTTTTAGAGCTCCTCTTTCTGGTTTGGTGATATTGTAAATTCTGTTCCTTGGCTGAATGTTGAGTTTGTCAAGATCATTCTCCACTAACTTCTGGAAGGTCTCTAAATATGGACCCTTGCAGTGTGTGGGAAAGAAGGTAGACTTAGGTTTTAGTTGAGTGTGATGATATAAAGTGGAAATGTCATCTTTGTTAGACAGATTAGTTCCTGAAACAGATGGATAGGCAAGGAAAAACTTCTTTAGTGTGAGATTTCTGATGAATTTATGCAAGTCTATATAAGTCTCAAACTTGTTGAGTGGTCTATTGGGGGCAAATTTAAGGCCTTTACTTAGTAGAGTTATTTGAGGTTTGGTTAGTGTTTGACTACTCAGATTAAATATACCTCTAGCTCCTATATTGGGCTCTGTATTGCATTCCGTGGATTTTTCTGTATTTTGGTTTTGGGCCTTGCTCCTTCTCTCTCTACTGACCTTAGATCCTCCTCGTTTTCCTCTCGTGATGATGATCTTTCCTTTCTCTTTCTGATGCTTTTTGGACTTGGAGGTGTATCCTGGATTCCTTGGGCTAGTTCTAAAAAATGCTCAATGAAATCATCTGCATCAGGTTCTTCAGGTTCAATTTCTCCCTGATGTGGATCGATGTGTTTAAGTTTGTCTAACAATGTTGACTGGTCCTTGGATAAAAGGTGCCGCTCTTCCTTAATGCCACTCTTGAAGCCTTCCTTGGCAGCTATATCCTGTCTATCCTGTTTGGTCCTAGGAGTGCCTAGAGGTGGTCCTAAATTCCGTTGGTCTAATGGTTTATAGACCCTATTGTAGGCTCTATATTTAGGTGGATTCCTAATAAGAGGAGATCTAGATACATTCAATCGGTGAGATCTCTTCTTTGGTGTATGATTGGATCTGCCATGTATATTAGGTGTTGCAACTAGTTTCTTGTTTTGAGATTGTGCATATATGTGAGAATGTGATTCTCTATTTGTTGGTAATACATGATAACCATATTCTAGATCTTTGAGATCCCTCTGAAATTTCTTTCTTTTTAGGGCAATAATATCCTCTTCGATGCTTTGGATTTTAGTCGAGGTCAAACTTTCTAGATTTTTAAAATCTTCCAGATGTTCTATGGGTTTAAGTTTTTCCCGTATGAGGTTAAGTTCCTCATCAATCTTGAGGAGGGACGAAGTTCTATTTTCAATGATGAGACTCATCAATGAGTGAGAACATGTATCCAATATACTGTTCCATTTGTTTAGGAAATCCTTATCCTCTGGGATAAAAGTGGGGGCCTTTTTAATTCTAAGGCCTCTGGGAATGATATTGTGTTCTATGTATTTAGTGAGGGTGGTGGATTCCCACCAATACTTAGTTTCTAAAGTGCGAAGTTTCTCATATCTGATATAATAGGAACAAAAATTATCATCCTCGACTTGTGGTGTTAGTACCCTCTCTTGTCTCGAAAAGATATCGTCCACCCTAACAAGCCTATTATTCCTAATGATATGTATCATTCCTACAAATGTGGATGGAGGATGCTGCTAGCCTTAATCTAGGGGTATAACAGAATGGTTGAAAAAGAGGGATAGGCTGCGCTTCCTCCAAATATATGAAGCAGCCAAATGCGAACCTGAGAGTGTGTGGGGGACCCCTAAACTCCCAACAATGTTAGATACGTATAAAAATAGTCAGGTTCTGGGCGCTTGTAAAGGAAAGATATATCAATTTAATATGGATAGGTCCACAATACGCTCCGGCCGGAACGAGACAGCTTAGATGTGTTAAACAATTAACATGCATCAATTGACACTTAATTGTCCTTATACACATTGATACAATGGGAATAATATGCCAGCTATACCATATTCCCACTTTATTTTTATTTTTATACTTATTTTTATTTTTATTTTAATTTTTATAATTATTTTTATTTATATTTTTTTAATTTTTTTATTTTTATTTTTATTTATTTTTTTTTTTTTTTATTATTATTATTTTATTATTATTATTATTTTTATATATATATATATTTTATATATTTTTTTTTTATTATTATTATTTTTATTTATTTTTTATTTTTTATTTTTTTATTTTTATTTTTATTTTTATTTTTATTTATTTTTGTTCATTTCATATATATACCATGTACATCACCAATTAATATTTATGCAACCAGATCTATTTATATATATTTTTCTATATATGTTCAAACATGCTCTTTTTTGTTTTGCAACTAGTGCACTATCGTTTTCTTTTGTTTTTTTTCCATCATGCCTGTTGGATTATTGTGCAATCACCAGTACTCAGATTTATTCACTAATTACTTAATTACTCCATTGCCTCTTGGCTGATTGGCACATCCGGATCTCTTTAAAAACTGGCTAGGAAGACCAGTTGGACATTACTATCCCTGAGGAAGCCCACTGGCCATTGCCACCGGGCGAAACGCGTTGGCGACTGTCCCTCAACTCAGTTTTATTCAACTTACTAGCATGCTAGCATCTTACATTACCATATACAGACATCCACATCGGAGACCAGCCTGTAGCGTGTATGCGCTCATCCGTAGTGGCACTACCGCTTCCCCTGTTTAGCCTCAACTTTATGAGAAAGAGAGAGACTACGTTGGGGATTAGGAGGACTACATTTGGATCATCACCACCTATATTCTGCTGGGTACCTGTCCATTATTGGAGGCATTTTGATATCCATACATTTAATCTCAACACGAAGATATCCCGCAGCGTGCACACGCTATTTGAGCGGGATCATTTTTTCTTTCAACAAGGAGAGGATTTCCCTTTAGGAACTAGAAGAACTTTCTTCCTCATTCTTGTTTTAAAAATTGGCATTCTGCTGGGTACTTTTTATCATTGAAATCAACGTTATATCTAACCTCATCAGCACAGACTCTGGGACCGCTACTAAGTGCCTGTCTGCATTATAGACAGCCAGACATCCCTGCTTCATGTGAGTAACGGCTACCAATTTCATTTTTGCTTGCATTTTTCATCATCACCAACATTTTTATTTTACAACTCTGGACATTATATTTCCTTACATACCCCTTTTGCGGTTCATATCAATTGTCATTTCATATTTTAGTAGCTTGCAAGTGCACTCTAACCATATTTTCAATCACACTGAGTTTATAGTGTTTTTTACCATTATCATTGTTTTCGGCAGTGTCAATTGATGCATGTTAATTGTTTAACACATCTAAGCTGTCTCGTTCCGGCCGGAGCGTATTGTGGACCTATCCATATTAAATTGATATATCTTTCCTTTACAAGCGCCCAGAACCTGACTATTTTTATACGTATCTATCATAGTATCAGTTGAATACATTTATATTGTGTATAGATATTTGAGTGCTGGATCTATTCTTTTATCTAAAGACATATATGGACCTTTGGTCTTGTCATGTGCAATAGGCATGTTAAACACTTAAAACAAGGCCTGTGTTTAAAATAAAAACTTTCCACATTCCGGGGATTCGTGAGAGCCAATAACGAGGAAGTCATCCAGATAGTGAATCACACCTGATTTTCCCCTGCCCAATTCACTGCACAAGTGTAAAAACAAACTGAAACATTCAAAGTAGACACACGATATAGAGCATCCCATGGGAAGACACCTATCTATAAAAATATCCCTATGAATTGGAAGGATTCAGGATGTAATGAAAGAAGATGGAGAGCCAATTAAAAAATCAACCTTTGACAGCCTGTAGGCAGATCGCAGGTTCTTATTGGCAACCACATACAAAGACCCCTATATAGGATACCTGAAACATTTTTTAAAACCCTGCAGCAGGAAAAATGTTATTTCCTGATCAGTTTATAAACGTAGCCAATGAGACATGGCTTCTACCAATATAGATGTAAAGGATTTACTTAGGAGGAGAGCCCCGTGGGGCTCTACCCGTGGCAGAGGCACCTGACTCACAGGAGCATTCCTTGATAGGGTGTCATCCACCACAGTGCAAGCAAGAATGTTTTAATTTAAACTGCGCCTTTACTGTAATGGGAGTTGTTAAATGTGAAAAATTTTGTTCTGTCAAGAAAGGACAAAACCAGCTGACCTGGAGCCTGTAGCTTTCTAGACACAACTATCAAGTAGGGTAAGAATCTTCATTCGTTCCTCGCAGTGTTGCTGATCTAATTGTGCAACTCCATATGCCCAGTACCTTCCATAATCACTGAAAAAGCTATAATCACTTGCACATTGCAAGTGCAGCTTGCAATCATTGTGTATTGTTATTTACTTGCAAAAGTATATTATGCATATATAATTCTTAATACACTTTTAAACTGATATTGCCGATTATCAGTTTTCCCCTTTCATGTCACATTTTATTTTTATTTACATTTTTTATTTATTTTATTTTGCCTTACTCTTCTACTCTATACAACCTCCCTCTGTTTCTTAGTTTATTTTGATGTTCTTTCATTTTGGTTCACTTATTTTGTGTTTGCATTGTATTGGTGCCTACTACATTTATTGAGCTTTTTGCGGAATTCTCAGTCTACTATTTTAATTATAAGAACAGCAGTAACACATATTTTGACAGCGCTCCACATATACATTTGACAACTACCGATTGTCTTGATATGCTAGCTTGCTGCACACCCATCAAATGCTCAATGTCTTTGAACCCAAAAGGAATGCTGGATGCTCCACTAATTTTTTCATGAAAATCCTAATCGTAGGTCCTCCAAATCAAGTTGTCGCTGGTCATGTACATATCATGTATCCTATGAAAATACTTTGACACCTCTTGATGCTCACTGGGCCTACTCTCAAGATATACAGAGGCAAAGGCCACAAAACCTGACATCCAGTTATTGTATGTCTGTAAGGTTTCCTCACTGATACCATCCTTTGGCCTATGCTGTGCTAACTTACCGACAAGCTTAATGGCAAACATATCAATGTATAAACAATTTTCAATCTTTGGATACTAACTAGCCTTAAGACCTTTTGAAATAGTCGTGTTCGTACAGATCACCATGTCACCCCCCTGGTGTATTGTCTCAACTGCGTAATCTACCCATCCACTAAGTTGTTGGCTATCTTGTCTCATGTGGTATTGCAAAAGCCAAATAAATTTAATGTGGCCCTGCACTGAGTCCGAAGAACCATCCTCAGCACTCAGAATATCCAAACTGGAGCCTAGGCCCCTAGCACTTGTACGTCTCTCATACTCACCAGGGATGCATGTTCTGGATACACCTGCAACCACCCTTGCAGATTCTGAGCCGTCTGATTGTGGCCGACATCCTCTCACCATTGACTCTGTGGCTTTGCATCCAAATCGACATCTGCAATCGGAACCCCATAAATGGGAGATGGGTTAGAAAGAGCAATATCCTGATGTACAGCTTGGGGGGCATGATGACCGCATGACACCACCGGGGCCTTGTGGTTAGGCAGGGGCTCTGGTTGAAGAGCGCTAACAGAAACATATTCATGCAGTGAAATTTGCTGATTGACACCGGGTGAAACTGTAGGGATTCTGAATAGGGCAAGGGAAAGTTAGTGAAAAACAGGTGTCATAGGCTGCTGTTGACTGGGAAATACACCAGCTGAACCAAACTGTTGAGGCCATGGATTCGGGGGCATGGGGGTCACGTGGAAAGAACCAGAGAACTGAGGAGAATGAAAGGGAGTTACAGGAGCTGAGAAAAGCGACTGGCTCCAATATGGGAAATATTGGGGATTATACTGTGGCCCTGGGCTAGGTACCACAATGGGGAAAAAAAGGCAGCAGGAGAGAAAGGGAATTGACAAGCGGATGAATAGGTATAGGGCTGATCATAAGATGGCTGGAGGGTAAGCAGCTGGTGAACATTAAAGTCTGGGTGGGAGTTGGTTGGAAAAATGTATATAAGAGGACCAATCGGGGCCACAACAGGTTGTGGGCACAGGACTTGGGCTGCGGGGATGGAGTAACTTTGAGCGCAGGCTGGACTAGGGAAAGACAACAGATGAAAGAAGCAGGGAAAGGATAATGAAGAGACAGGAAACAAGTAACAGGTAAAGCAGGAAAGAAGGAGAAGAGAGAATACAATACAAAAACAAATTGACAGAAAGAGCAATCAACTGTGAGTTAAAATAACAATAGTAAATTATCCAGCACAGACTCTATCCTCGGGATTTCCTGAGGTAAAAGAGGGAGGCTTCCTGTTCTTGTTTTTAAACACCCCCTGGATTTGATTGACTACTACAAGCAAGTCCAGGAAAGCTTTAACCCCTAAATGAAAAAGCTGGCATTTAAGTGCATTCATTCCCACGCAGGCCTTCAATAGTCTGATGCTGAGCTGGGCATATGCCTGTTTGCTTAGCATAAAATACATAATTTTGTACTGTGCATGCCAACAAAAAAAGTGTATTCATTTGTCCTTATGTAGATGTTGTACTTTTGTCTATTTATATGATTCACTAGGACCCCTTTTGTTATTTATAACTCTACCCTGAAATTTTCTCATAATTTCCTTCCATAACATCTAACATGTGTGTGCTGCAAACATATATTTAAAAGATGTGGTTTAGTGTGTTATAATTTTAAATTTTTATTTTTTCAGAATTTTTTTTTAAATTGCTTAGAGTATATGCTGACATGCAATGGGATAGACTTATACAGCATGTTTTACACATGTTTTAGTGACAAGTCTGATGTGGGTAAACTTCTTTATACTCTTTCCTTTACAGGAAAACCCCATTGATCATGACACTATAATTGTTATAACACATCCTGACTGTGATCTGGGTTCCCTTCCACCTCACTGAATTTGCGTTGGGACAGTTGACTAAGGATGATGCTGTAAATCATATGATGGTGGCACTCAAAGGGTTAAACTACACTCAATAAAAGGACAAACCAATTTTTGTATAAGGCAAATGCTACAGAATTGGTACATTAATATACATTTATTACATTTGTTTTTAGTTTAATATAAACTTTAAATACAGCATATTAATGATGCCTCCTTTCCATTGCAATAAAAAACCCCTTCACATGTTAAGGTTCATCTTGTAAGAGTATAAAAAAATAAGGACACTGTATATTTTGACAATAAAGGTCACAGTTTATTAAAATCATCATCAGCTATTGATATAAAATAAGACATGGTGGTGGAGAAAGCAAGTTGCGAGTCATAATAACTAATTATAGAAACCAAAAGGTTTATGGCCACCATGCACTAACCACTGAACCCAGGATATAATCCTTTATGATTGGCCAGTGCTAAATCTGGCGTCAGAGTGATTAGACCCCTACTTGACCTACAACAACGTGCCCACACAAAGCAAGTTAAGATCCCCTTCACACAAAAGTATCAAGAGCCACATTACTTTAAAGGGAGTTGTGACCTGCCTCCAATTAGCGGAATTACCATATGAATTAGCCGATGACTGCAATTGCCTTCCTGCCAATGCTGAAGTCGTTAAGTGGACAAACAGCTCACCACCAAGTGACTGAACTACCACCCCCAACCTCCAATATATCTGCTCTATAAAGATCCACAAGCTCTCATTTGTAAGATGGACCCAATCAGTCCAAAATAGGTGACCCTGATCAACCCCCCCCAGTGACCTAACTACATACCATGTAGTCCTATTAACATTCTTAATCAGACATCTCATCGTGGGAGCAGGAATATCGACCCTCCAGGAGAACCTGGGGATGAAATCAGACCAGCATAGGGTTACTGCTGGCCATGTTACTTTTATAGTCCTTAAATACTACCAAAGACTTCCCCTTACCTACATTTTTACACCCTAGGTGAATGACAAGTGTGGCGGGGAACCCACTTTGGCTATCTCTGCAGACAAAAGTGGATAAAGGGATGACTAACCCTACCCCCTCTTACCCATCCTTCTCAATGACAAAGGGTGTAAAAGGTGTTATCGGGGAGCTCAGTACACGTACGTATGGCCAATCACCATATCCCAATCTTCTGAAGGGGCGTGGCTAGAAAAAAATCCCAGAAAGCAAGGCCATGTCAAAGCTCAGCCATAGCCGTACAGCAAAAGCCACCATGGGGAGATAACATGAAATGGGGGTGGTGAAAAAACCCATAAAATCCTGGTGACATATTGCTAATCAAGCCTAGATAAGGAAAATAGGAAAAAATCCCTTCACGCCCCCAGTATAAGTGACGAGCAGCAAATACCATGGTTACCAGAGAAGAGAAGGAGATACTGGGAGTATAGCTTTCACCTCCGGGGCCCAGTATAAGTTTTGTAAGCAACGGACTCCCATAAACCTAGGCCTTTAATTGCCGCAATGGAAGATCCTCTTGGCCACAGCTGTAGCTGCCCCAATCGGAAAGGAATGGGTATCAAAAAGGGCCAAGTCTAGATCCACGTACACCAGGGAATGCTTGAATTGTGCATTGAATCGAAATTTATTGAGTAGGGAACCGTCACAAGGCTACTGGGCAGACGATAGAGTCTGCCTGCAAAGGTATATCAAATGAAAGAGTTAACTTGATTTATTCAAAAAAATATTGTTCAGGCCCACAGCTTTGTAAGTCACAATAGGCTTTAGTTTTATTAACAAATTTAAAGAACATGCAAGAACTTCGTAACAGTTATGTCCCGTTTAACAGGACATTTATATCTTTTTTCGTTCTTTGCAATATTTACTGATGTTGGACTGTGATTCACGCTTGTGCAGTGCTAAAATGTCTATATGACTAAAACATTATATATATAGTTGATGAATTGTTTTGATACAACACCCCACCTGTGCGTGCATTTATTGTCTCTCTGGCGTAATAATATATCTTATCAGATCACAGACCACTGAAGAAATATCGCTATTATCATTGGTGGTCTGTACCGAGATATACAGATTTTCCGAGGGGCACTGATAGCTTATCTGTTGGCCACCGGACGACAGAAGTACAAAACACTGTGGTGAGTAGAACTCTTATCTACTCTGTTCTCTTTGTCCTCCTGTGTCTGTTAACTAGTCGGTCCTCAAGAAAAGCTCAGATATCGGAGTAAGTCTCAGTGATGAATTTTCTGGTTGTGTTTCTCTGTGCTTTAGTTGTCACTAGGCATTTGATTGTGTGAGCGTATGTTATTGTGTTGAATTTTGGAGTATGAGGCAATCTTGTTGAACCTAGGAGTGGGGATTTCGTTGGCATTCCGTGGCTGGTATCGGCAGTTTGCCCTGGGTTGTCACTAACTCTCTGGTGATATTTGATTGTCACTGCAAAGATTGACAGAAAGAAGTGACGGTTTAAAAAGATGCCCCTTGAATCTGGTCAGAGGCCTTTGCATTTCTTCGCTGTGACCCAGCGGGAGCACATCGTCAGGAGATTGTTATTGGTGTGTCTGTCCTCATGAATTCAAGTCATATATTTAAGACTGATTTTAAGTGGGTAGAAATAGACTGTACTGAAGGATTTGTGTCATAAGCTGCTCTGATAATACTGTTAGCAATAGTTTTAGCATATTGCATAGGAGTGAGAACAAGAAAGGGGCACATAACACCTAGCTTATTTCTTTTTAGACAGTGAGATTGTAATACTTCATGACCTTTTAGAATTGTAATTGTGGAATAATCTTAGTACAAGAAACACTTTTGGAAAGTTATTTATACTACATTGGTAGAGTAGTAGGAAAATCATATAAAATAGGCACAGAAATTTATATATGTATTTGCTGTGACTGTAAGCCACTAAAACAACTTTGAGGAGAAGGTGGGAGGAAATATTATAAGATACTAACTTTTTGGCAGACTGTACACTGTTCATGTGTTGCAGGGATTGTGTCTGCACACTTCTGTTAGAAACACTCAGATTCTAAAATCTATTTAACTGAAATCTGGCATTGGGTTACTCCCTTTGCCATATATCAAATAGGGGCTGTTGTTTTTATAGCTCATTGCTGTCATTTTGTGCCACTAACAAAAGATATAGAGAGGAGGTGGATAGATATTATAACAGAAGTGAAGTTACCAGCTCACAGTATAATTTCAGAGGACCCCTTAGATCCTGGATTTTGAACATAGTCAGAGTGGGTATAACTTAATACCGAACTATGGTGATCACAAATATCCTCCCCCCGGGCCGCTCGGTCAGGCCGCTATTAGGGCCGGGGGGTAGGCCGGCCGGCCGCCCCCGGGATGCAAAATACAATACTTTTCCCCGCGGCCGCGTCAGCGCACTGGCGGCCGCATCCCATGACAGGGGATGCGGCCGCATGTGTGTCCCCAGCCATGCCTCTCCCAGCCCGCGCCTGATAATTAGACCATAAGAAATAGAACATATAGACACTAATTAGTGATTTTTAAATTGTGAAAAGTGTGATAAAGAGATATTAACAGATATTTAGACAAATTAAGGACCCAGATAGAAGGTTCAAATATTGTGACTAGAATTCTAGCATTATATTGTGTGTTTAAAGTAAACAGTCTGATGAATGAAAGTCATATAATCTGTGATCTGAGAAATGTAAGAGGGTAGGAAAGTAAATTGTGTCCTGTGGATGTGTTTGTATAAGGAAAAAAAACATTATACAGTGTATATTTCTATCCTTCTGTCTTGCTGCAGACGTGTGAAGAAAGAATTGTGATTTGTCTGTTTCTGGCTTACTATGTGTGAGCAAGGTAAAGAGAATGATATGTTCCTCTCTTTTCTGTGTAAAATATTTCAGTGTGTTAAGAGCGAAAGGGGGGCTATGACCAGCAGGGAAAACTGCAAATCTCTCTCCCCCTATCCGTACAGTGTGAAAGAAATCTTTGAAAAAAACTATGTTATGATTAAAAAAATTGTTTTTCGAGTATCCTTGAATAATACAAGAGTTATTAAAATGTATCCGGAATGGTAACAATACATTGAAGCTGGATACAGTATTAGGATTTGTGCTAAATTACTTAGTTCTATTGCGTGTGTAAGCGATTATTTTGATAATGCATAATTGTCTGTTATTAATTTATGCATTTTTTCTCTATTCACTATTCAGGTCATGCTCAAAGGGTGCTGACCCAGGAACATGGAAACAAAAAAAAGCCATTAAGATATTATACCTTACAGTCAAGGCCAAAAGTTTTAAGAATGACAGAAGTATTGGTTTTCACAAAGTTTGCTGCTTCAGTGTTTTTAGACCTTTTTGTCAGATGTTGCTATGATATACTGAAGGAAAATTACCAGCATTTCATAAGTGTCAAAGGCTTTTATTGACAAGTACATTACTTTTATGCAAAGAGTCAATATTTGCAGTGCTGATCATTCTTTTTGAAGACCTCTGCAATTCGCTCTTGCATGCTGTCAATCAACTTCTGGGACACATACTGACTGATGGCTGCCCATTTTTGCCTAATCAATGCTTGGAGTTTGTCAGAATTTGTTGGTTTTTGATTGTTCACCCGCCTCTTGAGGACTGACAACAAGTTCTCAATGGGATTAAGGTCTGGGGAGTTTCCTGGCCATGGACCCACAAATTTGATGTTTTGATCCCTGAGCCACTTAGTTATCACTTTTTCCTTATGGCAAGGTGCTCCATCATGCTGGAAAAGGCAATGTTCGTCACCAAACTGTTCTTGGATGGTTGGGAGAAGTTGCTTTTGGAGGATGTTTTGGTACCATTCTTTATTCATGGCTGTGTTCTTAGGCAAATTGTGAGTGAGCCCACTCCCTTGGCTGAGAAGCAACCCCACACATGAATGATCTTAGGATGCTTTACTGTTGGCAGGACACAGGACTGATGGTAGGGCTCACCTTTACTTCTCCTGTCAAGCGTTTTTCCAGATGTCCCAAACAATCTGAAAGAGGGTTCATTAGAGAAAATGACTTTACCCCACTCATCAGCAGTTCAATCCCTGTACCTTTTGCAGAATATCAGTCTGTCACTTGTGTTTTTCCTAGATAGAATTGGATTCTTTGCTGGCCTTCTTGACACCAGGCCATCCTCCAAAAGTCTTCATCTCACTGTGCATGCAGATACGCTCACACCTGCCTGCTGCCATTCCTGAGCAAGCTCTGATTGGTGGTGCTCCGATTCCGCAGCTGAATCAACTTTAGGAGATGGTCCTGGCACTTGCTGGACATTCTTGGGCACCCTGAAGCCTTCTCCACAACTATTGAACCTACTCTACTTGAAGGGAGAGAATACAAATGATGCTTTTTGTAGAAGGTTCTTGTTTTTAATTAGATGGGGTACCACACAGAGGTTATTCAGTGATTACAAAAAATTAAACTTTAATATAGGAACCACTGCCAGCCAGCAGCTCAGTGCAAGAAGCGGAACTGTGAGCTCTGGCAGCAGCCTGTGTATATGCTGAAGGACATACAGTTAACATTTACACATATTCTTGTTATGCGTTTGGTGTAGCAGATGACTACGGCCCTATCTGGAAGAGCAGGGACTTTATGGGGTCTTCTGGGAAACCAATCAAACATGCTGACTGCATTCAGTCGCTATTTGCAGCTCTGCAGTTACCTAGGCAGGTGGCTGTGGTGAAGGTGGGGGCACACACCTGAGACAATACTCTAGAGATTAAAAGGAATGCACTTGTAGACCAGGAAGCCAAATAAGCAGCCTTGAAGCCCTGTACAGTTAATATTCTAACTGTGGCAGTTGAGACATTTGATTTTGACATACTAATGCAGATGCAGAAACAGATGTCAGTAAAAGAGTAGAGAGAAAGGGAAAATTGTGTAAACGGATGGAGTTGGGGCAATAGCTGCCTGCCCTATTCATTCTACCCAGTAATAGCCCAGATCTTGAATGATAAGGTACACATTTCAAGGGACATGATGACACCTTAGACAAGTATTGGATAGCATCAGATTTCACCCAGGTAGCACAGGCTTATACTACAGGCTGTACCATATGTGCTTTGCTTAATTCTGACAAAACTGTCCCAGTGCCTGCTAAAACCATGCCCAGAGCTCATTATCTATTTCAAAGATTATAAATTGATTTTATACAAATACCTAAGGTTGCAGGGTATGAGTGTGTCCTGGTGTGCGCAGACCTCATCTCCAGTTGGCTGAAGCCTGGCCCTCTAGGACAGCAAATACCAGATCCATAGAAAATAAACTGATGTCAGAAGTAGTTTGCAGATATGGTGTCCCAGAGGTAATAGAAAGTGACAGGGGAACACATTTTGCTGTATAAGTATTGGGACACCTATTAGCAGATCTAGGCGTCTCTCGGGCTCTCCACATCCCCTATCATCCACAAAGTAGTGGTAAGTTAGAAAGTCTAAATGATACTTTAAAGCTAAAATTGCAGAAGTTAATGGCTGAAACTCAAAAAAACTGATTAAAATGTCTTCCATTGGCTCTGCTCAAAATAAGAAATAGTCCTAGTAAAAAGCATAGTTTAACTCCTTATGAGATTCTTTTTGGAACTCCTACAAGGACATGCTGTTACTTTCATCAGCAATTGCAACAAGAACTAACACAAATGCACCACACTGTATTTACTTCTATTCCAGATCCCAACCTATCTGATAAGACGCATAACTTCCAAGCAAGTGACTGGGTGCGTATGGGGAAACACATGAGAAAGGGGGTGTATTCTTGATCTAATGGTTCATATAAAATTATTTTTACCAGGCCAACTTCTGTTGAGGTTGCTGGGCGAGATACCAGTGTTCACGGAAATAACTGCAAGAAAATTAATACGGGGAGTATTTCCTGATGCTAATGTTAATCTTGCATTTGTGTCTGGGTCTTGATGGAGGCAATAGACTTGTTCAAATGCTCTATATACTTGCAGAGACAAGAACATTTTTTGACTTCTGGTTATGCACTCACTCTCATATTTCATTGCAAATAATGCATTTTCTATCTACCCCTGTGTAACCAGAGGAACTAAGTGTTAACAAGGGCTGGAAAGCCTCTGATGATTTTTAGGAAGGATGCATGCTCCTTGGTTTGTGGTAAAAATACAAAGCCCATGATCTAGTTTATTATCCTTGATATACCAAGACGGGTTAGAATTATTTGATAATGTCACAGACCAGATCCTAAACGTTCTGGAAATTCAGACTGCTCATTGCTTTTTCATGTTAAGGTACTTTGGCAACATCAGCTGGCACTTACAGATTATCTCACAAAAGCCCAAGCTAAATATAGACCCCCACATGCTGTTCATATATACCAGATCATTTCAGTGATTCTATTACTGCCCATATTGCTGAAATCCCCAGATTAAAAGATGAGTTTAGGAAAAAAATCATGATGATCCAGAGTATGATTTAGAAAAATTAGACTGGTTGTAATGGTTAAACCCCGCTAATTGGTTTAAGGGTATTGAAGGACGGTTTACAGGTATTTTAGCATCATTGATTCATGTACTTGTAATAATACTTGTTTGTTTCATTCTAGTTAAATTGGGAATTTTGCTGATAAAGAAATTTTGCTGCTGTGCCCTCTGGCGTCCCGGGCATCAAGGTGACGACCGGGACGTCAATTCCAGTTCCTGCCCGGACGCTTCTCCTCTGGCGCTGCGTCCCGGCGGTACTGGTATCCGGGCGAATGCGCGCAAAATAACACAGCCTGTGGGCTGATTAATTTAATTAGTACTAGGGGCTGTGTGAGACTCAGAGCTAGGCTCTGATTGGTGGCGTTTGGTATTTAGGGCAATGAGGTCTGCAACCTCACTGCCGGTTATAGCGTCCTGTCCTCAGTTCTGCTGCCTGCTTGTTCTCCCTGTGTTTGGTGATTATTACTATTGATTGACTTCCCGTGTATGACCTTTGCTTGTTCTTGGACCACTGAACCTACGCTTCTGACCCTGACTATTTGCCTCAATAAACCGGATTCTGCTCCTCTGCTAGTGCTCCTGACCTTTTGCTTGCCCCTGGATTTCGAACCTGTGCTTGTGACCTCTGACCTTGGTTTTCCTGCCCGCTTCTGTCCGCCAATCACTCCGCTCCTGGGTTCTCCTTAAGCCAGTATACGTTACTCGACCCTCTGTCGGCCCGCGGCCAAGTCTGTCCCCACCACTAGGGGCTCCAGCGAACACCGGGCCTTCGGAGTAGACCCCGAGTTTCATTGTGCTGGCTTGGGAGTTCCTAACATTATAACCGGCCAAGGAAGATTGGTATTATACGGCCATGGACAACGACGAATCAAATCTGTCTCCAGCCCAGATCCTGGCGAATCAGATACAGACAATTTCCCAAGTCGTGCAGAATCTATCCCAATGGTTGGCAGCCCAAGAGGAGACTTCCAGAAACCTGCAGCTTCAGCAAGCCCCCGCTGGTGACACACCAGAACCTAAAATGAATTTACCGTACCGGTTCTCTGGAAACAGGTCAGCTTTCCGTAACTTTAAGGAGAGTTGCAGGTTGTACTTCCGCCTGAGACCCCACTCCTCCGGCTCTTAACAGCAAAGGGTAGGGATCATCATCTCTCTACTACAGGGCGACCCTCAGTCTTGGGCCTTCTCCCTGCCTTTAACGAGTCCAGTTTTGCAGACTGTGGATGCCTTCTTCCAGGCCCTGGGGTTACTGTACGATGACCCAGACAGGGTGGCCTCAGCTGAGTCTCATCTCCGAGCGTTGAGGCAAGGACGTCGTTCCGCTGAGGAATATTGTGCGGAATTCCGGCGATGGTCCACCGATAGTGCCTGGAATGATCCGGCACTTCGAAGTCAATTTTGCTTAGGTCTTGCCGAGCAAATTAAGGATTCCTTAGTCCAGTATCAGATACCCGACTCGCTGGAGGAGTTGATGCAACTCGTCATTAAAATTGATCGTCGGATCAGAGAGAGGAGGACTGAACGGGAATCATCCGTACCTGTTAATTCACCACTCAGTTCTTGGGCTACTCTGCCGGATTCCTATGAACCCATGCAGTTGGGTGCTTACCGCCTGCCTCCAGAAGAATGCTCCTGGAGACGGTCATTAGGCCTTTGTATGTATTGTGGTCAGCCAGGTCACTTGGTTCATTCTTGTCCCAATAAGCCGGAAAACTCCAAAGCCTAAGTGCAGGCGAAGAGGTGCACTTAGGTCTTCAAATTATCTCTTCAGAGAATTCCTTGTTAGTGCAAAGGGAATGTAACCGCACTAGGTCTGTAACCAAATATCCCGTAATAGCTGTTATAATAAATATAATCAGTGTGTCAGCAAAACTAGCTGGGTGGTGCACCCTATAACCGCAATAACGTAGTTGCACAAAAAGAGGAGATAGGACAGAGGTTATGTACCTGGGCACTCAAGGATAGTTGGTTAGAGTAAATCTAAATAAAATATAAATGTTTTATTGGTATACATTAAAACAAACTCAACCTAGCAAGGTAAAGCTACGCGAAATATTAAAAAGAGCAAAGACAGTGATTTAAAAGTTGCAAATCAACTGCAACAATCGCTCTGTGATCAATATTAAGAGCTGATAGATCATATAATGGAAAATGTATGAATCAGAGGGCAAATATTTGGGCAGAACTAGTAATGATAGTAGTGACTGAAATGTCCCCTATAGGTTATAATATAATCAATATCATGAACGGAAAAATCTCCTTTATAAAACCTATAGGAACATAATGCACTTGTTAAAGTACAGTAAGATGGAAATCTCATATGTTAAAATAGAAATATATGTGAGATTAGTAGGTGAGTGCTGCAGTAAATCACAGACTCACTGGCTAGATAACAAAATGGTAACGCTGTAAACCAAAGTACTATACTCTGCCTCTAAAGATAGACCCTATTAACAGTGTGATATAATGGTCTTGACTGTTAACAGACTGAGTTTGATAGAGCAGGGGAATCACCCATGGACACTGTGATTAGTGAAACAGATACTGGTAGTCTATCAGATTACTAATATATCTTGTAAGCCCTCTGATCCTAAATAAGTAGAAGCGCTAATCGCTATTATATCTCAGGAACCCCACACATGATTAGTCTCAATTGTATTGTGATAAGTCTGTGAGGATCAAACAATAAAGAGCGCTATCTACATAATAAGATCACACAGAGCGAACGCCAATGCGCGTTTCGCTTAATTAGCTTTCTCAAGGCAAAAAAAAAAGCTAATTAAGCTAAAAAAGCTTCGCTTCAGCAGTCTTTCAGGACCTGATCAATGACGTATTATGTGAGTTCCTGGGGAAAACAGTCGTTGTTTATTTGGATGACATTCTAATCTATTCCGAACCATTATCTCAGCATCGTCAGCATGTCCGCCAGGTTTTATTGAAATTGCGGGAACATCACCTGTACGCAAAACGGGAGAAATGCGAATTCGAGTTGTCCACAGTGGCGTTCCTGGGTTATATCATTTCCTCATCAGGATTCGCAATGGATCCCGCCAAAGTGCAGGCAATTTAAGATTGGGTCCTCCCTACTATCTTGAAGGTGATCCAAAGATTCCTTGGGTTCGCCAATTATTACCGAAGGTTTATTGGCTCATTTTCCTCGTTAGTGGCTCCTATCACTGCCCTCACTCGAAAAGGAGCTAACCCAGCGGAGTGCTCCTCAGAAGCATTTTCTCAGCTCTCAAAGCTGCCTTCATTTCCGCTCCAGTCCTTAGACACCCTGACCCAGGACTTCCGTTGATTGTGGAGGTGGACGCTTCGGATGTCGGTGCTGGTGCCATTCTCTCTCAGAAAGACCCACAGAGTAAAAAGTTACATCCTTGTGCTTTTTTCTCTAGAAAGTTTCTGCCTGCTGAATTACGATGTCGGAAACAGTGAATTATTGGCCATTAAGTTGGCATTGGAGGAATGGCGACATTAGTTGGAGGGAGCCGCACACACCATTACCATCTTCACAGACCATAAAAACCTCCAATATATTCAGGCCGCAAAAACTCTGAATCCCAGGCAGGCCCGCTGGGCCCTATTCTTCACCAGATTTAGGTTCATCATTACATTCCATCCAGGTTCAAAAGATATTAAGGCTAAATCTTTGTCCCGAAGTTTTTTGGCCCATCATCCTCAGTCTCCTGACTCGCTGCCTATTGTTCCTTCAACCTCTATTCATCTCGGACTCACCCAGGATCTGGGAGCCACTATCCGACACTTACAGAAAATTGCTCCAGCTCTAACACCTCCCATCAAGTTATTTGTCCCGGTTCATCTAAGGAAACCTGTCCTCATAGAGGATCACAACAACCGCTCTGCTGGTCATCCAGGAATTCGTAGGACTATCGAAATTCTTTCTCGCTGGCTTTGGTGGCCCACCTTATCGGATGATGTGGAGACTTACGTCTGTGCCTGTCCTGAATGTGCCAGAAATAAATCTACTAGAAACCGCCCTTATGTTGTACTGCTACCCTTGCCTGCTCCAAGCAGGCCTTGGACCCATCTTTCGATGGATTTTATTGTTGACCTTCCAGTATCCGCGGGCCATAACAACATTTGGGTAGTCGTGGACCGATTCAGTAAGATGCCACATTTTATATCCTTACCCAAACTACCTGATGCCAGGACCTTGGCTACCTTGTTTCTGACACATATCTTTCGTCTCCATGGTCTTCCTAAAGACGGCGTATATCACCCGCAGTCGAATGGACAGACAGAGAGAACCAACCAGTCCTTGGAACAGTTCCTACGCATCTATGTTTCTAAATTCCATGATAACTTGTCCTCTCTCTTGTCCTGGGCGGAATTCGTTTACAACAATTCCTGCCATTCCACAATACACATATCCCTGTTTTTCTGCAACCTCGGGTTCCACCGAAATCCAACTCTTTCTCTACTGCTGTTCCCAGTGGGGATTCCGGAACACCTGGCTTTTACTGCCAGGTTGAGATCTGTCTGGAAAAAGGTGCACTCTGCACTAGGTCAAGCCTCCCAAAAATCCAAGGCTTTCGCTGACCTCCATCGTGCGCCATGTTCTCTGAAAGTGAAGGATCGGATTTGGTTGTCCACACGAAACATCAAGTTGCGGCAACCTTGTAGAAAGCTGGGGCCCCGATACATTGGACCATTTTCAATTGAGAAAAAGATAAATCCAGTGGCATTCAGGCTGAAACTCCCACCTTCTTTAAAAATACCCTCGACATTCCATTGTTCGCTTCTAAAGAAAGCCGCTGCTCCCAGCGAATTCAGTCAGCCTTCCTCTAGCAGGCCTCGGCCTTTGATTGTGAATGGAGACCAGGAATACGTAATCGAAAGAATCCTTGACTCAAGGAGGGTTCAAGGCCAAGTTCAGTTCCTGGTACATTGGAAGGGTTATGGCCCTGAGGACCGATGTTGGATACCGCAGAGGCATCATGTGGCATTAACTAGATTAGTAATAGAAACAAGAAATGTATATAATGACCTGCATATATATTACAGATTTAAGATGTTGAATGATTAATTGCAACTCACATATATACTGTCATATTACCAATTAGTCAAATTTGCTTAAATTGCATTAGCTAGGTAGGCTGTGTAAATATTTTGAATATAGCTTTAGACATTAGATGTGAAGGACAGATTGAAAGGTGAGGAACAGGGCCCACCGGCAAGGGGGCCCCATAGGCACGGCTCCTAATGAGAATAAATAATTCTGCAAAAGAAAAAAACCTGCAAAAAAAACCTTAAAGGGTCCCTGAGCAAGTACATCTATCTATCTCTATCTCTATATATCTATATCTATATCTGTATCTGTATACATCTATATATCTAGGGGCCCCGGTGCACTGCTTTGCCCGGGGGCCCATAATGTTGTTAAGATGGCCCTGGTGAGGAAGGGAGAGGAGATTGGTATATATAATTGATAACCATATAACATCATTAATGGATCTCAATCCCATTACTTGGAGCACATTAGGATTCCTAAATTGTGACATACGGGTTGCTATAGGGGTCAATTATTCATAGTGAGGTACATTAGGGAAGATTTTTTGAACAAAAGAGGGGACTTGAAAGAGTTATCTTGGTTTGCTCCGAAAAATGCTGTTCAGGGTTCAGGCCTACAGGTTTGCAAGTCACAATAGGCTTTGGTTGTATAAACAAGTTTCAAGGATATGCAAGAACTGCAACTATGATTTGTAACAGATCTGTTTAGTTTCACAGGACGTGTATATCTTTCTATGTTCTTTGTAATATTTGCTGATGTTGGACTTTGTGGTTCATGCTTGCGCAGTGCTAAAATGTCTATGTGACTAAAATGTTATATATAGATGATGATTTGTTTTGATAAACTCAGAGTATATACTACACCCCAACTGTGCGTGTATTTATTGTCTCTCCGACCATAATGATATATCTTATCTGATCACTGACCACTGAAGAAATATCGCTATCACTACCCAATTTGCTTTCCCCCACTGATCTGTCTTCGACCTGTGCAACTTGTAAGAGGCTTCTATTTCATTAATAATCATCTGACTGTGCCACTAACTTTTTAATACTAAAGGTACCAAAAAAAGGCTAAATAAAATGCAGTGTTAACAGTGCTTCGTAGGTGTCAGCAACAACCCGAGAAAGTGCACTAATTAACTGTTACAGAACCTCTTCCACCACTGGCCTCCTGACATCTTCTCCCAAAGGGAGCACACTAATCTACTCTTCAAGGGCTTATAAAATGGGAAAATCATTAGTAAAATCTTCCCACCCATGGAGCCGAGCCATGAACGATATGCCCGCGGAGGTGGCCACGGAAGTTTTCGAGGCACCCTCCTGGTATTTAGCCCAAATAAAAGCAAATATGTCTTCACTCTGACCTGCATCACACTGACCCTGTGACCCAAAGGAATTGAACCTGCTGCTGCCAGGTCACCCAATAAGCTCTCCTGGTGGAAGGAGGCAAAGACGTCTCTGAGAGTCCCACTATGCCAGCTTAATAATATGCCTAATTCAAGAAGGGAAAGAGGTGCCCATGAGATTTGTGTCTGGCGATAATACCCGGAAACGGAAACACTGGCAACTAGAGAAAGCATCAGCTATGCTATTGTCTACCACTGGGACGTGACTTGTGTGAAAAGCAATATCCTGCTCTAGGCAGTGCAAAACTAAGTGTCTCGGGAGGTTGACAGACTGCAAGGATGAAATGCACTCTCTATTAACGCATTGCACTACGCCTAGGTTATCGCACCAAAATCCAAGTCACGCTCCCATAGCTCCACCGTAACTATTATTGGGAACAGCTACAAAACCAATAAACTATTAAGTAAGGCGCTCTGAAGCCAGGCATGCACCAGTCTCCTTGAAAATAAGCGCCAAAACCATTAGACTCTAAGGCATTTGTGTGTAAGTCTATCTGTGGACGTGAAACTTGAGGGCTCGGCTAAATGCAGATTCCGTTGAAATTCCTAAAGAATTGTAACCATGTCTGCAGGTCCCCTCTGATTTTGTCAGAAAATGGCTGATGAGAGTGGGGACACGAAAAACCAGAAGTAGCCAACTGAAGCTTCTGATAAAAATGTTTTCGCATAGGGATGATCCGATATATAAACATAAATGAACCTAAAAGGGACTGAAGTTGGTGTAGGGTGGCCTTACGAGTGTCTTAAATGATTGTAATTAAAGATTTCAGTTTGACCACATTATCACTAGGCAAATGACAGCGCCTAGCAACGGTGTCCATTTCAATGCCCAGGAAAGTTAGACAGAGGGAGGAGTCCTCCAACTTATCATGAGCCACTGGGACACTTAAGGTCGTGAACAGAGCTCTAGCTGGGAAAAGCATGTCTGCACAGACTGGGGAGGCCACTAGACCAATAAATAAAAATAGTCTAGATAATACATGATACCTGCATGACCATTTCCTGATTGTACACACCAATGCAGGAAGGAGCTAAACATCTCAAAACACGCACAAGGAAACAAACAACCCATGCAGAAACTTATCTATTAGCCTTAGGGCTAATTACTGGATACAGCTCTTCATTGTTTAAGAACTGTGGACATTGGGTTAAAACTAGCTGCTTAAAAGTGTGTTTTTGACTTATACTCCTATCTAATTTTATTATACTTAGGTGCCTAATTGTCTCACTGAACGCTTATCTATATTTTTCTATTTATATTATAATAAATATGTTGTTATAAGATTGACCAGCGCTTCCACATTGTCATGAATCGGGGTCTTAGTCATGTTTACGCCACTCGGCAATATCATATCACCGTGCATCTCCCTCTTGTCAGAATGCTGCATTCTTAATCCTGGGACAAAGCATGATTTCTGTCTGCTGTACTGGAGGCAGCCATTTTGGGTAGGACATTTGCAAAACATCCTGCTGTGTCTGAACAGCTGATCTCATGTATCAAATAGCTTCCTCTGCAGACTATAAGAGTCTCCTCCTATACACAGCTAATTATCAGTGCAATACTTCCTAGTTCCTGGTCCCAGTTCAACTGTTGTTGTGTGTTGCTGCTTCATCCTGTTTGCTGTGATACAAACTCCAACTATTTACCATTGTGTGAACTCAGCTTGCAGTGATACAGAATTGAATCATTAACACTTTGTGTGAATTCGGCTTCATTCTGCCTGCTAAAATAAAGACTTTGGCTATTAATTCCTTGTGAGGACTCAATTTCATTCTATCTGCTTATGTACAGATTCCAGCTGTTTCCTCACGTGTGGATCTTCCACTCTTCAATCTCATCCTGTTTCTTCTACTGGCTATCTGGGTTAGTAGGTTTCTGTTCTGAGTCATCCACGTTCTGGAGCCATCTCTGTGTCTCGGGGTACCGACTTCTAGTTTCAGGCCTACCCCAGGTTCTGAGTTCTGAGTTGTCCAGGGCCAGTTCCAGACTTATTCTGTTCAGGAGGTTGCCACCCCTGTATATCCTTTGCCTGAGTTCTGAGTCTTTCCAGTCCCAGTTGTGGTACTATATTTGCCTTTGTCTCTGAGTTATTGGAGGTACTGAGTCTCTGGTCATGGGTTCAGTTTCTCCCTGTTCCCATATCCAGGTTCCAGTCCATCAGGTCCAGATTCCAGTCATCTATTTCAGTTTGGAGTCCAGTCCGGCATTCAACATCCAGTTTACAGGATTAGAGCAAGCTTTATGAGCAAGACATTCATTCGGCCTCCCAGTTTCCCCTACATTCCTGTCACAGGTAGTCCCCAGAGTCCCGAGACGGATGCCAGAAACCTTATTGCCGTGACACAAGTAGCGGCAAACAGAAACACATGTAGTGAAAGGAATCCAGATGCAAAGACAGAAGGCAACAGGCAGACTCAATATCCAGCTTAGCCAAGAAGGCTCCCTTACAAAGTACTGAACCAACCCCAGCAAGGACTCAAAGGACTGGTAATTAACTAAGCTGCTACTGGGATCTATAGAGTCATTAACTAAACCACTCGGTGGATATGACAAAAACTGGATCAATCTAAATTTACCAGCTGCTTATTTTGAGACCACACCAACCAGGGTTATAACTAAATCCAAAATAGGGAAGGGCGGCCCAACCATGTGCCCCAAACTAACATCCTTGCACACCGTGTCCGCCACCACATAACCCTTATCTAAAAAAAAAAACCTGCGCAGAGTCTGGAAAAAGGCAAAGCCATTGATACAGCTCCTTTATTTTGTGGCCAGCATGGTGGTGTAGTGGCTAGCAATTCTGCTTCACAAAACTGGGGTCATGAGTTCTATTCCCAACCATGGCCACATCTGTGTGGAGTTTGTATGTTCTCCCCGTGTTTGCGTGGGTTTCCTCCCATATTCCAAAAACATAATAGTAGGTTAATTGGCTGCTATCAAATTGACCCTAGTCTGTCTAT
This sequence comes from Mixophyes fleayi, assembly GCF_038048845.1. Lineage (NCBI taxonomy): Eukaryota > Metazoa > Chordata > Amphibia > Anura > Limnodynastidae > Mixophyes > Mixophyes fleayi. The sequence goes on from NC_134408.1 coordinate 55,007,542, forward strand.
GTGTGTTTGTGTTTGTGGATGTTAGGGAATTTAGACTGTAAGCTCCAATGTGGCAGGGACTGATATGAGTAAGTTCTCTGTACAGCACTGCGAAATTAGTAATGCTATATAAATAGCTGATGATGATGATGGGTGAAAGGACCGTACGGAGGTGCCCCTGCGGAAACTTGACCTGTACTGGAACCTGCTGCATGGGGGCCACTGCAATGAGTGTAGTCCTGACAGAAGTGCCAAAACTCTTCTCAGGTGCAGACCCCCCCTATTAAAGGCAAAGTACCAATCTAGGGTGTGGGAGAGTGCTAAGCCTCCCCAGAGTGGGAAATCTCATACCCCCACTAAGACATCCAGATTTCAATGTCCTTGAAACCAAATGAAATGATAGCCTCACCACTGATTTTGCACTTAAAACTCTCATCATATATTCGCCCTAACGACTCTCCATCAGACATAACAGTTGCCATGTTAAGATTCTGTAAACATCAATGTGTGCGGCAGGCCTAGTCTGAGGGTAGAATGCAGACGCAGAACCCTGACAACTAGTTAAGGAAGGACCTGTACATGTCCTTGCATATTCACCCTCTACCGCAAGCATCTAAACGGGCCTTCTTAGCCATGTCCATGAGAAAGAACATGTCCGCATACATACCTTTGCAAATCTTATCTTTCACGCTATTTCTGATAACGCCCAGCAGCGCCGTTTTAAAACATCTCTCTACTTCACCACTAGACTCTGGTAACCTAGTGGAAACTGCTGCAACAGCCTTTGGAACCTTACCGCTCCCTAAAATTTGTGTTCAAAATCTTTAACAGTTTGCAGGGGCCCTGATTAACAACTGACGATTTTTTGATCTTACTGGATAATGGTAGACTATTTCTATGCAGTAATGTGGTGTCAAGTGGAAATTACTCACCGGAGGTTGGTGTAAGCAGCTTTTGTGGAGTACTTACCCAGGTAGTTATCAAGAAAAGATGATGCTGAGTCCAGATGGCTGTGCCGGCAAGTAGTGTGCCATGACATCCTCCCATCAACCGGTTAGTTACCTGGATTGCTGAACAAGAGGACATGTTAGATGATCCTTATGGAATCCCAGGAAAACAGGGGGTGGGAGGGAGCTAGGAGTAAGTGGAAGGGCACCGAAATGACGGAGGGGGCTGCCATGGGGCAACCTGTAAATTGGTGTGCCACACCGTGGGAAGGTTGTCAATGGAAAAATGGGACATTTTCAGGGACTCAGCAAACAGGAAAGGGGTCGGAGGTGTGTCGTGAGAAGAAAGGGAGCCATCATTGAATCCGGCAGGGGAGGGACAGCTCTTCTTTACCTCCTGGTGATAATGATCCGTGCTGATGATGTCAGACCGTTTTAAATCTTCACTGTAATAAATAGAAGTGTTAGGTAAATTCTGAATCATTCTCGTTGCAGTTCTCAGCAGAGTAAGTCTTCATCTCTCCATAAGGGTTTTTTTAACCAATGGATTGCAAAGCAGAAAGCAAGAAGAGGATCCCACTTCGCCAAAGATTTGGGTGAGCAATAGAATGGGTAATGAGGGTGTGGGAGGATTGATTCTTTTTAATAAAGGTGTTTGAAATAACTTGTGTGTTGATTGTGCTTTATTTTCATTCAGGTCACAAATGGTCCAGGGGGTGTCAGGGTATGCTGGTACTTGTAGTTCTACAAGTGCCAGGATGCTCTGGGAACTATGGGTATTCTAGCACTTGTAGTTCTACAGGTGCCAACATACCAAATCAGTTTAGGCACATCAGGGCTTTCTAGAACCTGCAATGCACCATCTAAAAATCACACTATTTACTATCATTTAACAATGTATTACCCACACCCATTATTCAAGGGGTGTTAGGTTAGCCTTAGTGCATTGCTCTTATTCTGAATGGGCTAGGGCTGATTGTTATTATGGCAGGGAGACCACATGCTAATGGTTTCCCTGCTATAGTATCACCAGCCCAGTATGTAATATTTGAGTGCTTTTAACAGCTTTATCGTGGGACTCAACACTGTTCGACCCTGATTTTCTGCTTCCAAACTAAGCTATGAGCACTAGTGCAGGTAGAGGGGGAGCGGGGACACACTTTATTTTAAAAAGTTATGTTTAATTAAAAACAAAACATAACTTCACACACCAGCCATCATGATGAAATTGATGATAATGACTAGCTTCTCTCTACCACATGAATGACATGCTCAAGTAGATGATAGGCTTTCAGAGTATGATAAGCTTAAGTGTATCTTACTTCAACTACGCAATTTACATACTATCAGTCGTAGGTATCTTTTAATACATGCAGCTCTGCATGCTACATAAAATGCATATTTTTTTAGATGCAAGGTACATCTGCATTTTTACATAAATTGTGTCCAACTCTAGATCTCGCCCTGAATGTGCAATGGCATATTGTATTAAGTATTAGTTGCTCCTTTAATAAAATATTATGCTATTTCTGGAATATTTTTCAAGCAAAACCATAGCTGGAATTGATGTAACATTTGAAATTGTCCTCTGTATTCCACTCTACTCTCCAGTTCTGCTTCCTTGTTAAGAAACACACTAACCCATCTATTTCTGTGCTATTCTTAAACAGCATCCCAAAGTTATCTGGAATCACACTAGACACTATTTTTCACAGACAAGCCTTTTCCAAATGTATTATCTATTATGGATTTCAATTCTGTTATTTTCCCATAGGTGGTGTGCCACAAAATACAATAGTAATAACAAGCCAAAGAGAAACAATGAATTCCTACATAAAAGGGGGATGATTCGTTTTTTAATGTATACCAATAAAAGTAAGTTGTATGTTTATAATCTAAAGCACAAAATAATATAATGCACAAATTCCATCCCAAATAACTTGATCTATGTGCCCATACTACATGTACATTAATTTAGCATCTGTACTGCTAAATTTGAGTTCTGCATCAATACATCAATATACAGCAATAATGAGGGCTTATAAACATGTTTGGCAATAAGCTCAAGGCACCCAATGCTGAAGAACTGTTGTATAGGCTGCTAAAACCTAATTTTTTAATACCATTGATTCCAATTGTATAATTCCAATATAAAAGTGCAGATATAATTCTGCTTATTTTAATAGTTAATGCAACAAATCATAATAGAGCAAAACTCCATCTAGATTACATTATAGTTTTTGTAATAAGAAAAATTATCCATATTAATCAGAAGGGATACCAAAGACTGCAGTAATTTGAATATTCTTAAATTGCTTAATTGAGATTAATTGAGAACATTTATTAACAGTGTGCATTTAATATTTATTGTTATATGGAAAGTTTTATAACAAATACAATGTTTCATGAAGCAAATAAAATATTTGTGCTGAAGAAAAAAAGTCAAAAACATTGCAAAATAGCTGTGTTAATGGTAAAAAACTGGTTATATGAAATATTTATGGTAAGTAAAGAAGCATCATTGATTTGTGGCACTGAATAACTGTATTGAAGGACAACAAATAACATTCAACAATGAGAACATTGGCTTAGTTAATTTGCCAATATATTTTACAATGTGCATACAAGTTTTTTTGAATAGTTTATCTTAAGATCTGCAAAATAATACCACAACCAAGGCCAAGCATATGAATTATGGGCCCCCTAACAAGCATTAATTCTGGGTCCACCACTCATTAAAAAGCAAATAGATGGTAGAATAGAACATAGCCCCTTTATCAAAAGGTTCTTCATTATGTAAGTTCTTGCAATAATATTTATGGACCCCTTGAGGTCCCGAATCCCCTGCAATATGTCCTCTCTGGCTCCCCCTGTGGATGCTCCTGACCACAACTCCAGAATGCCTATAAAGACTAAAGCAGTCTGTAAATGCAAACTGGTGATGACTAAATATATACATATAGAGCTGAGGCAAAATTTGTTACAATGAATAGCGATGAATAGGTATTGAAAATATATTCTTTTGGATGCTGCATTAGCCACTGCATTTAACTATGTTCTATTTTTATGTATATGAAAAACTTAAAGAGTTTTCAGCACTACTGAGCATGTTCACATGCCTCTATCTACAAAAGGTAAACCACAAAATGGCCAAATATACATACTTGAAATATAAAACATAAATAAATGAAAATATTTATATTCAAATGGTGAGAAGATCCTTGTGTCACAGTGTAGTAATCATTCCCTCAATAGTGATTCGAAGTTATATATAATATATAAAACATTAAAACACAACATAGTGTGACATTGTTTAGACAATATTATTAGATCAAATGTCTTGAAAACAGTTGCTTGGTGTGAGTTAATCCATATATTCATTTCCACCACATTCACTCTCCTATGTGATTCTAACTTAATAGACAATAAGTAAATAATCGCCTTCAGTGCTCAAATAGATGTTGTGTGATCTGTTAATTAATCCATCACCACTCGAATTCTTATGTGAAAACATTTACAAGAAGAACTTTTAAATACGGCATGGTATCAATGTTACTTTGATCTTGCCTTCCATCAAGGATAATTTCCTCAATATGAGGGATATTTCCTCAGGATCAAAAAAATGAAAAGAAGAAAAACGGATCTAGCGTGATACCATTATAACTAAAAAATACTTTAATTGCATATACTGGCAAACATATCAAACATACAAAGAATAAAAAATTCCTAAAAGCATAAAATATAGAACCTGGAACATGGATGTTGTTAAAGGACCCGTATTTACGCCATAATTGCGCACGCTATCTTCTTCTTTTGTTCCTGGATACGCTCGTTATCTTACCATATGCATTTACGCTTTACCACGTATGACACACCTACTTCAGGCCTTTAAACCTGATTTACTGTATCACACATTTATATATATATATTATCTCCTATATCAAGACATTATAAATTCATAACCACAACGCAGATATATATGTATGAAATAGAATCTTTACTTGTACAATAATGTAATAATATAATTTCGATAACATAATCTTACACACGGTACATATAATAGATGGCATTCTGTGTGTAGGTACAATAACTTATTAATTTCTTGTTAATTATGCATGTGTGTGTGTGCGCATGTGACTGTGTGTATGTATCTCAGATCATCTTACAATGTAGTCACCATCCAAAATGGCTGACTTGCCATGCTTGTTGCAAACTCATGTCGACTCACAAGGCCTCAACGTCAGGACAGACCCATAACTCATTACATGCAGTATTAGCTAGTCCACCACATATGTCCACTAACATTTCTTGTCTAGCAGAGGGGGAAAGAAATCTCTACAAAACTTCCCAGCAAGAGTCTTTTCACACATCTGTTTAACTAGTAGCAATTACACACATAGGGGGGGAGGGGATGAGAGCACAGACCAGCCAGACAATTTACCAAATACAGTCAGTATTAAACTCAACAATCAGAACTTCAAGTGTTATACAATACAGTATGAATATCTAGCAGATATTCACAGAGAAGCCACACTATTGCTACATCAAATACAATACTATTCAAGTATGAAGTCTATTGTATTGTTACAATCAAACTCCTAAGATATTACTAATTTCAAACTCTTAAACGGCATCACTTCTTAAGCAAAATAAACACTTACTACAATGACATCTAATTCTATGACTATCCCATGCAACATTACTTTCTATGCTTACAGTATTACCTTAAACAAAAACCATTCTTAACAGCTAGACCACATGGTCTGTGACTCTATAAGAAAGCTTACAACACAGCCTATTGTAGCTCCTATAGTCTATAGATCACTAACAATACACAGAGTACATTTTACTCATATTTACAATGTCAGCAGAGCCCTATTAAAGGGCTCATATATACTTTACTATTTTTCAGTCCATACAGGGAGATAATCCTTGCTGTGTGTATCTGTGTAATCAGTCTGATCCAAAAGGGCAGTTTTGTCTTCAGAAGTTAATTACAAAACTTCTGTGGGATGGGCTGATGTATCTGATTGGAGGCCAATTCCTTTGATATGTAAAAGTACTGAGCCTCAGTTCGTTCAGACAAAAGCTTATGTACTTTGATATAGTGGGAGAAGAGAAAAGTTATTTAAGGAAGGAAAATGATATATATATATATAATAATCAATTATATATATCTTCAACAGATGTATAGAATGGATCCCTAACAGCTAGGTTAAAAAATTGAGTGTGTTGTTATCAAATTCCCAGGATATCTGCCCAATTTCTATTCCTCTGGTCCTGCAGATGGTAACCTTGGAGTCCAATGTGTTCCAGAATGTGTAGCCCTCTCAAACCAACGCTTTTCGACTTCTTGGGATTGATCTTTTTCAAGAATAGGCATGGTATAAATTTGGCTCCCTTTTATACAGGAAGGTACTCTCATACAAGTTCATAGGTCATATGCATGTATTACAAAAATACACAGTAAAATTTATATAATTAATGGTTAATGGATTAAAGTTTGTATCACAGCAAGCAGAGTGAAGCTGATTTTCACAAAGAGTTACTGGTTTGAAGTCCAGCAACAAGGTGAATCTGAATTCACACAAAGGGTTAATGTATAAAAGTCCATATAACAGCAACAGGATGAAGCTGAATTCACTCAGAGGGTAAATTGTTGAAATCTGTATACAGCAGGCAGAATGAAGCAGCAAACAGGATGAAGCAGAATTCACACGAAGGCTTGATGGTTGAGATCTGTTTACAGCAGACAGGATGAAGCAGCAAACAAACAGCAACTGTGGTAGTCTGGAATCAGGAACTAGGAAAGTGTTGCGCTGGCAATTTGCTGAGTGTAGGAGGAGACTCTTATAGTCTGCAGAGGAAGCAAATTGGTGGATGAGATCAGGTGTTCGGACTCAGCAGGATGTTTAGCAAATGTCTCACCCAAGATGGCAGCCTCCAATACTGCAGATAGAAGTCACACTTCTCCCAGGATAAAATGCTGCCTTCGACCAAAAGGTAGATGTATGGTAATATGGTACTGCCGAGTGGTGTAAACAGGACTAAGATCCCGATTTGTGACAATTACATTGCTTACCTGTCTTTAAGTCACCTGAAACAGTGACTCTTAGATTAATTTTCACCTTAGTGGTTTCCATTATAATGCTGTTAATATTATATTTAACCTTTTTCTGAGACCTAAATGTACGATTTTGCATTTTTTGACATTAAACTGTACAGTAGTTGCCACACTCTTTTTGTTTTACCCCTCCTGGTGTGTCTACCAAGTTGCAGATCTTTGTGTCATCTGCAAAAAGGCAAACTTTCCCTTCAATACCATTTGCAATATCACCAATAAAGATATTAAAAAGCAATGGTTTATGTAAGGATCTCTGGGGTCTCTTCTACTCCACGGGAGGTTTCTGTACTCCCTGAGCTCGCCTTAGGACACCTTTGTAACCTTTCCCTCCTGTGAATGCACTCCATGTACTACAGCTCTCTGTTTTCTATCCTGCAACCAAGATCCTTATCCATTCAACCATCTTAGAATCTGATCTCAAGCTTTTAAATTTATTTAACAGTCTACAACGAGGGATAGTGTCAAAAGCTTTACTAAATTTTAGATAAGCTATATCTACAGCACCCCCTTGATTTATTTCTTTAGTCACCTAGTCAAAAAAGTCAATACTATTTGTTTGACATGATCTCTCCCCAGTAATTTCATGTTGTTAGGGATTCTGTAAATTGCTGGATATGAGATATTCTACAACTCTTTCTTTTAAAAGTGTTTCCATCAATTTTCCTACCACTGATGTAAGGCTCACTGGTCTGTAGTCGCTTGCCTCTTCTTTGCTTCCACTTTTATGCAGTGGGACTACATTGACTCTTTTCCAACCATCTGGAATTACTTGTGTAGCTAGTGACTGGTTCAATAATTATGCTAATGGTGTTATCAGCACCCCTTTAAACTCTATTAGTTTCCTTGGATGTATCCCATCTAACTCCCATTGATTTATCCACTTTCAGTTTTGAGAGCTTTCTTAAGATCTTTTCCTCTTTAAATGTACTTGTATCTATCTCATTTTTATGAATATACTTGCAACTTAACTGTGGTCTCTTTTGCTCTATTTCTGTAGTGAACACTGAGTAAAAATAATTGTAAGATGATCTGTTATTACCTTGTCTCCCTCAACAAGTCTTGTACTCTCTGTCTTTAGTCTTATTATTCCTCCTTTTGCTTTTATCATTTCACTTATATAACTAATACAAAGATTTGTCCCCTCTACCTACTGACTAGGCCATTTTCTCTTCAGATTGTGTCTGTGTACATCTGATTACCTTCTTGGGGCTAGATTTACTAAGCTGCGGGTTTGAAAAAGTGGGGATGTTGCCTATAGCAACCAATCAGATTCTAGCTGTCATTTTGCAAAAGGTACTAAATAAATGAAAGCTAGAATCTGATTGGTTGCTATAGGCAACATCCCCACTTTTTTAAACCCGCAGCTTAGTAAATCTAGGCCTTGGTCTTTTTCTGTCTAACAAGATACACCTCTTTGTCGTTATTATTCTGAGTCTGCTTATATTTTCTAAAGGCCATCTTTTTTGCTTTCACAATACTTGCTACCTCTTTTGCAAATCACACTGGCTTCATTTTCCTTGTGCTTTTCCTAACCCTTTTGATACAGAGTTCTGTTACTTTTAGTATTGCACTGTAATCTTACATCTCATATATTCATATATATATATCTGTATCTTTCATACACTTTTCATTAATTTGTTGTTTCATAAAAACTCCTTGGGGTATATTTACTAAATTGCGGGTTTGAAAAAGTGGATATGTTGCCTATAGCAACCAATCAGATTCTAGCTGTCATTTTGTAGAATGCACTAAATAAATGAAAGCTAGAATCTGATTGGTTGCTATAGGCAACATCCCGACTTTTCCAAACCCACAGTTTAGTAAATCTAGCCCCTTGTGTCCAAACCTAAAATACACCTACACCAACAAAAATATTTATGAAAATTAAAAAAATAGTCTCACAATGTCCACTAATACATATCCACTTATATATAACAAATGTATATATTTCAATGGTTACCTAAATTTGATTATTATAAATATCAATCCTATGGATACAGAACGATGTCCAGATTCACTGTTTCAGCAGTCCAAAAAATAGGAACTGCAATCTATATTTCTACGTTCACTGTTTAAGCAGTCCAAAAAATAGGAACTGCAATTTATATTACTACGTTCACTGTTTAAGCAGTCCAAAAAATAGGAACTGCAATCTATATTACTACGTTCACTGTTTAAGCAGTCCAAAAAATAGGAACTGCAATCTATATTTCTACGTTCACTGTTTCTGCAGTCCCAAAAAATAGAAACTGCAATCTATATTACTACGTTCACTGTTTAAGCAGTCCAAAAATAGGAACTGCAATCTATATTACTACGTTCACTGTTCCTGCAGTGCATAAATATATTAGTATCAGATATTAAAGTACGTTCACTGCTCCTGCAGTGCATAAATATTAGTATCAGATATTAAAGTACGCTCACTGTTCCTGCAGTGCATAAATATATTAGTATCAGATATTAAAGTACGTTCACTGTTCCTGCAGTGCATAAATATATAAGTATCAGATATTAAAGTACGTTCACTGTTCCTGCAGTGCATAAATATTAGTATCAGATATTAAAGTACGTTCACTGTTCCTGCAGTGCATAAATATTAGTATCAGATATTAAAGTACGTTCACTGTTCCTGCAGTGCATAAATATATAAGTATCAGATATTAAAGTACGTTCACTGTTCCTGCAGTGCATAAATATTAGTATCAGATATTAAAGTACGTTCACTGTTCCTGCAGTGCATAAATATTAGTATCAGATATTAAACTACGTTCACTGTTCCTGCTACATCAAAAAAGCATGAACCTGCCCTGCCATCAACTAAAACAAGAGGTAGTGACGTGCTTGAACTCCACCCTCTATATGCTGCAGAGGATGGAGGAGCAGCAAAAAAGCCATTAAAGCCTACACAGCCACCTACGATGAGCCACGTGTTTGTTCCGCCCACTTGTTTCGCTTAGCTTAGTCATCCAGCTACCTCAGTGCAACATTTTGGACTAAAAACAATATTGTGAGGTGTGAGGTGTTCACAATAGACTGGAAATTAGTGGAAATGAATGTTATTGAGCTTAATAATAGTGTAGGAGTAAAAACAAACCCAAAATATGGATTTTAGCACTTTTTATGCTTTTTAAAAAGAAAAAATCAGAACCCAAAACCCAAAATCAGAACCAAAACCTTTCGTGGGGTGTTTTGGCAAAACAAATCAGAACCCAAAACCTCAAGCTAATCAGAACCCAAAACCCAAAACCCAAAACACCAAAAGTGGCCGGTGCACACCCTTACACAGAAACAAAGGTGTTAGTTTTTAAAAATGCTGACTTTGGCAGAGTGCAGGAACTTGAAAGCAGTGCAGGAGTGGTGGGAACATTATAATTTTAGAGAAATATTGTGAGAATTATTATTAATTATAAATGGATGAAAACAAAGCATACGAGTAAGTGTATTATTGAGTAAAAAAAATGTTTCAAGTTGGTGGTGTGGCAAATGCAGGTATGTATAAATGTTCATATCAGTGGAATGTCACAGATTTTAAATGATGTTGTTTTGTGTGCTTTGCTTTCCCTTAAACAAGCCCAGGAAATGTTTTAGCATTAAATAAATTGGTTGGCTAAAATAATTATGTACATTTGTTAACATCAGAACCTTGTGTTTATAATTCCTGTGCTAAAATTAGGAGTCAGAATTTTAACAATTATGAAGTGAAAACCTTCTGTAACCTGTAAAGGTGCTAAAACTGCTCAACTGCTCAACTGAGTTTTGTTCTAGAGAGTATATCAGTGGAAAAATATCTGCTACCTAGAAAGGCGGGTATTACAAAATGATGTCATCATATACTGATTTCAATGCAAGACACTAAGTGGTTACAAGTGGGCAGTAACAAAACATTGATAAATCACCTTTGTTTCACGGATCTACATTCTTTCCATGTGCAGCAGCCAATTTGATGGTTAAAAAGTTTATAAATGATCTTATCTGTTATTCCCAAATAAATAATATGCATAATTACATTAATATATATGTAGCGTTTAGGAACAACCGAAACTCAGCCACAAAGCGGAAGACCACATAAAATCACAGAGCAGGTATAACGACTGCTAAGGTGCATGGTGCGTAAAAGTCGTCAATGCTCTGCTGATTCCATAGATGAAGAGTTCCAAACTTCCACTGTCATTAATGTAAGCACAAAGACTCTACGGTGGGAGCTTAATGGAATGGGTTTCCATGGCCAAGCAGCTGCATGCAAGCCTCACATCACTAAGACCAATGCAAAGCATCGGAAAGAATGGTGTAAAGCACACCAACACTGTACTGTGGAGCAGTGGAAACACTTTCTGCGGAGTGATGAATTACGTTTCTCTATTTGGCAGTCAGATGGTTGAATCTTGGTTTGGTGGATGCCGCGGGAACGTTACCTGCCTGAATGCATTATGCCAACTGTGAAGTTTGGTGGAGCAGGTATAATGGTATGGGGTTGTTTTTCAGGGTTTGGGCTAGGCCCCTTATCTCCAATGAAGGGCAAACTTAATGATTCAGCATACCAAGTCATTTTGGACCAAACTATGCTTCCAAATTTGTGGCAATAGTTTGGAGAAGGCTATTTTCTATTCCAACATGACTGTGTCCCACAGTTCAAAGGAAGGACTACAAAGATATGGTTTGATGAGTTCGGAGCACCTAAAGAAGCATGGAGCCAGGAGCAGGTTAAAAATTTTCTACAGTGCCGCTCTCATAGAATCTGATGAAGAGTAAAACATGCTACAGACTATTATTGGGTTAAAAGAGTTCTAACACTACACAACACACTATTATTGCTATGGGGGAGTACTAACACTACACTACATACTATTGTTAGGGAGATGCATGAACACTATACTACACACTTATTTCAGTGAAGGGATGTACTAATACTACACACTATTATTAGGTGGGTGTACTAATGCTACACACTATTATTGGGTGAATATACTAATAATACACACTATTATTGGGTGAATATACTAATAATACACACTATTATTGGGGGGATGTACAATTACTATACATTATTAATGGGGATGCAGGATTCATCATCATCATCATCATAATCATCAACATATATTTATATAGCACCAGCAAATTCCATAGTGCTTTACAATTGGGAACAAACAATACTATAACAATACTGGGTTATACAGACAGAGAGGTAAGAGGGCCCTGCTTGCAAGCTTACAATCTATGGGACAATGGGAGTTTGATACACAAGGGTAAGAGCTACATCATATTGTATTTTGGTCCAGCTAAAATGCAAAGATAAAAAGTATTGAGTGGGTTGTATGATCAGGTTGCTGTCTTGTGTTAGCTATGTAGAGGGTGATAATAGGGTAACCTAGGGAGATTAGGATGGTGGTTAAGGAATATCATAAGCTTGTCTGAAGAGGTGGGTTTTCAGAGAATGCTTGAAGATTTGAAGACTAAAAGAAAGTCTTAGGAGCATATTCAATTGTTAACTTTTTCCGCCGCGGAAAAAGTATTACCGTTATTACGGTAATTCCTAGTCAGATTTCAGCTCGCGGCTCCCTGGTATTTACGCGCACTATTACCGTAATGATGTAATAGTGCACGCACCGCAAGAATTTTGGCTATAACGCCAACAATTGAATATGATCCTTATTGTGCAAGGAAGGGAATTCCACAAATTGGGTACAGCATGAAAAAAATCCTGTAACCGGGAATGAGAGGATGAGATGAGAGTGGAAGAGAGACGCAGATCTTGTGAAGAATGGAGGTGTTGAGTTTGAAGATATGTTTAGACAAGTGAGGAGATATATGTTGGTGCAATTTTGTTGATGGTGTTGTATGTTAGTAGAAAATTGTATATTATATTCGTTTAAATACAGACAACCAATGTAGAGACTGTCCCAGCAGAAAAATAATGATTTGCAAGGAAAATCAATCTAGCCGCTGATAGCAAACTAGATTGTAGGTATTTGAGTCTGATTTTGGGAAGACTAGTAAGGAGGGAATTGCAATAGTCAATGTGGGAGATGGTAAGTGTATAAATGAATTAAAGTTCTTGCAGTTTCTTGTGTGAGATATGTGCATATTCTGGAAATGTTTTTTAGATGTATGTAACATGATATAGATAGAGTCTATGTGGGGAACAAAGGATAATTGCGATTCCTGCATTACACCTAGGCAGCAAGCTTGCGGGGAGGCATTTATGGTCATGTTATCAGCAGAAATAGAAATGTCAGACAGGAAGCATCTGTTTTTGGGTGGGAATATTATTAACTCTGTTTTTGAAAGATTGAGTTTGAGTTGACAAGAGGACATCCAAGATCAAATGGCAGAAAGACAGTCGGTAAAGTGAGATAACACAGATGGTGAGAGATTGGGAGAGGATAGATAAATAAATAGATAAATAAATAAATGTGTGTATCATTCGCATAGAGATAATACTGAAATCCAATGGAACTTATTCGTTTTCCAAGAGAAGTAGTGTAGATAGAGAATAGCAGAGGACCAAGGACTGAGACTCGTGTTATTCCAACTGATAATGGAAGCTGAGCGGAGGTGGATACAGAGAAATTAGCACTGAAAGTGCGATTAGATAGGAAGGATTAGTATCAGGATAGGAGAATGCCTTCAAGACCTAGGGATTGTAGCATTTATATGAGGAGAGAATGGCCAACGGTGACAAATGCAGCAGAGAGATCCAGGAGAATTAGAAGAGAGTAATGGCCTTTAGTTTTTGATGTGAATAAATCATTGACAACCTTGGTCAGGGCAGTCTCTGTGGAGTGTTGAAAGTGAAAGCCTGACTGAAGAGAATCCCGTAGGTTGTGTGCTGTAAGTAAGTGTGTGAGGCGAGTATAGACTATTCTCTCGAGAGGCTTGGAGTGGCATGGGAGCTGAGAGATGGGGCAGTAATGTAAAAGAGTTTGGGTTAGTATTTAGTTTTTTTCAGAATAGGAGTATCACTGCATGTTTGAATAGTGATGGAAAGATACCAGTAGAGAGAGAAAGAGAGATTACAGATTTTAGTTAAAGGTGGACTGGTCCACTAGGGTACTTAGTATGACCCACAGCATTAAGGTATCGGTATTACTCTAGTGGCAATTAAACAATCAGCATGTTTTTGGACTGTGGAAGAACATACAAAACCCACACAGATAGGACCCTAGTTGGAACCTAACTCAGGACCCTAGTGTTGTTGGTTATCAATGCTAACCACTGTGTCACCTGCTAGTGATAAATTTGTTTATCTATATGATTAGAAGCATTGCCCCCTTTTTATGATGAAAGTTGGCACTGTTGTATTCTCATACTTCATATCAGAGTAACCCGACTGGTTCATGGGCAGTGTGAAAAACTGAAGATGATGCCTGTGCCAGTTAAACAATAAAACTATTGTACAGATCCTTTTATTATTCATAATCTAATGAGAATAGATTACTTTAATCATACTATTGCAAGTAGTGGACATAAATTGTATTCATATTCATGCATATTGCTAGCTTTCACCTCTTTGCTGCAGTGTCAGACACAGAAGGGCTTTTTATAAAAAATTCTAATTATAAAATGTCAGGGATGCTTTGGGGTGGGGGTGGAAATTAGGGTTATTCATTAAACGTAAAAACTATTCATTTAATGTCAGGGCATGCTGGGGGAAAGAGCCTATTTATTAAAAGTGGTTGCTAACGTTGGCGCTGGTTTTATGGGAGGGAGGCCTAGAGGGATCACTCATTGGTAGACTTTCCATATTTCATGTATTATTATTATTATTATTATTATCTTTAATTTGAAAGGCTCCACAAAGGGTCCGTAGCGCCGTACATGACATATATAGAAAACAGTGACCCATGACTAGAGATGGGCGGGCTCGATTCCACGAGATCCGAATACATCCGAATATCGCTTATTCGAGTACAGAGCCGAGCAGGCTCGGTACTCTCCCGCCCATTCGGAATCTAAATCGAGGCAAAACGTCATTGTGACGTATTTGTATTTCTGAGCTCGGTTATCGCGAGATTTGAAAAGCATAAATACCAGCCTCCAAAGTAATCCATCGCCACTTGACAGAGGGAGAAAGCAGGGTTAGGTCAGAGGCTGTATCAGCGCAGGGACAGAGCAATAATTGTACACCTTATTCTTTCTATTATTCTTTGATTTGAAATCTATTCAATTTTATTATAAAATCAAATTCTATTTGCAATTGTTACAGCAGCATCAATTTGTTTATACTACAAGTGCTTTGGGGTCTCCCATATTCCCCAGTGTTTTAGACTAATTTTTCTGGCTGTCAAAAGAGATATTTGTCAGTAGTATTTCTAAATATGTTTTACACTACAAGTGCTTTGGGGTCTCCCATATTCCCCAGTGTTTAACACTAGTTTTTCTGGCTGTCAAAAAAAGTCATATTTGTCAGCAGTATCTATATAAGTCAATATTTTGCACTACAAGTGATTTGGGGTGTCCAATATTCCCCATTGTTTTACACTAGTTTTTCTGGCTGTCAAAAAAAGTCATATTTGTCAGCAGTATCTATATAAGAAAATAATTTGCACTACAAGTGATTTGGGGTGTCCAATATTCCCCAATGTTTACACTAATTTTTCTGGCTGTCAAAAAAAGTCATATTTGTCAGCAGTATCTATATAAGACAATATTTTGCACTACAAGTGATTTGGGGTGTCCAATATTCCCCATTGTTTTACACTAATTTTTCTGGCTGTTAAAAAAAGTCATATTTGTCAGCAGTATCTATATAAGATAATATTATGCACTACAAGTGATTTGTGGTCTCCCATATTCCCCAGTGTGAAACAATAATTTTTCTGGCTGTCAAAAAAAAGTCATATTTGTCAGCAGTATCTATCGAATACAATTTTTGGCACTGCAAGTGCTTTGGGCTCATTAAAATGGATTCAAAGCACTTTACATATGAGCTGAATCAGCAACCAGGTTCTGTCACCATTCCTGATGGTAGTGTTCAAAGTGCGTCATCTGGGAAAGGCGATGTAAAAGTACATAGTCTTTTTAAATCAGGGAAAAAAACACACACCAAAAATTTTTTACCGTGTTGAAGCGAAAACGAAGTGTAAAAGAGGAAAAGTTAAGTGCCGATAAAAAAAAAATTGCCAACATGCCATTCTACACACGCAGTGGCAAAGAAAGAATGAGGCCTTTGCCTTTCTCTATTAGTGGCAGATCAAAAAATGTTACAGAGACTTCTTCTTGTACGGTCACTCGTGACCAAGCAAGACCAAGTAATTTGGAGTCTAAAAGTGGTGCACAACTACTGTTAAGCGTCAAAGCCGAGCTGCAAGAAAACAGTAAGGCATTAGAGGATAATGTATGCTCTGAATCAGAAAGGACAACAATCCCTGTGGAGAGTCCATTCACCAGTGGTATCTAATTGTGAGCATTCTGTTAGTGTACCCATAAAGAAGGGCCCTTTCAGCAGTTGTGCTGATGTGTGCCTGAACAGCCCGAGTGTAGCCGGTGATACACAAATTGAGGATGCCACTTTGGAATTAGAAGAGGATGAGGGTTAGATTTGTGTAGGTGACGAGGGCACTAATGAGGATGCTGATGAGGATGAGGTTGTTTGTGTAAGTCCTGCACCAGTGGCAGCAGTTCTGACACGTGACAAGAAAAAGGCCATTGTCATGCCTGGCCATAAAACAAAAAAATCCACTTCTTATGTGTGGAATTATTTCTACCCAAATCCAGACAACAATTGTATAGCCATTTGTAGTGTATGTCAAGCCACAGTCAGTCGAGCGAGGGACCTTAACCATCTTGCAACCTCGTTTATGTTATGCCATTTAATGAGAGTTCATGGCAAAGTGTTGTGCAAAGCTGAAAGTTCTTCCAAAAAAATTACAAACACTCCATCATCAGCTAGGACCCTCTGGTCACCGACATCCCGACGGCTACAAAATACACCCACCACACCATGCTCATCAATATCCTCAGTAGCGCTTGGAGTTAGCCCTGCATCCCACTTATTAAGGCTGGATGACTCCTGCACTATAACTAATTCCTCTGAAGAAAGCATTAGTCCCACTGCTGCTACTGTTGCTGCTGCTGGGGGTGAATCATCAGCCCAGAGGAAGGCCAAGAAAAAGAGCAGTCCTACATTTCAACAATTAACTGTGAAACAATCATTTGCTAGGGGAATCACAGATGCCATGGCTGCCATGTTAGTGTTAGATCTGCGTCCAATATCCACAATAAATGCAGCTGGTTTTTCACAGTTAATTGAGGTTTTGTGTCCGTGCTACAGAATTCCATCGCGACACCATTTTTCCCATAAAGCTATTCCACAACTACACCAAAAAGTGTGTATAAATGTAGATTGCGCTGAAAAATGTCATTCTGCCCACTGTCCACTTAACCACAGATATGAGGACAAGTGGAAGTGGTCAAACCAAAGACTATATGACTGTGACAGCCCACTGGGTTGGTCATTCACCTTCACCAGCAGGAACAGCAGCAGCATGTACACCCCTACGTAACATTTGTCACAGGCAGGCCACTTTGTGTATCACCGGCTTCACTAACAGGCATACAGCTGACAATTTGTTACGGAAACTAAGAGATGTGATTGATACATGGCTTATACCACTTGGACTCTCCACAGGATATGTAATTTCTGATAATGCCAACAATATAGTGCGAGCATTACAGCTGGGTGAATTCCATCACATTCCCTGTTTTGCTCACACCATCAACTTGCTGGTGCAGAGCTCCCTACAAAATAATCGTGAGGTGCAGGAGATTCTTTCGGAGGCCCGTAAAATTTCGGGCCATTTCAGGTATTCTGCCACAGAATGTAGGAGATTGCAGCAGCTGCAAGAGCAGTTTAACTTGCCCTGCCACCAACTTAAGCAAGAGGTGGTAACTAGGTAGAATTCCACCCTGTACATGCTTCAGAGGATGGAGGAACAACGCAAAGCCATCCAAGCGTATTGCACAAGCCATGACATTGGGAAAGGAGGGGGGATGTATTTCACCCTTGCACAATTGGGAATCCTTTCAGTGCTGTGCAAGGTGCTGAAACCATTTAAAGTTGTGACGTGTGAAGTGAGTGCAGATTCTGCTAGTTTGAGCCAAATCATTCCTTTAATTAGACTATTGGAAAAGCAGCTTGAGAAACTGAAGGAGGAGATGAAAGCAAGCAATTCCGCAAAGTATGTTGGCCTTGTAGATTAAGTACTTAATTCGCTTCACAGTGATCCTCGAGTTATTAAGATCTTGAACTCGGATCAGTACGTTTTGGCCACTGTGCTTGATCCAAGGTTTAAGACCTGCATTGAGTCTTTGCTTCAAAATGAATGAGATGTGAACTTTTGCAAGGAACTATTGCTCAGCAAGTTGTCCGCTGAACTGGGCCTTGGCTTGACGATGTGTCCTCCTTCAGTTTCTCAAGCAGCTGCTGCTCGTAAAAAATGTAATTGTCAAAATAGAAGCAGGGAAGACGCAAGTGGCAGACCAGAACAGTTTAACATCTGGGCTGATTTGAAGGATTTTTTTAAAAAATGTGTGACCTTGTCCATAACTCCATCATATATGAGTTATTAACATGCAAAGGATGGTGGAGGATTATTTTCAAGAGGTAATTGATATGGATATGTCAGACAGTCCCTTTCCTTACTGGAAAGAAAAGCAGGCCATTTGGAAACCCATGTACAAACTTGCTTTGCAATATCTAAGCTGCCCACCCTCCAGTGTGTACTCGGAAAGAGTGTTCAACACAGCAGGAAACTTAGTCAGTGATCGCCGTAGAAGGTTACTTCCCAAAAATGTGGAGAAAATGATGTTTATAAAAATGAACTACATCTTCCACGATTAAGGCCTTTACCATCAAAGACATCCAAGCACTGACTGTTCTCTAATGGCAGATTAAAGCGGCGATGAATTGATAGTCTGTGATGATGACGTACACACTGATGAGGGTGAGGATGAAGCTGAAGATGATGATGATAACATCTTTTTAAAACTTTCTATATAAGTGTAGGGTGCAATCTACCCTCAAAGAGGAAAGGGACTTGGGGCATTTCTATATCACGTACCGTCTTGAAAGGCTGCTGTTTGGGCAATTTCTCATTAAGGGTAGGGTGTCATACACAGACTGACCCCAAACTTGCTTTGTCCATTTGAATTAATATTGTACACAGGGCCTGATTAAGGGTTCTGGCCGCCCTAGGCTAATACGGCCGCAGCGCCCCCCCCCTCCTCCTCTGAATATAAAGGTGTATAGGAACACTCCTGAATATGAATGTTCAGGTGTATTCTCCAGCATTCAAATTTAGACAGATTGTGCCATTGTCTCTTACCTGTTCTTGCTCTTCTCTCTTGCAACTTTGTTATCCTCTCGCTAGCTTCTGGAAAGTTGGCGTCCTGTTTTGAAAAGGCAAAAATGTATTATAATGCAAACCCTAAATGATTAGGCCCTTTAGTTAAAACAAAACACTCCCTTATGGCCAGCTAAAAGTACCCCATTGGACAGGCATATATAAGCAATATCTGAATATTTGTTGTCAATCAAATACAAACCTCTACCAGCCCCATCTCACTAATATTTAGTATTCTAGTGATTGCTGAGACCACCCATGTGACCACCACACAATCATGAGATTCTGCCCCCCAAAGCTGCTCTATTTTTTAAATACCCCCTGCAGCCATTTTCCTTAACCACAACCCCCCCCACAGCCATTTTCCTTAACCCCTGCTGCAGCCATTTTCTTTACCTCCCACCCTGCATCCATCCCCCTTGCAGCTATTTTCCTTACCTCCACTCTGTAGCTATCCCCCCCGTCACATCAAATCTCCCCCAGTCACATATATCAGTCCCCCTCCTCTGCCCTCCTTCATACATATCAACCTCTCTCCCTCCCTATAGATTTTTATGGCAGCCCCCCCCTCCCACCCTATAGATTTGTATGACAGTCCCCCTCTCCCTCCCTGTACATATGCATGACAGTCCCCCCTCTCCCTCCCTATAGATATGCAGGGTAGTCCCCCCCCTCCCTATAGATATGCAGTGTAGTCCCCCCCCTCCCTATAGATATGCAGGGTAGTTCCCCCCCTCCCTATAGATATGCAGGGTAGTTCCCCCCCTTCCTATAGATATGCAGGGCAGTTCCCCCTCCCTATAGATATGCAGGGCAGTTCTCCCCCTCCCTATAGATATGCAGAGCAGTTCTCCCCCTCCCTATAGATATGCAGGGCAGTTCCCCCCCTCCCTATAGATATGCAGGGCAGTTCCCCCCCTCCCTATAGATATGCAGGGTAGTTCCCCCCCTTCCTATAGATACGCAGGGCAGTTCCCCCTCCCTATAGATATGCAGGGCAGTTCTCCCCCTCCCTATAGATATGCAGAGCAGTTCTCCCCCTCCCTATAGATATGCAGGGCAGTTCCCCCCCTCCCTATAGATATGCAGGGCAGTTCCCCCCCTCCCTATAGATATGCAGGGCAGTTCCCCCCCTCCCTATAGATATGCAGGGCAGTTCCCCCCCCTCCCTATAGATATGCAGGGCAGTTCCACCCTCCCTATAGATATGAAGGGCAGTTCCCCCCTCCCTATAGATATGCAGGGCAGTTCCCCCTCCCTATAGATATGCAGGGCAGTTCTCCCCCTCCCTATAGATATGCAGGGCAGTTACCCCCTCCCTATAGATATGCAGGGCAGTTCCCCCCTCCCTATAGATATGCAGGGCAGCCCCCCCTCCCTATAGATATGCAGGGCAGTTCCCCCCCTCCCTATAGATATGCAGGGCAGTTCCCCCCTCCCTATAGACATGCAGGGCAGTTTTCCCCCCTCCCTATAGATATGCAGGGCAGTCCCCCCCCCTCCCTATAGATATGCAGGGCAGTTCCCCCCCTCCCTATAGATATGCAGGGCAGTTCCCCCCCTCCCTATAGATATGCAGGGCAGTTCCCCCCCTCCCTATAGATATGCAGGGCAGTTCCCCCCCCTCCCTATAGATATGCAGGGCAGTTCCCCCCCCTCCCTATAGATATGCAGGGCAGTTCCTCCCCCCCTCCCTATAGATATGCAGGAAAGTCCCCCCCCTCCCTATAGATATGCAGGGCAGTTCCCCCCCTCCCTATAGATATGCAGGGCAGTTCCCCCCCCTCCCTATAGATATGCAGGGCAGTTCCACCCTCCCTATAGATATGAAGGGCAGTTCCCCCCTCCCTATAGATATGCAGGGCAGTTCCCCCTCCCTATAGATATGCAGGGCAGTTCTCCCCCTCCCTATAGATATGCAGGGCAGTTACCCCCTCCCTATAGATATGCAGGGCAGTTCCCCCCTCCCTATAGATATGCAGGGCAGCCCCCCCTCCCTATAGATATGCAGGGCAGTTCCCCCCCTCCCTATAGATATGCAGGGCAGTTCCCCCCTCCCTATAGACATGCAGGGCAGTTTCCCCCCCTCCCTATAGATATGCAGGGCAGTCCCCCCCCCTCCCTATAGATATGCAGGGCAGTTCCCCCCCTCCCTATAGATATGCAGGGCAGTTCCCCCCCTCCCTATAGATATGCAGGGCAGTTCCCCCCCTCCCTATAGATATGCAGGGCAGTTCCCCCCCCTCCCTATAGATATGCAGGGCAGTTCCCCCCCTCCCTATAGATATGCAGGGCAGTTCCTCCCCCCCTCCCTATAGATATGCAGGAAAGTCCCCCCCCTCCCTATAGATATGCAGGGCAGTTCCCCCCCTTCCTATAGATATGCAGGGCAGTTCCCCCCTTCACTTACCTGTAGTTGTGCCAGCATCGCTCCTCTCCTCAGATCAGCAGATAGGAAGTGAAGACGTCCTGCTTCCTGTCTGCTGCACAGCAACAGGCAGCCTGGCGATTGGCTGTGTG
Organism: Mixophyes fleayi; assembly: GCF_038048845.1. Lineage (NCBI taxonomy): Eukaryota > Metazoa > Chordata > Amphibia > Anura > Limnodynastidae > Mixophyes > Mixophyes fleayi. The sequence continues at coordinate 55,029,453 of NC_134408.1, forward strand.
TTGCTAACCACTGACCACCAATGCTTTTAATCGTCGAGCCCTCCAGCCCCCCACGGCGACCCCCCCCCCTCCGTGGCGACCCCCCCCTCCCCCACCCCGAAAAAAAAAATGAATGAACAAAAAAAAAAAGAATTCAAAAAATAAATAAATACCCGCAGCGCCGCGCACCCCGGGACCCAGCGCCCCAGGCTGCAGCCTGGTCAGCCAAGTGGTTGATCAGGCCCTGATTGTACAGCCTATAACAGCTGAATTTTTGAGTATTTTCTACAAGTTGAGGGGCGCCTATAGAGACAGGAACCAAACTGGCTCTGCCCATTTCAATTAATATTGTACAGTCTATAATGGCTGAATTTTTGGGTATTTTCTACAAGTGGAGGGGGGCCTAGAGAGACAGAAACCAAACTGCCTTTGTCCATTTCTTTACATATTTAACTATAAGTGTAGGGTGTAATATACATCCAAAGACGATGGCTGCATTGCCAATATGCATCGATGGAGAGGAAGACAATCTGGTTTGTGTGTAGAATTAATGAAGTGCTACCAGGAATTAAACTGTTTTTTTTGATAATTTATTAGCTTTACAATTACATTACTTATCCAAGAAACAGGTGGAGCACTAAATTTGGTTATTTTATGTCCAAAAACGTTGATTTTTAATCAAAATAGCAAAACAAAACAAAACCAAAACCAAAGCCAAAACACGCAATGGCGGTTTGACAAAACCAAAACCAAAACCAAAATATGACGATAATCCAGATCCAAAACCAAAACCAAAACACAGGGGTCAGTGAGCATCTCTACCCATGACACAACATGATACAGAAAAAACAATTAATGAAGAACAAAAATATACACACACACACACACACACACACACACACAGGTAACATGGTAATGCAAATCAAATTATTTCTGGGACAGTGAGTGAAGGTGATGGTAGAAATCAGAGAGAAGTAGGCCGATTCTTAAGAAAACAGGGCTAGGGAAGCAGGCCAAGAGGTACAGGGGGTGATGAAATAGTAGAATGAGAACACAAGGAAAGAGGGCCCTGCTCATGAGAGCTTACATTCTATCATATGTACCTATCCTTTTTCCAAACAGTCGCAGTATTCTAAAATCCAGACAAACAGCTGCTGAGCTTAGGACACAAGCAGCGACAGGGAGTGAAAACCTCAAGAACAGGTAAGAAAGAGCAGGACACTGACTGAAGGAATTAAAAATCACTCCGGTGCGATGACCGGGGCAGTGATTCTTATTTTCTTCCCTCTTTTAATGACTGGCCACATCTTTCTGGCAGCCTGCCTTGCCCTTTTAGTGGAGCATGCACTATTTTGTGGGCCCTTACCATTTTTTCCCCCATTGGGTTCTTCATGTCCCAGTCTGACACTATATTTTCTTGCAGCACACTTGAGCAGTGTCCCTGAAGAAAGTCAGTCACTGACTGAAAAATCATTGAGTTTTAGACCATGTAACATTCATTATGGGTTTGGAACAAATACTTTATATTTTTAAACTGCTTAACAACTTGTGTTGTTCTGTTCCCTACTTGTTGGTCTGTTCCCTACAGTCCCTACTTGGACCTGTGTTGGATATAGATATAGATAGATAGATAGATAGATAGATAGATAGATAGATAGATAGATGTTACTTACAGCACTATAATTACTACACTCAACCTCATATGTTAAGAATGCCTGATATGTACCACAAAATGCTTTATTTTTTAACTCCTGTGCATAGATAGTTCCTCTGCTAGTAGTGTGCAGGTATGTTTAAATATCTCAAGAGGCATACTGTGCAAAATTATAAATGTCACAAAAAAGTCCATCCTCCTGTCATTTTAGTATTACCCTTTCATTGAATGACAATTAAATTTCTCCTGAAATATTGCTCAAAAGTTGCTTTTATACTGGGCAAAGTGCCCCTAGGACGGGTGTCCCATCAAAGTGTAGGACAAGACAAGATTTTTACTAAATCTGAGCTGGTGAAAAATCCAAGTCTTTTTGCAATTTGAAAATTACTCTTCACTTCTGCACAGTAAGGTCTGCACTCTATCCACTACTTTCTGTCATTTAAAAAATATTGCTCCACAAAATGTCGATCTTGTCTGCTCCTCAACACTAGTCTTGTTAGTCCGACTACTCATACTTAGCAATAAACAACCTCTTTCCGGCCAGCTCTTTCCATTGACTGGTATAAACTTCTGATACTCCTTAATGCCATCATCTCTGCAAACCTATGCACATTGTGATAAATCTAGTCACACCTACTGATATTGTGGTACAAAGTAACACCAGAGAAGATTTTGCACTGTTCCTTGTCTGTTTGGCACCTTGTAAATGATCTCTAATATTTTTCCTAGAAAAAATTATAGCTGATAAATGTTTTTTTTTTTTATTGTATCATATTGAGAATTGATACGTTTTAATCTTTCTTCTAGCATTCTGATTTGGAGTTCATGCAATACTTTCCAATTACAATGTGAGCTCTCTCATAAGTAGGGCCAGTGTCGGACTGGCCCACAGGACTAACGGAAAAATCACCGGTAGGCCCCTCTGCCTTACGGCCACACACCCTTCTAGAAGTGGGCGGAGCCCATTCAGCTCACATGTTCGGTATCCCTGCTGCCCTCCCCGGCGTCCCTGCTGCTGTGTGTACAGAGTTCATCTCGTCTGCTTGTTATAAACCTTTGTAATCATTCTCTCTGACGGCCTGGTGTGGAGAGTTCCCCAATCACCATCCTGATATCACCCGTGTTACATGCAGTACGTGTGCCCAGATCCTGCCAGCGTGTTAGACAGAGGAGCGTGTGCCTGCTGGGAGACCAGGTCCAGGGATTCTTGTCAGATATTTCCAGATAAGGTTTGACCACGGGGAACAGTTCCCCCTACGCACATCAGACTTCTTGTCAGTAAGTGTGTTACACACAAACTGTCTGAGCGTGAGCGGAATAATAAAGGGAATACTCGTAGAATATTTAACTTAAACCAGGAATTAATAAATGGCTGCTGAACATACGTATCCTGTCATCCAGCCGGCAGCCACGTTCTGGATCAAAGGGGGGTCAGCTCACATGGTGATTGGCGTCCCTGCTGCTACAGATGACTGGCTGCAGTCATCTTTCAATTGCGATCGTGTGACCTGCCCCCTCCTCCTCCTGTCAGCTGACTGTCTTATGCTCCCGCCACCACGGAAGGACTAAGGAGCAGAGGCTGCACCAGTCGAAATATGGGTAAGTAGATTTTCTTATTTTTATTTAATATTATTGGATATGTCTTTTAATTTCCTCCAAATTCCAGGACTTTCACTTGACACAGAATTATCTTATATATATATCCTCCATCTGTTCTCTAGCTACTGGGTAAGCAGAGGCTTACTGCAGAGAATATATATATATATATATATATATATATATATATATTAGTGTGTGCGCGAATTGAGAGAGCACTATTCCATGGCATATGTGAATTGGGGGGCACTATTGAGGGTATAATTTGAATTGGGGACACTATTGTGGGCATAATATGAATTGGGGACAGTATTACGTGGCATATGTGAATTTCGGGTACTACTGTGTGGCATAACATTGTTTAGGGCACTCCTGTGTGGCATAATATTGTTTTGGGGGCACTACTATGTGGCATAAGGGGGCTGCCTATCTATACTAAACTATAGTGAGGGGGGGGCTGCCTATGTTAAACTATAATTAGAGGGGGCTGCCTTTGCTAAACTATAGGGAGGGGGGCTGTACAGAGAATACTATAGGGAGGGGGTGATGGGACCTTTAATTTAATGCTGGGGTGGTTTGGGTCTATAATTGAATGTAGGGCTGAGTGTGGGGAGGAGGGCTATCTATTAAATGTGAATATTAATATTTAATGTGGGAAATGGATGTATTAAACGTAAATGCTATTAATTTCTTGCTGGGGCTGTTTGGAGGGAGGGTAATAGGTTTATTTATTAAATGGGAATAGTATTAATTTAATGTTGGGGTCGGTTGGAGGGAAATAGATCTATTTATCAAATGTGAGTACTATTACTTTAATGTTGGGGCTGGAGAGAGGCCTATTTATTAAATGTGGGTGCTGTTGATTTAATAGTGGGGATGGTTGGTGTTTTCTAAATGTATCCATTATTTTTTCCAAATAGGACCCTCAACATTCCAGGATACAGACAAGCCGCAACTAAAGAAACCAGAAGCCACAGGTGGTAAAAGTGACAACAACAGGTAGGTCAGTCTGTCAAATGTTCTGAGTCTAGTGCAAGCTTAGCTAACCTGTGGCACTCCAAGTTTTGTGAAACTACAAGTTCCAGCATACCCTTCCAGCAATAAGCTGCTATATATTGACAAAGCATGCTGGGGCTTGTAGTTTCACAACACCTGGAGTGCCACAGGTTAGCCAAGCCTGGTTTACTGGAACAATCCCAATTTTTGGTGACTGTTCTACCCAATCTAAGGGACAGGTCAAGACTGTGTACTCTATATACACACTGCATTCTTTATATACTACACTATGGTACTAGCTGTCCTTCGTGAGCTGACCATTCCCCCTCTAGTGTCTGGTCCCGCCTCTATGATGGCCGGCCACACCCCCACTGGTGGGCTCCTAGCGTTGCAGTCCCCCGGTGGGCCCTTCATGCCCCAGTCCGACACTGAGTAGGGCAATCCCTAACCTTTGTTTTTATGTCTGCATTTATTTTGTTTACGTGCATGACCTGGTTTTTTGTACGTTCTGTTTTCCCGACATATGGCACCTTAAAAAAAAAAGCAAATGACATTCTCACATAATAAACAGTCATAATTAAAAGGCCTACACTTGAAATGGGTCCCATTCAGCAGAGAAAGGCATTTCCAAGACCATAATACATGTAATAAAGCCGTTCCTATGTACAGAGTGATATAGAAGTATTTAAATATTCAGTCTGGATTATAAAATGAAGTTTAGTAGACATTATTGTAAGTATATGCTATAGTTTTAATGAAACTATGTTTTGCAAGAAATCAAAATGTTTCATACTTCATGGAATGTACCCTTTCTCCAAATTCGTACTGTCTGTAAGAAGGAGACGTACTAGTGCATATTTAGAACATTAATAGGAGAATTAGTGCATACTTACCAACTTTCTGAAGTTGGCTTCCAGGAGCCTGCCGGGAGAGGTGGGTGTGAGGGAGACAGGGCGACAAAAATCGCGTCATTTTGGACCCAACCCAGTGACGTAATAACGCAAATGTGTCATTTTACACCGGGGGCAGTGCCAGATGCCGCGATTCCCTTTTGGCCCTAATTCTGCAGATTTGGGAGATTGCCATACTCTCCCGGGAGTCCGGGAGTCTCACCCAAAATTCAGGAGTCTCCCGGACATTCCGGGAGAGTTGACAAGTATGAATCAGTGTCTCCAAACCACAGAGAAGGCCTCACAGTTTTACACATTGTGGTTAAGAAGGAACATTCTTTGAGTAAAGGTACAGTTATACATTTATAGTTATACAATCAGTGTAAATGCCAAGGTAAATGCCCCACTGTGTAATGGTAGCTAGATTATTCCCTAAAACATATGAACAAATGTATTATTGTTACCATTTTGATCTGCTTAGTCAGATAGTCAAATAAATTTGACTCTATTTAAAAATATCATGTTTGTTGAAACAGCTACAATAAGGACAGTATGTCCCCAAATACTTAGCACAACTACCTCACAGTGCTTGGGTCATGAGTTTGATTTCCGAACAGGGCCTTATCTGTGTGGAGTTTGTATGTTCTCCCTGTGTTTTCGTGGGTTTCCTCCGGGTACTCCGGTTTTCTCCCACGTGCCAAAACATACTGGTAGGTTAGTTGGCTGGTATCAAAATTGACCATAGTCTGTGTGTGTGTGTGTGTGTGTGTGTGTGTGTGTGTGTGTGATAGGGAATTTAGACTGTAAATTCCAATGGGGCATGGACAAATGTGAGTGAGTTCTCTGTACAGCGCTGGGGAGATAGTGACAGTAAATGATAATGATGATGGTGAAGACAGCCACAAGTTGGTCAGTGCAGGTCTGATGCATCTGCGAAGGGTTGTCCCCAAAAGCCTACCACCTTTGCACAGAAAGCTTTGGGGGCCAAGATAAGTAATAACATTTAGGTCCTTGTAATGGTAACTTTGCTATCCCTGCGGGCCAAGTTTAATGGAAAAAAGAAAATAAAATGAATTCCCCAAAAATATTTTAAATTAAAATTGAATTGAATAACACACTACTCAAACCCTTGTTTACCATTTGTTACTACAGAATGTATTTGCCCATATTCATTAACTAGAAAACAATGTTTTGTTTTCCTACTTATTACACCGCTTCATATGAGTGAACAATTCTTTGTTGTAATCAAGAATCAAATGAAAAAAAAAAGAAGTATTTGAGCGTTAAATGGCTCTTTCAAATGAACCATAAAATAATCATACACAATTCTTTGGTGTGTGTATCTGTAATAGTTTGTGTTTTTTATTTTTACCTCTATAAATATTTTGGTTTGCAGAAATGAGTAATCTATATTAAAAACACACAGATATGAGAAATGTTATGAAGTAAGAGGCAAATTCTTAATGTTTAAAAAAATATCTAGTTCTTCCATTGCTGAAACGAAATGTTAACAAACTAATTCTACTTCAGGGAACACATATTAGGATCCCTTGGCTATTATTAGAAATGTCCCCTTTAGTTAAAAAAGTGCATTTTTGTTTTGTTTCCTTTATTGAATAAGAATTGGAACTTACCGGAGGCTTATGAAATAATTAGTATTATAGTACAAAACAGCCATTTCAGAAAGTAGTAATTTACTCCATATGCAGCTTCTCAGTAGGAGCTCTCATTAATCAAAGAAGGACATGCACATCAAAGTGTTCCTTGCTTGCTACAACAGCATCTATCATCATGCTATTAAATGTACAGTGGCAACCCTTGATAAATATAATGCCTTTGATGTGCTGATAAATTTTTGCATTGGCATATTGCTGCTTGGAAGAGCTTGCTGTATAGGGAAATCTAAACCTTTTCTTGCCTGTGATCTAAAATTATTCTAAAACTTGCAATGAACAGTTTTCAAATACATCTGCTTCTCTGACATGCTCCATATAGTGGATACAGTTGTTTTATTCCCTCTTGAGATCTCGTAGTTGTGGAGTTCTTTACCCACCACAGCTCCCATGATAATTATTCTTATATTTGCAAATCCACCAAATTTCTGAAAAATGTCAGCACCATTTTGACCATAACTCCTGTTGTATATGGTCCAATGGATCAGCACTATTAATCAATGTTGTCATTTCTGCTTACTGAACTTCTATACTGCTTTCTTTACATTAATAGTCATCGGGTTGTATTTATTTGTAACTATAAAACATAAAAAAGCACTTCATCAGGCCCTGCTCTATTATTGACACATAGGGGCATATTCAATTCTCGGCGGAAACGCCGAAAATCTTGCAGTCCGCGCACGATTACCGTTATTACGGTAATCGTGCGTGGAAAAACAGTTAATACGGTAATTTACTCGCTGGATTTCAGCTCGCAGTAACGGTATTAATGGTAATAGTTTTTCCACGGCACGGAAAAAAAATAATTGTATATGCCCCATAGACAAAATGGGCATGAGTGCTTTTATCTCCAAAATCGAAGTAGAAGTTCTTAGGTTGCGATGCTATTCTTGGTTGTGTCAGGAGTCCAGGTAGGACGAAAAGTAACGAGGGGAGTGATGTTTTACTATCCTGCACTACCCCGTCCTCATACCTGGATCTGAGCAGTGCCCCATTTTGTGCAATATAATGGATTCAGCACAGAAGAGCTACCATTGGGCTGTAAGGAAGATGAACACAGCATTTTTTCCTCCCATCATACCTGGCGCAACAAGTAATCTTTGTTCCTCTGTCCCTGGCTGCTATCATGGCAACCAGATAGGAAACTACATTTTTAATGGAAATGACTTCACCTCATTGTGCAATGTGTGTTAGTAATTAGATGGCTAATGTATTGTGCAAAATGTATGGAAATTAGCTTTGTTATATTGTTGGAAATAAGGTTTGCAATGTGGAAACAATGGTCTGTGCGAAGTGACTGACACTGAGTTAGTCAGTATGACTGACAACAGACTGTCAATACAGTGTGCAATACGGGTGAGCAATAGGATGTGCAGTAGAACTGTGCAATTTATGGACTTAAATCAGACTAGGGAATATGTCTGGCTTTTGGGTACAATTCTTGTTTAATAATGCACAGAACTATTAGTATAATACTTGGGGGCATTAACTATAATTAAAGTACTAATTTTATTTTAGTGTATGCCGTATGATACCAACAAAGTTACAGCATATACTGTGAAGAATTGTGTTGAAAATCATCTCAATCAAAGAATTATTGTATTATTTGACTAACTGTATAATTGCTTCACTTTTCAATTCTTTTTTCTCTTACCTTTTGTGAATTCTCGCAACCTTCAGGGTGCAATCTATGTTTATTATTCTAATGGTGTTTCAGGTACTCTGTTATTTGCATTTGCATTACTTTTTTCATTTGCACAAGTGTGCTTCATTGTCTGCTACCAGTATTTCAAGACCACTTCCTGGTCTGTAGAAGCACCCAGCAAATATAAATATGACCCTGCTTTGTGGGTTTGTGGATATCCGGGAAGTTCAGCATGGTGGAAACAGTATATCTATCTATCTATCTATTTATCTATCTATCTATCTCATACTTGCCTACTTTGGGCAAGTTTTTTCTGGGAGAGGGTCGTGGCGATGGAAATGACATTTTGTCGCGGGGGCGGGGCCAAAATGATGCGATTCACCGCGAATCGCATCATTTTGGGACGGCAGTAGCAGGATGTGGGAGATTTGCCTCCTCTCCCGGGAGTCCGTGAGACTGACCTCAATTTCGGGAGTCTCCCGGACATTCCGGGAGAGTTGGCAAGAATGATATATCTATCTGTATATCTCTATATATCTATCTGTATATTTATATGTATATATATACTTATATATATATATATATATATATATATATAAATATATATATATATATATATATATATATATATTCCACTTTAGGACCACCATCTTCAATAATTTAACCTTTTATGTTATGTTCTTTGTTTCGCATTGTGTGTCAAATTACAAATTTTTCAAATTTGTATTTTCTTTACTTGTTTAAAAATCTTGTTCTATAAAAATTGTGCATGGTCCTTTTTAATGTTTGCAAGAAAACCAAAGGTCAAATATTTTTTTTTTACAAAATGTTCAGCAAATCAAAGCACTTTTTTGTCACGAGCCACGGCGGTACACACAGCCGCCGCGGCTCGCTTCCTTCCTTCCCCCTGGCGTCCCGGCTGTTACCTTGCCTTGATGACCGGGACGTCACTTCCGCCAAGGCAGCGGTCAGATGCCCTGCATTATAGCACCGCGTCCCGGCAACAGGGGACAGCCGGGCGCGTGCGCAAAGATAGTTTATAGCCAAGAGGCTATTAAGGTTTAATTAAATTAATTAGTTGGGACCTGGGTTTATATCAGAGCTAGGCTCTGATTGGTTGTTGGGAGTATTTAGGGCAGTGAGGTCTGCAGCCTCACTGCTGGTTATAGCTTCACTGTTACAGTCTTGCTGACCTGCTCCTGCTTCCTAGTCCCTGTCCTGTGGATACTCCGTTTGATTCCCTGTGTATGACCCCCTGCTTGGATTATTGGACTCTGCCTGTTTTGCTCGTGACCCTGACCTTTCTTGCCTGTTCCTTGGACCTTGCTACCGTGCCTGTGACCCCTGACCTTGGCTTGTTTGTTGGATACGCTGTCTGCTGCCAGCCCTCGACTCTTGCCTGGACTTCACTCTGCTTTCCTGGGTTCTCCCCAGCTGGTGCACATTTCACGACCCTCTGTTAGTCTGCGGCCAAGTCTGTCCCCACCACTAGGGGCAACAGTGAACACCAGACTTTCAGAACAGATTCCGGGTTTTGCTGTACTGGTTGGAGGGGTTCCTACCAATATTAGCATTTTGTCTAATTTGAAACATTATTATCTTTTTTCATTTCACATAGCTGGCAAGACTTTAAGCATCTGCTAAAAGACAACTTGAGGGACCACCACAAACACGCTCAGACAACTGGCGGTGGTCCCCCAGCACAATTAGACGTCAGTCCCGTGGAGAACATAGCATTGGTACACAGCAAATTGGGGTGTGAACAACTGGCATTGCAAGATAACACAAATTTTTGAATGTTTGTGAATAGCCTTAAATTTGTATTTTGTCTCTTTACAGGTGAGGATGTGGATGAGAACATTGAGGAGGAGCTATTGGAGAAGACCCATGATGTGGAGGAGCCTCAGATAGAGGAGTAAGCAGGGATCATTCAGCAGAAGGCACTCATTAAATTTTATCATGACTTTCATCAATCAAACACACTACCCTCACCAGTATTGAGCAAAAGTTGGACACTTCCCTCGCCACAATAAATACCAGGTTCACAGACATCCTCAATATCCTTTCCAGTCTCACTGACCTTGTTTCTTAATATGTAACTTCGCACCTTCCTAGCCAAATGTCCCGTTTCCTCTCCTTCCCTATTAGCACAATACCTCACTCCTGTCCATCATCCTAACTTAACCACACAAGACCCTCTGCAACATCATCAAACTCCTTTTTCCCTTGGTTATAATCCCCACTTTTCCAATGCTGTCCACTACCCTCTAAAATCCAATTGCATTCTTTTGGAAGCAACTTATTTTTCCCAAATGTTCAGACAACCTCCCAGCCTCCTTTGCCTACCCCCTCAGCCTCCTTTGCCTACCCCCCCAGGCCCCTCTGCCTACTGGCAGAGTGGGTTGCGGTGTAGATTGGCAATAGAGGGGCAAAATGGCAATAGGGTTTCTGGGATCCATCTCGGAACCCTTGGAACTAGCTGTAGCACAGTTAAAGTGGAAACTTGGAGGCTGGATAAATACCTTGCTCATGGAGAGAGAGTGTACGCTATTCTTGACTTAAGGATGACAGGAGGAGGAATACTGGATTTGACTTCATAGTGGAGTAACCTACTAGAATCTAGACCTCATGGTCTGAAACCTGGATGCAGGAACAGTGAGATCGCACGCATAGCCAGAGATTCAGTACCCCCCAATTACCTGAAACTCAGAGGGTTATCGTACCAAGAATGGAACTGGAAGGCTCAGAACTCAGGAGAGGAATAACAGAGGTGGCTACCACCTGGACGGAATAAACCTTGAATTGGCCCCGGGCAACTCAGAACTCAAGACCTGTGTCACAAAGTAGGGACATGGGATTAGCAACCCCAAAGGGATCAGTCTGCCCCTAGAACCCACAACCTGGTTAGCCTGGACCTGGAAACCCGTACCCAGAGACACAGAGATGGCTCCAGAAGCTGGACGACTCAGAGCAGTAACCTACTACCCCGAATAGTCAGAGGTGAGTTAGAGGAATAGGTACGTGAAAGCTGGATCCTAACCAAGAGTTAATGGCTGGAATCTGTACAGCAGCAGATGGTAACATTGAAGTAGCAAAAGCTGAAACCACACAAGAACTATTGGTTGAAGTCTGTACAGCAACAGATAAACGACAACAGTAGTAAACTGGAACAAGGAACTAGGAAAGTGTTGCTCTGGCAATTTATTGAGAGTAGGAGGTAACTTTAACAGTCAGCAGAGGGAGCTAATTGGTGGATGAAGTTAAGTGCTCAGAGTAGGCAGGATGTAGTATAATGTCTCATACAAAATGGCAGCCTCCAGTGCAGCAGACAGAAGTCACAATTTGTCCAGGATTTGAAATGCTGCACTCTGAGAGAAAGGAGATGACCCCCAGTCTCCTCTTCTCCCCCCAGCCCCCTCTGCATACCCTCCAGCCTCTTTGGTACACCCCCAAGCCACTTACATTGTTTCTCACACCCTCTCTCTGCTACCCCAATATCCTCTGCTTCTTCTACACTGTTACTTTCCACATCACTGGTAACCAGAAGCCAGGTCCAAAAAAAGACTACCATGCAACCAAGGGCAAAGCGGCGTCAAAATAAATTTTTGATTTTGTTTTTGAATGACATGTGGTTTTGGATATTTTGTTTGGTTAATACACTTGATAGATAATGCACAAAGTCTTTGTTTTTTATCTAATAGACTTTAAAAGTGACATTTATTCCTGTAACAATTACTTATATTCAAAGTAGGTGGATAACACATATTGTTTGTGAAAAACAACACAATGCCAATGTAGCCAAACAGGTGAAAAACTATTCAACAGACATATACCATTTTAAAAAAGAGAAGCATTGGTAATGTGGTACATTGCTATGGTATAAATGTATGAACACACAATTTGCAAAAAATACAGTTTAAAGCTTTCACATTAGTTTGCAGTGCATGACAAAGCCAAAAAAGTAATTTCCCTCCATGGGTCATATATACAGTCATGGCCAAAAGTTTTGAGAATGATACAAATATTACTTTTGCTGCCTCAGTTTTTATGATGGCAATTTGCATATAGACCAGAATGTCATGAAGAGTGATCAGATGAATTGCAATTAATTACAAAGTCCCTCTTTGTCATGACAATTAGCTTTATCCGAAAAACATCTCCACTGCATTTCAGCCCTGCCACAAAAGGACCAGCTGACATCAGATCAGTGATTCTCTCGTTAACACAGGTGAGAGTGTTGACGAGGACAAGACTGGTGATCCCTCTGTCATGCTGTTTGAGTTAGAATAACAGACTGAAGCTTTAAAAGGAGGGTGGTGCTTGAAGTCATTGTTTTCCATCTGTTAACCATGATTACCTGCAAGGAAACGTGTAGTCATCATTGTTTTGCCCAAAAAGGGCTTCACAGACAAGCATATTGCTGCTAGTAGGATTGCACCTCAATCAACCATTTATCGGATCATCAAGAACATCAAGGAAAGAGGTTCAGTAGTTGTGAAGAAGGCTTCAGGGCTTCCATGAAGGTTCAGTAAGCACCAGGACTGTCTCCTAAAATTGATTCAGCTCCAGAATCGGGCCACCACCAGTATAGAGCTTGCCCAGGAATGGCAGCAAGCAGGTGTGAGTGCATTTGCATGTACAGTGAGTCGAAGAATTTTGAAGCATGTTCTGGTGCCAAGAAGGCCAGCAAAGAAGCCACTTCTCTCCAGGAAAAACATCAGGAACAGACTGATATTCTGCAAAAGGTACAGGGATTGGATTGCTGAGGACTGGGATAAAGTAATTTTCTCTGATGAATCCCCTTTCAGATTGTTTGGCACATCTGAAAAAAGGCTTGTCCGGAGAAGGAAAAGTAAGTGCTACCAGCAGTTCTGTGTCATGCCAACAGTAAAGCATCCTGAGACCATTTGTGTGGGGGGTTTCTTCTCAGCCAAGGGATTGGGCTCATTCACAGCCATGAATAAAGAATGGTACCATAATATCCTCCAAGAGCAACTTCTCCCAACCATCCAAGAACAGTTTGGTGAAGAAGAATGCCTTTTCCAGCATGATGGAGCACCTTGCCATAAGGCAAAAGTGATAACTAAGTGGCTCGGGGATCAAAACATCGACATTTTGGGTCCATGGCCAGAAAACTCCCCAGACCTTAATCCCAATGCGAACTTGTGGTCAATCCTCAAGTGGTGGGTGGACAAGCAAAAACCCACAATTTCTAACAAACTCCAAGCATTGATTGGCAAGAATGGGCAACCATCAGTCAGTATGTGGCCCAGAAGTTGATTGACAACATGCCAGGGTGAATTGCAGAGGTCTTCAAAAAGAAGAGTCAAAACTGCAAATATTGACTCATTGCATAAACTTAATGTAATTGTCACTAAAAGCCCTTGACACTTATGAAATGCTTGTAATTTTACTTTATAATTAATTTGTAATTTAGTTGTTTAATGTTCAGTACTGTATCTACTCTGTTTGGTCTTATGTCTGTGTCACGGCAATAGGGTTTCTGGGATCCACCTTGGGACCCCTGGGACTAGTTTTGGCAGGAGTGTAGTCGAAACCGTGAGGCCGGATGAATGCCTTTCTCAAAGAGCTTGCTCTAATCCCGTATCGTGGATGTTAGGAGGAGGAATGTTGGACTGGACTCCGTACTGAAATAAATGCCTTGAATCTGGACCTGATGGACTGGAACCTGGACGAGGGAACAGGGGGGACCTGATCCCACCACCAGAGACTCAGTACCTCCAATAACTCAGAGACAAAGGCAAATATAGTACCACAACTGGGACTGGGAAGACTCAGAACTCAGGCAGAGCATATACAGGGGTGGGTACCTTCTGAACAGACTAAGCCTGGAACTGGACCTGGACAACTCAGATCTCAGAACATGGGTTAGGCCTGGAACTGGAAGTTGATACCCCGAGACACAAAAATGGCTCCAGAAGGTGGATGATTCAGAACAACAACCTACTACCCCAGATAGCCAGTAGGAGAGGCAGAAATATATTGATGAGAGGAGGATCCACACAGAAGATAACAGCTGGAATCTCTACACAAGCAGATAGTATGAAGGTAAATCCACACGAGGAATAACCAAAGTATTAATTTCAGCAGGCAGAATTAGGTTTTGTAGTTCATATAACAGCAACAGGATGAATCTGAATTCACACAAAGGGTTAATGGTTTGCAGTTCATAACAGTCACAGGATAAAGCTGAATTGACACAGAGGGTTAATGGTTTGCAGTTCCTATAACAGCCAGCAAGATAAATCTGAACTCACTCACAAAATACATGAATGAAGTCTATAAAACAGCAGCAGGATGAGGCTGAATTGACTCAGAGGGTACAGTGTAGAGATCTGTATACAGCAGGAGGATTGAAGCAGCAACCAGGATGAAGCTGAATTCACATGAAGGACAGAGGGATGAGATCTGTATACAGCAAATGGAGTGAAGCAGCAAACAAAAGCAACTGTGTGTAATGGACTTACCTTTTCCTCGCTCCAGGGCGGCTCTGTCTCATGTCAGAAGCCGCACTGCCGGGTTCGGCAGCCACATGACCGCAACTTAGGGAGTGGAATTTGAATTCCCCAAACTATTTAAACTTAGCCCTAACCCCTGTTTCCTGGCTCCTGTTTTTTCATGGACCTCAGTGTTTCCAGCCTTTGTCTGTCTCCTGTGTACCGATACCTGCCTGTGTGACTATTCTGCCTCTCCTGTCCCTGTGTACCGACCTGCTGACCTTTCCTTGATTTCTGGTGACCCTGATCCAGGCTGTCTGATGCTGAGCTTGCCCGCTGACCTTGTGCTTCTTTTGCTCCGTTGTGTACCAGTCCTGGCTGTTTGACTATGTTTTCTACTTGCTCCTTCACTCGCTATACTACATCTTGAGACGAACCAGATGACCACGACCTGCGACTTCAGACAGCGATGCCCATCCCACCTTGCGGCGGCTCTTGGTGAGCACCGGGGAGTTCCTCAGGTAAGCCAGTGCTAATCAAGATTAGTAATAGAACCAGCTAAACCATTACACTGTTTTGGTCTGGAACCAGGAACTAGGAAAGTGTTGATCTGGCAATTTGCTGAGTGTAGGAAGAGACTCTTACAGTCAGAGGAAGCCAATTGGTGGATGAGTTCAGGTGTTCAGACTCAGCAGGATGCTTAGCAAATGTCTCACCCAAGATGGCAGCCTCCGGTACTGCAGACAGAAGTCACGCTTGTCCCAGGATAGAATGCTGCATTCCACCAGGAGGGAGATGTACAGATATGGTACTGCCGAGTGGTGTAAACAGGACTTACACCCCAATTCATGACAGTCTATCTCTGTACGGCACTGGGGAAACTTTGTGGTGCTCTATAAATAATGACTAAAAATAATATTAATACTGTCTGGATATTTGTTGAAATTTGAACAAGGAGTTCTGTTCCATAGAATTTGTGTATTGTAAGCTTAATTAGAGAACTGCTGCAGGTGAATCAGAGACAACTTACTTCTTCACACGTCTGAGGAGGTACCAGAACATAAGTTTCAGGTAGCTTAGTGAGTGACTAGTGGCTAATGTGTCCCATTATTCTGTTGAAGATGCTGCTACTCTACTTGGTATGTATAGTCGGGTGCAAGAGTGAAAGGGAAACTAAGATATGAATTTGAACAAGCATATTTGTAGATTAGTGAGCATCAGATTCACATCTACTCACCAGTGTTGATATATTTTTGAAACACTTTTATTATGATACATTGGATGTCATCTGAAGTTTTTTAGACTGCTAATATCTCATCCCAATTACTACTACCCTTCCCTGCATTCTTTTGTGCTTTAGCAGACAGTGTCAGATAAAAAAAAAAGTATTACTATTTTTACTATTATATTTCACATCCAGGGAAAATCGGCCATGGGGCAGAGGTTATGGGACTTTCTAATTAAAAATTAAACACATTTTTATTGAATTTTTATCTTAATATACTTTATGATCACGTACTTCCTTTGTATCCTTATGCATAAGAGTCAGTCAGCAGACTTGCTACTCTCTCAGAATGAAAAAAGAGCACAGTAATTGTTCTGTGCGATCACCATCCTCTTCCTTCATCACAGTGTAGAGTGCAGTCACAGCAGAGGCAGAGGAAATTATACCAAAGCTAATACTTCCAATACTCATGCTGTCACCCAGCTCATCATACACATTTGGCTTGTTATTTATATTTTTTGTGAAAATTATAAAATTCTTCCCCTTTTCAATGATTTTTCTTTTGAGGGGTATGGGTGGGGAAATATTGAGTAGGAATTTATTAAAAAATGGCAGGTATACTGTATATTTTTTAGTAATTTGTAAAGATATGATGGAGTAAGCACTAACAACGTGTTGGTAACAGTCTGTGCATGGTGCTAAACCTTTGAAATAAGTTAGACATTTAGATGGTGAAACATTGGTTGGGTATATTCATGCTTTTATTATGGAGCAGTCACATAAGACAACTAATTTTAATGAACCTTTAGCATTCTGACCCACTGTATCATATTCATGCAAATCAAATCTTAATGTATCAAATCTGGCATGCGGATGATACAGAAATGGCTGAATTTTAAATGAGCTCTATGCCCTACCTCCCACATAACCACCTTCTCACAACTACAAAACAATTAAATGTTTGTTAATGCAGTAGGAAATTGAAAGGTGCTACATAGAAGTGTCATGACCTCAAGGAGAGGATTGTTTCAAATATCTACTGAAATACCATCTAACTTCAGCTGCTGGACCCATAAAGTTCAACTGTCATCGTGTTTGTCATTTCTGTTCCTCCTTTGATGGTCTCTGTTGTCTCCTTGATTGTGGCTCAGTGTCCAGCAATGGGCATTATGTCAAAGAAAAACACCAGTCACACAGTTAGTCCGAGTCTGCAGATTGCCACAATAGAGCCTGTGCAGCTCACAAGTGAAAGTCTTCTCCAGAACCAAATGAGGAAGGAGATTCAGTTAATTTAAATGGTAAAGAACAGTCATGGTTTCCAACTACTGTCTTAAGATTTTTAGAATGCCTAGTTCATCGTTCATGTCTCTACCATCTACAGTCTCTCCTCATTACATCCGTACCACAGCACAATAGTTGTCAGAAAAGCTAGTCACCAATAACTGATTTAGCGACCTTTACCTTCTATTTAATTTCATTTTATATAATTTGCTTGTATAATGATCCCTTCAATGTACAGTGATGGCAGTTTTTAAATAAAGGATAACAATAACAATGTAGGATATTGTTTAGCCATTGATATGTTGCTATTGGTTTACTCATTTGTTATTTCATTATCTAATTCACTATATACACTATATTGTTGTTGAAGTAATAGTAAGCATATGTGTCTATAGTGTGCCAATTCTGATGAATGTGAACCTCAGATAATATGCAGAATGAGAAAAATAAACATGGACAAACCATAATATGTTATACAATTTTTCCTACTGTAAGGATTATTAAGAATTACCTATGTCAATCTAAGATTACAAGTCATCCTGACTAGGCAAGATTGTGCATATAGCAAGATGGATACAAACTGAGACATGGTGATGCATCTTGTTGATGTGTAAGAACTGGTTAGTACAAGATATGAAGTTCCTAAGTGACTGTTGTCACTAGAACCTTTTTTTTTATAATAACAAAAGCAATGCCTCTGCTTCTGTCCATAAAAACAAAACACAAGGTCATCCTCTCAAACACTGCAACCATACTCTAATCCTCCTCTTGTTATCACATGAAAATGTTAAAATTAAGAGCCATAGCACAGTACCTATCACTACTGGCATATATCACAATATAATTTCCAGTAAACACTTAAGTGAACTAGCAAGGCATACAGGGCTAAATGACATACGCAGCTGCAATACCAAAGTGTAATCCCATGCTGCCAAATAGGAGGGAACATAGTTAAATATGATAACACAAGTAGTAAGCATGAGGAAGATGAAGATGGCCCTGCCATCTTTCAGTAAACTCATCCAATAAATGAACGTGACAATATGAAAGAAACAATATAATTCATTTTTTATTATAGGATGTGGAGGAGGATAAAAGATAAAACACCATACTATGGCTGTTGTTGGAAAAAATGTGACATGCACCAATATTGCCTCAAAGCAACATGTAAGTTGATTTCCTATTTTCAGTCAAGATTAATGCTGTTCTTGAGATAATGGTGGTGTTTTATAAAGTGGTGGCGGTGCTGATACTGCTGAAGAATTACTGATACTGTCAATGACGGTCACCGTAAAGCTGAGAACACTGATTTTACTACCTCCCCCTGCTGTTAAGTTTATTTAGTTAGTTTTGACATAGGTGATAAGGAACAGCCACAAAGAAAAGTACACCAACTAACAACAAAGATATATAGCAGGATGTCTCCTGAGACTCTGATTAGTCGATGGTCAATTTTACCCAGCAATCAGAGTGCTAGCAGAGGCCAGGGTTTCATTTAATGTTTGCAGTTAGGGTTAAGCTAATTTTTTTTTCATAGCACTTTGTTTTTGCTAGTAATGACATTTTGCTTGGGATGAAGGTTTTGGTTTAGAGGTAATGTGAGGACCAGGTGTAGTGTATTTGCAGTCTGTGTAGTGTCACCAGAAATTTGGGGTTGGAATCTGTATTTTAAAGAACTAAATATCTGAAGTCTGCAAAGTAAAACTATCTGAGATTTGAGGGATGCGCATGGTAAGGCCACTAACATTACAAAGTGGTTGCTAGTGTGTACTGGACCCAAGGTGCAATGAAAAAACCCCTTTGACAGTGCTGTGCTCCATGATCTCTTAAAAAGAAATATCTCTGCTCAAGGTGTAGGGGGAATGGACAATGAATTAAAATGAGAGCTGTGTTGATCTGGAGATGTCCAACCGCCTACAAATATCAATGGCAAAAGCAAAAGACAGAGTGATAAAATTGTCCTTCACAATTGTTGTATCAATAATGTGTAATATATACATATATACACACATAAGTAATAAATGCTTGGTAGTATATAAATAGGCTCACAATGGGAACAACAATTAAACTTAATATATTTGGAAAGCTAGAATACATTTCAAGAAGAGTCCTTCATTGGGTAAATTTAATATACAAGGATGCCAATGATGTGTCTGTCCCTTGTGATCTGCTTTGGATGTAATGTCATACTTGCATTGGTAGCAACTCTTGTATTAATATCCTTCACACGAACCTTCAAGAGAATAGAGACGAAATCAGCATATATCAACAGAATGGGTACAAAGGAAGCATCTCACTTACACATCAATTTGTGCTGAAGCTCTTAGGCATCTTTTTACCCTCTAAAGAGGGATGTGTGCCCGACATATTCTGACCCTCTAAAGAGGGATATGTTCCCAGTTGATGTGGATCGGTCTTCATCTCAAAGAACTGCTCTTAGGCAAAGGCAATAATCAGATGACTGAAGGTAGACTCTTAGTTGCAAGTGAAAGCTGAACAAGAGGGGGATCCAAGCATGTATTATAAAAAAAAACTAATTTATGCAAAGTGTCAACTACAGACTCCTCGATTTGAGGAGATGTTCCTAGATTTCTGCAAAAACACAAGGGTTTGTGGAGAAACATTGTGGTCTTTTTAGAGGTTTAGAAGTTTGAGCTGACTGATTTAGAAGAGTTAGGCATAGAGAGAGAAAACGTGCAATTTTATGGGTGTTTCTTGCTGTGAAGAAAGTACACCTAATGCTAAATTCAATAGTATTTTAGAAAAAAGGTGTAAAGGTTTATTTGATTCAAGCAGTAGTATGTTGCGCTTAATGAGAAGAATACATCTTTGCACAGTGCACCCCTTACAATTTTTGCAGTTTTTCACACATTGAGGTGCTCTTCTAGCCTGTGAAGGCATCTCCCAAGAGTAGGCATGCACCTTGCAGTGCCCTTGAAAACAAATTCACGCAATGGCAGTGGCAATAATAGGCCTCTCGATGTACAGATGCTCCTAGTATTCTGTCAAAGTACATGGGTGTGTGGAGAAAGATTGTGGCATTTGCAGAGGTTCAGAAGGTTGTACTGGCTGATGGAAAGAGTTGGGCATAGTAAGGGAAAACTGTGCATTTTTAAGGGTGTTTCTTGCTTTAATGAAAGTACACGTGATGTTAAGCAGTATTTTAGGGGAAAATTTAAATGTTTATTTGTTTGAAGCTTTAGTATGATGGCCTTAATGTGAAGCTTACATCTTTGCACTGTGCGTTCCTACGTAATTTTGCAGTTTCCTCACATTGAAGAGCTCCTCTAACCAGTAAAGGCATCTCCAAAGAGTAGGCATGCATCTTAAAGTGCCTGGGGGGCTATCAAGGTACAGTGGTGTGAAACAAGATTCTCATTTTCCACTGTGCCTTCATTTCCTCCAGAATACAATTCAATTGCTTACCATCACTCATAAAGCCCTTTTTAACGCCTCTACATCCTACATCTCTGACCTTGTCAAAAAATACTCCTCTACTCAACCACTATGTCTTGCAAATTACCATCACCTCTACTCCTCACCTGCCACCAGACAATTCCATCCTCACACTCCACCTCCCCCTTCCACTGCTTTCCCATCACACCTTTTATTGTCTCCATTTGCTATCTGGCCCCATCCTAAACTGCTCCCTCTCTTGCTCCACATACCTCTTTCTCTAGCTTTCCTCCACCACTGTCATCTCTGTTTACTTTCCTAATCATCTTGAATGTTAACTCTCACAAGTTTTGCTCTCTGTACCTCTAATCTCCTCATCATCTTTGAAATGTTTACTTTGTTCTAGTTGTGTCGTCTTATGTAGTTGCCTTTTCTTTTCTCTCTTTAATTGTTGTGTTTTTACATATTCTAATGTTTTTTGTGCCTTGCTCATCTGTATTTTGTTCTGTTTATTTTATGTGTATGCTCCTCTGGAGATTCTGTGGCGTCATATAAATAAAATAAGATGATGATGATGATGATGATGATGTTGATGATGATGAAGGCTTTTGCGATGTGCATCAGAAGATATTTGTAGATTACCTCCACAGCGATGACAAAAAAGCGCTGACTGTCCCATAACCCACCTCCATGATATTTAAAGATAATCCAGTAAAAAGTCTCAGATGTCACTTTCATGACTTGAAACATCCCTTTTCTGATCTACATTGGCAAGTGATTGAAGGTGTTGATTGTTGCAGTCTGTCTGACATTAAAAATTTGCTTTTACAAGGATCATTCTAATTGATATCTACCTAACAACTGCTGAAGCTACAATTTTGAATACAATTTGAGAATTTTCATTAAAGATATTTTTTTAAATATGATTGCAATTCTATAATATTGATTTGTTTTTAATTTAGGGCATCTTCTAATTAGTAATTTATGTTTTTTCTTTTTTTCCCTACTTATCACAATCTCTGTAGCTGCTTTATTTTTTGTATTCGTTTACTGGATTTTGTAATGGTTTCACTATTTTCTCTGCACTCTATTTAATTCTTGAAGTTGTACTTTCTTGTGTGTACCATTAGATAAGATTCCTGAGTTTATAAACAAAATGGTTTGTGTAGCTTGTGATTGTTCAGTTTATTTTCGGTAGATGCTATGTTCCTCACAATTGGATTAAATTTTGAATCTTTATCAAACAAATGATTTTACACTTGTATAAAATTTTCCAAACAAATGCTATGATTACGGCATAAAATTTATTAATTAGCTTAGCTGGTAGAAGCTGTGGGATAGTCCTGAACAAACACAAGTCTTTAGGTAACATAATTTTCTTTATGGCCGCTATGTGGCTCAGCAATGAGACCTCTCAATTCATCCAATCCTTAGTTTGCTTGACTAATTTGCTCAATAAAAATAGTTCCTTCTACCCTTAGCTAGGATTTCAAAGGCTACTCTTGCCAATTGCATTTACATTTATCTTTCAGTTTTCCAAGAAGTTTTAGAGGTCTCTGGACTGGTCACACATATAAGAATGTCATCTACTAACAACCCTCCCCCCCCAAAGTTTATGTAATTTATCATGTAGGTTTGTGCCCTTGATGTCATTTGTCAGCAGATCTATGGCCAAGATAAAGAAGCAAAGACAGAGGACAACCTTATGCTTATTATTATTAATTTTAAAATTGTATGATAAAAAGCCATTACTGAATACTAGGGAGGCAAAATTTTATTCAAAACATCTGTCATATAACCCCAATATAGTCCATCAAATGCTTTCTCTGTATTCAGAGAAAACAAGTGCAGTTTTAATTAATGTGGGATTCTAAAATGTTATAAACACACCTTGTATTGTTTGTGGGTTAATTGCCCTGAATAAACCCTACCTGATTAGCACTAATTAAATGGGACTAAGGGGTAAATGTATGAAAGTCAGTTATTTTTTACTCGCCGGAAATCGGCGACTTTGCAGCTAAAATTTAAAGCTGCGCTGGCTTGTAAAGGTAAGTTTGCCTTTACAAGCCAGCGCCGCTTTAAAGTTCTTTTTTTTTTACTTCAATAGTATTTTTATTATTAATTTTTCAGAAATTATGGGTTACAGAAAGTAGAAAGGGATGAGGGAGTAAGGAAAGGACACAGAAGTAAAAAGGGGAAGGATTGAAGGGGTACATAGTGTGGAGGAACACATTAAACCGCTTTAAAGTTCTTAACAATAGTAAATAATGGTTGAAATGTATTTGGGTCTTCATTTAAGTTATATAATTGCTCATAGTAAGCAGTTAAGGTGCTAGCTATTTCTAAAGGCTTTGTTCATTTAGATGATGCTTTTGAATCTATTTTTCACTAGTTTCCACCTTAGTTTGCAAACAAGTAACTTACATGCTCTATTTTCAAAAGTGTAAACTTGTTTGTTAAGGTAAAAGAAAGCTTTTTGAATTTGCTTATTAGAAATCCCTTGTATCTGTCTCATAATCACCATTAGCTCCTTTTAAATGCTATCATTGGTTATCTGTTTTTAATACTGCTCCCCAGGTAGGATAATCTTATACTCTAGATATTTTTGTAATTAGTCAATGGCTTTCTTAAATCTAGCTGTTATTTGTATAGATTTACCACTTAAAACAACTTAGCTTTATCTAATAAGTGGTGGTTCTAAAGTAATAGGAGGTTGAACACAGGTCCGTAAAGAGGGTGGTATTGTTCCAGAAGGAGGAAGTGATCCACTCCTTCATAGTAACATCTCATTTACATGTCAGACACTGTGTTCTGTGATTACAGATTAGTAGTGCAGGACCTCCCGAAGTGCTGCTGTAACACTGGAGGAGTCCATTAATAGGCCTGACTGTTTAGCAGAGCAGAGTAATATAAAGTTAGCTTGTGTTCAATTATTATTTGGTGCATTGATTATTATGCCCCTCAACCTTCAAAGTTAATTTGTGCCCAAGAAAGATGTTTCTTATGTCTATCGTACCATCCTGGCCTCAAGTTAATATATTGTGGAGTATTGTACAATACAATGTACACCTTTCTAGACTCTTGCCTGAATGAAGGATGAATAGTAAGTGCTTTCTTTGCTGTCCTAAAAGTCAGGGCCATAATGAGGATTGTGTGACTACCCAGGAAGCAAGGCTGTGAGGGTACCATAACCACACACTATTTGCCTAGGACTTGCTCCCTAGGTATGCATGTGGTGCCACACGACAGCACCACAGGGACCTAAGGTTGGAGAGAGAAGGGGAAAGTTTATTCTTTTTGCGGTACATGATTACATACTATAAAACATAATAGTACTATTAGATACATTGATCAATAAGAAGCAACATCGTGGATAATGGACAGGGTCCGGGGAGGAACATGGTTGGATTGTGGTCTAGAGCTTGTAAAGGGCTAGCCACACCCCCACAGTCAGTTAGCTATGCCCCTTCCAACAAAATTGGAGGCGCCAGTGTTTCTCTCTCCCAGGGCACTAAAATGTTTAGTTATGGGTTTGGCTGGACAGACGTGATATTTACACTTTTGAACACCACCCCTCTCCTGATTTTTCTATCTCTCTGCATACTTAAACACACTTCAAGTAGAACAGTGCAGAGAATAGTCATGCACCTCAATGTGCATTGGACAGACCATCTACACATGGTTGCAAAACCAAGGTGTTTTTCGGTGCACATTAGAGTTCCCAAGTGTGCACTTCATTTCAATGAATATGATTTGTTTCTACTGGAACACCACACCAAATAGTAATTTTATTGAATATCTGTGTATTTCTAAACTGTATGTGAAAATCACAAAGGGCAGAATAATGGTTCCTTCTATTTTGTCTTCCATTTTGATTTTTTTACCTATGAACTTTAAACAATATAAATACATTTGTATTCCAATTTGCAATTAACATAGAAAAAAATAAGATCCACTAGGGTAGTTTAAGTAGTTAGAATGTAATATCAGATGTAACCAAGGTATTGCATATTTTTTTAAAAATACCCCTCAGTCCTCAAAAGAGAATATGGTAATAGTTTAGCAGATCAACTAGTTAGCAACCCAAAAGACAAACAACGCAGTGGGTTTATCTATGGAATGTGTTTAATATATTCCTAGTTAACAAAGTAGTAGTGACTAAAAGTAATTTAATGAAACACCCAATTATGCCTCTTGTTAAAATGGGAAGTCTCAACATTATGTGTTGTATCCCTTAATAGGTTAAATAATGAATTTGATAGTTTAGACAATCAGGGGCAATTGAATGGTAATAGATCCTAGAGAGCCAACTGATTGCTGGCCTTTGGGTATTTCAAATGAAATTACTATAGTATTATAGTAATTGAACCAGGCATTATTGGTTTCCACATGGGATGTGATTAAACCAATTGTATATCTATTAATTTGGTCATAATTTAGTGAGGTTTAAGTGGTTGTTTAATAATGTCTATATGCATGCAATGTTATTAAAACAATTGAGATTAATGATCTTTCTTCCTTTGTTTACTTTCTTCAGTTTTTAAGCTATTGAGAATGTTGTCAACCTTACAAGAGTCTACCTGCAGTTTGAATATCTAATTTTTTCCCATCACATCCACCTTTTCTCATAGTCTAATATTAACTGCATGTCAAATGTGCATAAATTATTCATATACTGACATTATTTTCTAAATCCTATGGTTATTTTTCTCAAAGGAATATCTATTGGACATACATCCATTTGAGTAACATATTTTGCACTATTTTTATGTTTTATATTACAATATATTTTATGTGTTCTGACGTGACCTTCTATTGCACTGCAGTCTGTTGTTTGTGTCTATATACAGCAAGTACTTTTTAGTCAGCGTGTACTTCCCCCATTTACAAATTGAAACATAATTTGAGATATTTTTAGATTTGAATATGGTTGGAACTACACTCAAGTTCTGAGCTCTGTTTTAAAATGCAGCATTTGTGCAAGTTGTGCTTAGACTTGGATTAGACCCAAAAAGCACTGCTTTCTTTGCCATTCAAACCTATCCACTTAGTACATTGAACCTTTTCTGATTTTCTTTGTAATAAATCTCTTGTTTAGACCTTATTGTGGTATAAGTAAGGTTACAAACTGGCTGTGTATATTCCAAATGTCATGCTCATGCAGACAGTAATATTAAATACTTTTGTTTATTTGCACCATTGCACAGATCCCCGAGCACACTTGGGAAGGAGGGTTCCAGTTGCCCAGAAACCCCCTTTGTGCTTGAATCATGCTGATAAGGTTGTAAGAAAAGCCAGGCATCACTGCACACATCAGGGAAATACCCAGAAAAAGGCACCTGTACCCTGCTATGCTCCTCCCGTTTGCAGCAAACACAGCATTGTAATGTGAAACGACTGGGAGGAGCAAAGCAAAGAGTGGAGGCTTATCATTGGGTGTAATTTACCCATGTGTTCAGCAATGACTGTCTTTTGGAAGGAAAAATAAAGAGTAAACTGATGGGCTAGTTGTTAGCCTATCACCTTACAGTCTTTGCTGCTTCTTTACGCTCCCAGGTCTAAGAAAACCTCTCTATCTATAAGAACAGAGGGCTGTATCTAAGCCCAAGGGATATTAAAAGCTAAGGCTGTATTGGACTGTATTGGTTCTCTGGGGGTTAATTTGTTTTGTCTGCTCATGACGTCCAGATGAGTCATGGGGAGGATTTACGGAGGTTATATCAGGAATGGGTGGAGAAGAATCAGTCCCTTATACTGCTGGACGTTGGACGGATAAGTATCACTTTCCCCCTCTCTTCTGTCTGTGTTTGGTTATTGTGAAGTTTAGATTTCATCATATATTTCGTTTTGTTCCCTCCTGTCTGCTATTTTAGCCTTAGACTGTTTTTAGACTGTATTTTCCTTATTTCGTGGTTTTCTTGTTTCCTATTTTGTTTTTTGTTTGTTTGTTTTCCCCTTTATCCGTTCTCCTTTTCCCTTTGTTCCTTTTTCCCCTCTCTTCCTTTCCTCCTTCCCTTTGTTCCCCCTTTTCATCCTTTCCCCCTTTTTTCCTGCCTTACCTTGTGTAGTTCCCTCTGCCCTTAATATGGAGTCTGACTCCGTTTTGCCCAGCATGCCGGTGGGTGGTCAGTGGGGTGCAGTTCCCATCAGGCCGTCCCGGTCACACTCCAGGAGAGTGAGCGGTCATTCCTCAAACCCTCCGTCGCGGCCTGCGGCAGAGGGTTACGATACTTATCAGCGAGAGGACCGGCACCATAGAGAGGATCGCCGGACCAGAAGTTTCGCGGTCAGTCCTCCAGCGGCTTCCCAAGCGGCAGTAGAGCTCGGGGAGGGCCGGAGAGATCAGAGGCAGGGTCAGTAAGTTCTGCTGTGGCCATCGGTTCGGGAGGGGGGGTGCTGTCTCCGGGGGCATGCGCAGGCTGGGTAGTGATTTTAGGCAAGGGCATCGCTCTGGTCCTCTTTCAAGGGCAGGACCTTGGGGGCATAATAGGCAGCGTGGGCAGGGTGACTATAGGTCTGGGAGGCAGGGTCAGGTGGCCAGAAGTAGGCGGGAGGCTGGGGGTTAGTTGCATAGCACCCCTTCGGGTACTGCACAGGCTTTACCCCCCCAGGGATCCGGGAGGTATCTTCACTTAGCAGAGGTCATTCTGAACGGGATGTTAGGGGAGGCAGACAGGAGTGGGTGAAGGAGAGGGGGTCCCGTTCCAGGAGTAGGTCGGCTCAAGGGACTGTTGGTTCGGGCAGACAGGGTGTGAGAGGCCAAGGGTCAATACGGTCTGGGCAAGCGGTGGCTAGTCAGGCTATCTGGGCTATGTCTGTTGGATCTGTGTCAGTGGTTTCCGCTATTAACGTGTCTCTTCCAGCAGAAGGTAGTGAATTCGGTGGAGACCGAGCCTACAGGTCGGGGTCCCAGGAGTGGCAGGCCTCGGCTGGGGCAGAGAAGGAAGTTGGCAGGACTTTCGGTGAAGGTCAAACATGGAGGACGGCGCATCGGGAGCGACAGGCATCGGTCGGGGTTGAGCTGGAAGGCTTCGAAGGCGGGTCCGCGCAGCAAGGTGAGGTGACTGTCTATGATATGTATGATGGGCAATCTGTGGGGTCTGTTAACTATAGCTCGAGCATATCTTTTTCAGATTCCCAAGGTAGTCCTCAGCGGTTAGTGAAGCGCTTGCGAAAGCACTTTGTTCCTCGACAGTCCGGGAGCGCAGCGGTGGATAGGTATAGGCAATTCGGGGGCTCCAGGCTCACGGGGGATGAGATGGTGCGCTGCACGAGCACAGGCATATTCCAGGGGGTCAGGAAGTCGATAAGGATTAGGATCGATAGGGGGCATTTTGTAGACATGTTTGAAGTGTCCAAGCAAGGCAAAAAATTGGTGACAGCAGCCATGGCCTGGGGAGCTGGGAGAGAAGCCAGTTACAAGTCCTATAAGAACTGGCTGTCGGGCGCTTACCTCTTTGCGGCCTGTTATTTAGAGACGCGCCCTGGCGAATGGATGGATATGCTAAAATATCTGCATATGGTACATGAGATATACGTGTCCTCTCGTCCCGGGGTGTGGCTGGCCTACGATGAGGTTTTCAGAGAGAAATACGATGGGCACGCCAGCCTGATGTTGGGTTATAAAGATGTAGAGACATGGTTGAAGGTGTCCTAAGAGGGATGGGGGGCTGGGGCCACGAGCGCCATGTGGCGGAGGCAGACAGGGCGGATGAAGGGTAACACGCCCTTTCTCACCAAGGGCTGCTGCTTCCTGTTCAACTGATTAAGTTGCCCTCACGGGCAAGGATGTAGATTCGCCCATACATGCATTAAGTGCGAAGGAGGGAACCCTGCAAGGGCATGCGACAAGCAGGATAGAAGAGGTGGCATAAGTGGCCAGCCCGGCACTGGCGCTGGTGAAGGCAGGATCGCCGATTAATTTGACGAGCCTGGGCCGATGACTTAGCCTCTACCCTCATAGGATGGAGGCTGAGTTTTTGAGGGAAGGCTTTAGTGAGGGGTTTTGAGTCCCTATCGAGGGGCTGGTTCAGTCGGGTAAAGGGGGGAATTTGAAATCGGCTAGTTTGTACCCAGATTTTTTGTTAGAGAAAGTTCAGAAAGAGGTGATGCTGGGGCGCATGAGTGGACCTTTTCAGAACCCGCTGTATCGGGACTTGGTGGTGTCCCCGGTAGGGGTGGTTCCTAAGAAGGTGGCGTGGAAATTTCGACTCATTCAGCATCTCTCATTTCCACTAGGCGTATCGGTGAACGACGCGATCCCAGATACATTTTTCAGGGTTACATACCAGTCCTTTGAGTCGGCCCTAGACATGGTACGAGGATTCGGTGAAGGGGCATTTTATGGGTTTCAAGCTGAAGGAGGGCTACTATGTAGACAGATGCAGTGGCGCACTCAGAGACTCAGAAACCCCCCCTGCGCTAACTAAGTGGCCACTGTCCTATACAGCAGCCGCGGCGCTGTCAAAGAAGCATCCGCGGCGGTGCTGTATTGTACACAGCACCGCCGCAGACGCCTTTTAGACAGCGCCGCGGCTGCTGTATAGGACAGCGCTGGCAAAACGGAGCTGCTGCGCATGCGCAGCAGCTCTCTCTCGTTTTGTTTTTTGTTTTATTTTTGAGTCGGCGGGGGGAAACCCCCCCCGACAATCCTCCGTGCGCCGCTGAGATGCCTCCCTATTGGTTGCGCGGTGTCCTGTGCATTCTTCAAATTCTTCAGTTAGTTTTTGCACTGGTGTATCTGCGCGGGCACGGGCCACCACGGAGTCGCCCACTACTTGGACGACTTCTTGGTGGTAGGGCCTGGGGGGAATGAGACTTGCAGGAATATGCTGTTTGCGGTGAAGGCTCTTTTCCATTCCCTGGGAGTAACAGTGGCCGGGAAGAAAACTGAAGGTTATCGTACCTGGGGATTGAGATAGATACTGTTCGGGGCCTCTGCTGCTTGCCGAGTGACGAAGTGAGTAAGCTGCGGGGAGCTATAGGCGAGGTTTTAGGCCTGGATGGAGTGACGCTGTGGCAGGCCCAGGTGTTATTGGGACATTTTAATTTTGCCTGCCGGGTGATACCCATGATCGAATCTCACTCTCGGAGGTAATCTGGGAGGATTTGGCGGTGTGGGACCTGTTCTTGCAGGATTTCAATGGAATACGGGTATGGCCTGGCCCTCCGGTGTCCAGTCCAGAACTGGAGCTCTTTACAGATGCGGCTGGATCAGTATGGTTTGGGGCATATTTCACTGGGGAGTGTTGTGTCACTACGTAGCCCGAGGAGTGGGTGTTGTCCTGCTGGACGGCTAACCTGACACTACTTTATGGGAGTTGTGGGCAGGCAGGTTGGTTGGGAAGCAAGTAGTTTTTTGGTGTGACAACCTCGGTGTAGTGCAGGCAATCAACAGGCAAAGGTCCACGTCCCCTCCGGCAGTTACGCTCCTGCATAGGTTAGTTTGGCGCTGTCTGGCCTGCGATATATCTTCTCAAGCTCGGCATGTGCCTGGAGTCGAGAATGAGTTGGCTGATGCGTTGTCTAGGGGACAGATGGAGAGATTTAGGGTCTTAGCTCTTGGGGCATCCCTGACGGGTGTGCCCTGTCCGTCTTACGTATGGCAGATTGTCAAGCCAACATAGAAGGGCTGGCCAAAGCCTCCCTGGCTCCGTTGACTCGGAGGAAATATCGAGCTGCCTGGAAGGAGTGGTTCTCTTTCCGAAGCCAAGGCCTTGGCGGTAGGGAAGGTGGGGACAAGCGCATGCTTGCGTTTGTCTCGGCAGGTTATCAGGCAGGCAAGTCTAAGGCATCCATGGTTGGTTCGTTGACAGGGATACATTTTTTTCCAGGATGAAAGCTGAGAGGGATTACACAAAAAGTTTTTTGATTTCTAAGGCTCTTGGGGGTTGGGCGAGAGAAAGACCGGTTCCTCCGGACCAGAGAAGACCTACTAGTTATTCATTGTTAAGCAATATGCTGGCCGCTGTTCCTGGTATTGCTAGGGACAGCTATGAGGTGGCTTTGTTTCGCGCTGCATTTGCATTTTGGCGCTTTGCGGGTGAGCGAGCTAGTGGCTTCCTCTCAGACTTCTCCCCTATCGGGCATGCTCGGCCAACACATAATAATATCTAGCAGCTCGGTGTGTTGTAAGGTGCGGAAATCTAAATCTGACCAATTTGGACTGACTTACATTGGTCCCTAGGATTGGTTGCTCTGTATGCCCTATTGTAATAATCAGCCAATTTGCCTCCCTTACACCGAGTGGTGCTCTACCTTGGTTGGTGCATGGTGATGGTTCTCCTCTCACCAGATACCAATTTTCAGTGGTATTTAAATGCACGCTGACGGCTGTGGGTGTGGATTGTGCGCAGTTTGGCACCCAATTATTTTGTATTGGTGCCGCTACGTCTGCTGCGGTGGCAGGGGCATCAGAGCCCGCCATAAAGGAACTAGGCAGGTGGAAAAGTAATGTCTACAAACGTTATGTTTTCTCCTCTCCTGATCTGAAGCTGCGGGTGGATTCACAGGGCTTCGGCTGCTCGTGCTTTTGGAAGCAGGGCGCGAGGGGATTTGTCCATTTTTCCATTTTTTGTCCAAAGTGGGGCCATGATTGGCTTGTTGGCTCCATGAGGTTTTAATGGTTTTACCCTCGCTTATGTTTCAGCTCCCCTCTTTGTTTCCGTCTTCTACTTGTGAGAATGTGTACCTCTTGTGTGGTAGACTGCTGAGTTGCCTGTTATGGGTGTGCAGGAGAGAATCTGGGGGCCATGCTGGTCCTTTCTTTTTCTTCTTCTTATTTTTCTATTTCCAGCTGCTGAAAAGTGTTGCTGGTATGTGTCGCTAACATGGATCTTGTTTTTCACTGCCTTTTTACAGAACACAGGACCCCGCGGCTGATCTGGGTGTTGGGACACTTGTATGTGTATTGGGCTGCTTTGCATAGGGCTATAGATGATACTTCAGCTATTCCGGGGTCGGTTGTGGTTCAGTGGATTGGTCAGAGGGGCTTAAGATGGACGGGTTTTCGTAAGTTGTTAGTAGACGAGATTGCTAAAAGTGGTGTGCCTCATGTGTTGGTTGTTCATCTGGGAGGAAATGATTTGGGTACAGGTAGGACCGTGGATTTGGAGTTTGTAATTCAGTCAGAGTTGGCTTGGGTCCGTGCCTCCTGGCCTGACCTGTTAATATGCTGGTCGAATATAGTGCCTAGGTTGTCTTGGAGATATTTGAAGGAAGGCAGAGTGGCTGATGAGGTACGGAAAAAGGTGAGCTCGATTGGTGGAGTGCGTATACAACATCCGCTTATACGTTTTCAGAGTCCTGGTCTTTATCGGTCCGATGGTGTTCATCTGAATGAGGAAGGCATGCATTTGTTTATTGAGGATATTTATAAGGGCATAGCGGGAGTTTTTGTAGGTGTGGTGACGGGCCGCGGCTCTTGAGGATCCGGGCGTGGCCGGAAATCGCAGTACAGTCGACGGCCAGTGGTAAGGGAACATGATGGTATCGGGCACGCTTAACCCACCTGTTTTCAAATGGAATAGGCTATTTGTCTCGGTCCAAGTACTTCCCGACCGGGTTGACTTGTGGTTGCTTCCGTTAGCCTAGAAAAGGGGAGGGTTCTGTAGTGCCCGGGGCGGTGGCCCCATTGAGGTAGATATGTGCACCTTGGGGTGTGTGGTTGTCCCCCATTTGCGGATGTCCCATGGAAGGCTGGGGCATCCTGGTTGGCCTGGCGGATGTCGACTCACACTGCTCTCTTTCTCCACCACCATACCTTACAATAAATCCCTTGTTACTTTCCCCACATTTATGTTGTCCGTGTTTTTATTTATGGTTATGGTTAAAACAGTAAGAGTATAAGGTAAGGAAAGGATAAGGATATCAGCCGTTAAGCATTTTATAAGAACAGCGGGCTGTATCTAAGCCCGAGGGATATTAAAAGCTAAGGCTGTATTGGACTGTATTAGTACTCTGGGGGTTAATTTGTTTTGTCTGCTCATGACGTCCAGATGAGTCATGGGGAGGAGTTACGGAGGTTATATAAGGAATGGGCGGAGAAAAATCAGTCCCTTATGCTGCTGGACGTTGCCCACCCTCCCTCCCTATGGAACGACGAAGATGGTCATTTGCAGTGTGATTCTGTACCGGTACAGTTTGGTGGTGGTGGTTATCTTGGAGTAGCAGTGGCCGGAAATCGCAGTACAGTCGACGGCCAGTGGTAAGGGCACATGATGGTATCGGGCACGCTTAACCCACCTGTTTTCAAATGGAATAGGCTATTAGTCTCGGTCCAAGTACATCCCGACCGGGTTGACTTGTGGTTGCTTCCGTTAGCCTAGAAAAGGGGAGGGTTCTGTAGTGCCCGTTGAGGTAGCTATCTGCACCTTGGGGTGTGTGGTTGTCCCCCATTTGCGGATGTCCCATGGATGGCTGGGGCATCCTGGTTGGCCTGGCGGATGTTGACTCGGACTGCTCTCTTTCTCCACCACCATTCCTTACAATAAATCCCTTGTTATTTTCACCACATTTAAGTTGTCCGTGTTTTTATTTATGGTTATGGTTAAAACGTTAAGAGTATAAGGTAAGGAAAGGATATCAGCCATTAATTTTATCTTGCACAATGCGAAGGGGGATAGAAAGCTGAATCCCATTCCTCCTATCCCCATCATGTTACCCTTATACCTGCCATGGCAGTAGCTGTATCTATAGCATAGGATTGATTATTGCAGAATCTGCAGGATAAGTCTTAAATTAACTGTTAAAATATATACATTAAATGATGGGATTTTATAGCATTGGAGAGTTTAATATTAATTGTAACCTATCTTTTTTTTTTAGTAACACCATCTACACTTAATTCAACTTAAGGTGGTTACATTTTCACTGTAATCTCTCTCTCCCTCTCTCTCTCTCCTCCCTCTTTCTAAATTTTTACTGTTGCACTTTACACTACTTGGCTTTTTTTGTTTACAATGTATAAATGTGAGATAATATGCAAAGCCCTGTATGCGCATCTTGCTATGTAGTTT
Source organism: Mixophyes fleayi (assembly GCF_038048845.1). NCBI lineage: Eukaryota > Metazoa > Chordata > Amphibia > Anura > Limnodynastidae > Mixophyes > Mixophyes fleayi. The sequence goes on from NC_134408.1 coordinate 55,063,262, forward strand.
GTAATTCATTTTAGAACTTGATATAATTAGTAATGGAAACATTATAGGCCAAAAAAACACTAAGACAGATGTTGCCTTTGCTAGACCAGCTGAATTTTTCATGTAATGTTACATCTCTAGAGGAAAAAAATTGTCAATGATCTGCAAAACTTTACTCTCTGCCAAAATTCAACTTTTATTCAGTTATCGAAAGAGATAAATGAAAGACATAAACAATAAAATATTCTGTTACTGCAAATCTTTAGGGTCTCAAAGTGATTATTGCAGTAGATTCAATTCTGCTATATATGTGTAAGCTTTGTGAGTTCAGCTTTTCTCAATATTTTCAAACTGAGATGAAAACTAAAAAAGTGAAGCTTTTTTTGTGTCAAGAAAGTATTTATGTGCAAATTATAATAATCATTTTATTTTTCTTTTGTAGAACTTCAGCCTTACTCTGTGCTTTATTAAGAAGATAAAACATTTCAGAAATGGTGGCATAGAATATCAGAGTAATATAGAGTACTGCACAAGAAAATAAAAAAAACTGCATTATGTAGAACAAAGATCCATTAAACAGAATTTAAAATGCAAGCATATTGGAACAAAGACAAATGTAGGTGAAAACAAAGCATACTTTTGGAATTGAAAAATGATGGTGTAATATTGTATGATTACCAGCAGGTACTGTGTTTCTGTGTTATCTCTTCTCTGTAGAATGCCTACAGGCATTTAAATACTTCCCACAAACAAATAACCATAGTAAAACATACATAACGCTTCCTGCTATTTGGATCATTGCAGCAGGGCAATTTGCAAAGCACCATTAATATGTGTATGGGGCTATGTTGATATTTTATATTTAAATATTTCTGTATCTTGATAACATATATACATTGGCTTGTTTGAGATTTCATTGCTCCTTATAACATTAAAAGCAGGGCCAAAACATTGAGGAACTTTCCCATATATTAAATTTGCCTTTGTCTACTCCTAGGTCTAGAATATTTTATTGATTGAAGACCAACAAATCCTTTTGAAACTGTGATGTAAAACCAAAAACTATCAAAAGGTAGGATTTCATCACATGGTCTCAAATTTTAATAACTTCTACTTTCCTGTGCACTATATGCTAGCTTGGTGTAATAGTCTAGTAATCAAGGAAGGGATGCACACTCCATGTGAATAAAGCTGGGGAAGAAATACCCTGGTACTACTGTGGATAATGAGATAATTGCACAAAATGTGCCTGTTAACTATAGATGAGTTCAAACTATTAATATTTTTTAATAGCACCTGAGGCTCAAGTAAGCAATCATAGACTTGCAATTGCAGTTCCAAATAGGTATGGAGAACGCAAACCTGATTCGACTGATAATTTAGGTTGAATCTATCACCTGTTCTCTTGTCCGGTCTAGCCTATTGCCTAGTTTTCCATCTGCAAGGCTAAACATTGTGAGTGCTCTGGTGGCTGCCAATCATCTGAGGTGGCATGGGTTTCAAACTTGAGTCCTGCTGTCTCCCTTCTGACTTCTGTCAGTGGTCCAATGCTACTGTGGTCAACAACCTAGGGCCTTCTTGCTCCCTTTGGATCTTTGTTCATTGACTATGTGCTCCTGGGGCCTACCAGTGTTCGCTGACCTGCCTTCTAGACCTCCCTGGCTACCACCTGACTTGCTGCCTTCAGCAGTGGGCTGTCTCGTGCCTACCACCAGAAAGGACTGGAGCTAGCTGCATGGAATCACTGCTGCTCTATTGCATTTGAGAAGCAGCATAAACAATGTATAGGATTTCTGTGAATCCAGGGATGGACTTTACTAATACAGCAGCCATCCAGTTCGTGACATAGATGATTTTTTTGTAAAATGCATCCATACTTTATTATTCTGGTTATGTGTACCCATGTATCCATTCTTATGCTTATTGTGTCCTATAGGTACTATCTGTTTGATTATGACAGGCCAGGTACTACTGAATCTGTGGTGCCATATAAATAAACAATCATGATGATAAGAATCAACATGTACTAAGCTCAAAACATTGTGAGTTTCTCAGTCCTCTCTTTTAGGCAAACATAAATATAAAAATGTAAAGTGCATATATAAAAGAAAGATTCCTACATGACCAATTTTTTATGGTCACATAATAACAAAGATATATAGATTATTATTTCAGACGGGACATTTTTCTATATAACAAAAATCTGCATTTCTTTGCACATTTAACTAATAAAGGAAATGCATCCTTAGTTTTATGCTTTGTGTACTCATTCCATAATATCGGTACTCATCAATGTTATACTTTACATAAATTATGTTCTTTTAGAAATAAATGGTCTTGCTATTTTGAATCTATTTACATTTGATACTTTGGTTTTGATACTTTATTTATATGTGGAAAACTCATAGGATATACATTTAATTAGTGTACATAATAAATACCCACCCCTCACAACAAAGTGAGCAAAAGCTTTGGAAGAGGTGATGAACAGTTCCCAAATGTGCTATTAATGTGTCTAACCTCTTCAAAAGCATAACACCCTGGGAGAATGATAGGAAGCAAGTGTTAGGACGCTCTTTCAATATTTGATCTGCCAACTTAAATTACTCACCATGGTACCAATTAGTTCATGCTCATGATTTTCAGTTCAATAAGGTCTTTCTGTTGGGAGATACTTTCCCACAATTTTCTCACCTCTGCCACCAGAAAGATATCAGCCTCAAACACTTTACAGAAACTATTGGTTTATGGTAGAATAAGTGAAATAAACATTCAATAGAAACAGTTTACTATCTATCTATCTATCTATCTATCTATCTATCTATCATTAGGCATATATTTTTATTTTCAACACTGTAACAATCATGGTATGTTTTAAAAAATAAACTATTTTAAATATTTTACTGTAGCCATTACCACATAAAACTACATTGTTGCATTTAGAACATCAGATAAGAAAGTGTTGAGCAGGTAAAGTGTTGATCAGAAACAACAGATTTTCAAAACAGCTCATCAGGGTCGAGATCTGTATAGATTTCCATTTTTCACAGATTTGAGGGAACAATGTTTGGCAACCAAAGCAGCAGGGACAGCTTTCTTCTGCTCTATTACATTATTTCTGACACTGTACCACCCCTCTCTTTTGTTAAAAAAAATTGTTGGGAATAATCAATTGTAATATTGTTATTAACTCCTCTGTTTCGTGATGGTTGAGAGCAAGATTTAAAGAAATATTTCACCTGTGTATTGTTTTTTTAACACAAATAAATACAATAGTTCCTAAGGGCCTGATTCACTAAGCGAGTAAAGCAAAAAAAGAGTAACTTTGCATCTTGGCAAAACCATGTTGCATTGGAGGGAGAGCTAAATTTAAAATGTGGGGTCAGATTTATATTTGCAGTAGGGCATGTCCTAGATCAACTTTAAATTTCAGTGTCAATATAAAGCTATAAAGTATTTGTGTGCTGCATGAAAAACAGCCAGTATTTAACTTATGTGCAAAATAATAAACTAGTACGCACTCCTTGCATTGTAACATGGTTTTGTCCAGGAGAAAACTTACTCATTTGTTTTGCCTTACTTTAATGAATCAGCCCCTTAAAGTCTATTTTGCATATACCACCCCCTAGACATCTAATACCATTCATCATCATCATCATCACCACCATGGTCGGGAATTAAACTCATGACCCCAGCGCTGTGAGGCATACGTGCTAACCACTTATAAAGAGTGCACCTAACAATGCTTTCCGATATGTTAGTGTTTCATTTGATAAACATACCATTAGGGGGAAATTTACTAAACAGCAGTTTTACTAAAATGCAAGTTTTCATGAGATTTGATGTGGGAATTGTGACTCACGTGCAAAACCACACATCAAATTGCATGAAACAAAATTGCAAAGTCTCAGTCACAATTGATTTTAGGAAAGTATTTAGCATGGGGGCATGTCACGAACATGCTCCCAGCTGTTGTGTATTTGGGGGTGTTTGCTGTATGAGTTCACACACAATTCCAGCACACAGTCTCTCTCTACCTATCACACAGGTTATAGACCTATTGAATAGCCCCCACACAGCGCTCTCACACCCCTATACACTTTAGGTTTGCCACCACCTATTGAATACGGGCAATAGGACTCCAATATACTGTCCCACACTGGCACACAAGGCTTCTGGCTACCCACAGGCTAGCAAGGCCCACACTAGCAAACAAAGGGTTAACTCTTCACACCTCCAGACTGTTACACAGATGTAAATGCAAGCACACACTAGGCTTGCTAGTCAAATGTATCAGCAAATCACACACCGGCACTGAAAGGGTTAACTTGGATGTGCTATATTCTTCTTAACAGGCTAATGGATTTATTAGAGTAACAAGGACACAACTTGCTAAAATTATAGATTTAATATACGAAGGTACAGGGCATTCAGATATAAAAAAAACAATTTATAAACAATTGACATAACATTCACGCGCAAAACAGTTTAACATAAAAAGGGTTACATTCAGAGTATCACTTATATGAGTTGTATAATCTGTGCCATGGGAAATTGGCTACAAAGATGGACAGCTTATCAATGTAAATTGATTTTACCAAAAGACTGACAGTTTGTTGTAACTGGTCTCAGCTTTTAAAGACACCTTTACACCTTTCCCACCTCCTAGGGGTTGTGGTCTGTGATACCTTTTTCAATCACCATTTGCATGTTGTCTGATTTACTACCCATTTCTACAATGTGACCTATGTGACCTATCTTTTCTGTGGAGCGTCACACAGACCCAATTTTATCATTAATAAATCCCCTATGAATTTGTCCATCTTTTGATACCAAACAGGCCTAGATACAGTGTCTTAGTAGAGCTTACCCACATTTCCTTAAATTCTCTGTGTGGCAGAGGGCTTAATTTGGCATATAAGCTACCCTTCATCATGCTATTGAGAAATATGTGGTTGATCACTATTTTTATCGATTTTAAGTGATATATTTTAAAAGTGACTACTTTTGTTTATATAAAATTATACCCTGCTGAGTGGTTCCTAAATGTCTATTCCGGTGTCCAAAAACTAACTGGTGTCAGGATATAGCTCACAGCAGGGGCTCTTTGAAGCTGCCACATGTGACACTGCTATATTCTCTCACTTGGATGTTCAGCTACATACAACAGACTTTCTGACTTCACATTTTACGCTTTTGTAGCTCAACTTATCAATGGATTCAATTAATATATCATATTTACACTGCAGTTATGATTTAGGCCTTATTCCCCATAATTAGATGATGAGTTAACCCTTATAAATAACTGTAAGTTCTCTATGTTCACGACAGGACAGCATTCAAATAAGGGTAATACATTTTTCTTATTAATACAATCTTTATTTTATTAAAACGGGACAACCTTTATTTGATTAACTTTGGGATAATATTTATTTAATTTATTTAATATGGGGCAATTTTTTTTTATTAATATGGGTGCAATAGTTGTTTCATTCATATGGGGACAATTTGTATTTACTTAGTGTGGGGTAATCTTTATTCCATTAATACAGGGGCAATATTTATTTATCTCAATAATATGGGACAATATTTCTTAAACCCACACCAGCCTGGTAAGTGCAGTGCTGGATCTTTTACGGGCAGGATGTACCCAGAAGAAGACTCCTCTTCCTTTCTTTGCCGTAAAACTAACAGACTGGCTTGAAGAGTGTAATGGAAAAAAATTGTGACCACTGAAGTTTCAACTTTGCCACCCCATTGGTCCTAGTATAATGGGAATGGGGTATATTCTTGCTTCCACAATCTAAGCAAAAGCAAAAATGGTGTTCCGCTATCAGCAAAGACATCAGGGCTAATTTAGCAGCTATTTAAAGTTTCTACACACCACACCACACCATGACACCAATGGATCTCTCCCAGACATAAACAAATTAAGTAAAAAAATAAGTGTGAGACCTTAAAAAGTGATCTGATGTGGCAATTGTGGATTCAGGCCCTATTGTTGCTTTTCAATTATGTACTATAAAATCCAATTCAATGATGCATGATTATTATTATTATTAACTTTTATTTATAGGGCACCACAAAGTTCTGCAGCATGGTACATGGCAGTAGTATAAACAAGGAAGACGGTTCACATAAGCAAACAAAAACTTCACAAAATTTTATATAGCACAAGTAGAACTGAAAAGCATGGGTAACAGATACAAGTAGTAATACAAGATAGGTAACAAAAGTCAAGTCATATTACAAATGGCAATTCCTAGGAAATTGGTTGGAAGCAAAAGGGGTAAAGGAGTCAACAAGAAGAATGAGGGCCATGCTTGTGAGAGTTTACAATGTAAAGATTATATGATTGCATTTTTATCACAAAATTTGTGGACAAGAAGTACACATGTGACCAGCCAGGGCTATAACTATTGTTTAATTTCTGACTGCATAACATTTAGCACCAAAATATCAATCTGCTACTGTTTTACTGTTGCAGTAAATATTCTTCTTTGGTGGTAGTTAAAGGTGTTACTTCTTCATTAGCCTAAATTACTTCTCCCTTTGGTCTCATACACACAGGCATTGACTTCATGCATTTAATGTGTGTTTTTAAAGCCAATCAAATGCACTTTGATGCTGATAGTCCAAAAAATAATCTAAGTTTGTTTCACTGTGGGTAAATTCTGAGAGTGCCAGCAGCATTTAAAACTGTTAACTCATTTAAAAGTGTTGAAGCTTGATACATTCGACTTCAATGAGAGCACTCATTAAGTACAGAGTATACTATGCTACAGGGAAACTTTAAGAACATGCTATGTTAAAGTCAAGGACAAAGCACAAGTTTTTCAATGGATTTAACTAGTGTTGTTTTTCAACACCTGTCGAATCTGTTCTATAATTGGAAAACACATATGTCAAAAGTTCCTTCAAGTGGCAGCAAAATAATTCAATATACAATTATTTCTGTATTTTTAGGACTCAAAATGTAGATTGTGTTGCTAATATTTTATATAAATATATTTACAGTGGCATTAAGAAAATGTTTATTCAAATCCTATTTTGTTTCCCAGAATAATGGTGACAGTGAAACAATGAATTCATTCACATGACAGATGTTTGTAATGTATGGGTGACTGGGTAGTATGTAATAATGAGACCATAAGTGGGACTGAGCTTTAGAATCAAAATACGATGATTGTACGATTTGCACTTAACTTTTCCAGCTGCCACTGACATTTTGGATTAGATTGGAGTGGCCAGAGCAAGACATGACTCGAAGGCATGCCGATGATTCGGGGGGCACTTCATCACCCCATTTGTTGACTTATGATGTGCTCCATCTCTACATGTACCTTGTATTTTTTCTATAGACTAATGCTTTTTTAAATGTCTATGCTATTTTATGCTATCTTTTAAAAGTACTGCACACCTTCCTTGACTTTTTTATAGCCTGTAACACTGCTAAAAGTAATGACCAAGCTGGTAATTGTGTAATAAAATTGGAAGGATCATAAAATAAAAGTTTTCCTACTGCATAAATACGCCACCTTAAATGTTATAAGTAAAAATTTAAAAAGCACAATTTACTTCAAATGGGGGAAAGGTTATTTTGCAACAAGCAAATTGATATCGTGGTAATATACAGCATCTTCAATGAAGCACATTTATAAGAGTATATAAGTCAAATAACTGCAATGTACTGCATGTAATGACACTAGAAAAATAAATGCTACATATGTAATAGCTTTATAGGATTGCCATCATTTTATTGCAAAATGGACACTTCATTTGATACATGTGCCATCCAATGTGTAATTGACTGTTCAATCATTGAAAGGGTCATATGTGCACAACATTATGTTACACACTGGAAGGCATACCAAAGAATCAGGTGTATGCAAGCAACCGAAATGGGGAAAAGAAAAGACAAAATAATGTGCTAATTGTAATTATACAGACACACAGTGCATTAATTGTTGCACTTATGTTCTAAGTTGACAGCCTTGCATTTGCTGCATGTAGGTGTGAAGAGTCTAGAGAGTATCATTTGCAGACTAAGATGGAAATATGTATGCCAGGAAATAGAAGAGCTTGATTTCAATAACTATATTTTTTTGGTCTACATCCTTATGTCAGTTACCCACTGGCATTTAAATGTTGAGTCTGACATTATCATTATTAACATGTAGTTATGTAGCAACATCATATTCCACAGCATTCTAGGAAACAAACACCGTAATAAAACAAGACTACATATTAACAGATAGACAAAAAGGAAAGAGGATATCCTTGCAAGCTTACAGTATATAGGAAAATAGTTTGATATGTGAGGTTAAGGGCCACAAATTGCAAATTTATTCGTCCAGATTTCAGTTTGAAAAAGTGGTGTCTGGTGATATGTGACCCAGTTACACAGTGATGTTGTTTTGGGGGTCAGAGGGCTGTTTGGTTATGGAAAGATAGATTTGTGTAAACTTTATAGAGAGGTGATAATTACGTAGAATTGCCCAAGGAGGTTCCCATCTGACAAGCTTGCCTAAGAAGGTTAGTTTTTCATTAAATGCCTGAAGGGTTTAAAGCTAGAGAAAAGTTTTTTTTTGTGCAAGCGAGGGAATTCCGCAGAGGGGCTGCTGCCCAAGAATAGTCCTGTAGCTGGGATTGGGAGCAGGTAATAAGTGTGAATGAGAGATGAACATTTTGCTTGAAACCGAGGGGACGTGAAACTAAGGGGACCAGTTGCGATATATATTGAATCAAGAGGAGTGGTGTATTTTGGTGCAGTTTTGTTTATGGCCTAGTATGTAGAAGTATTTTACTTTGAATATACTAACATACAGGCAACCAATGTAGGGACTGACAGAGCAGAAAAATGTTTTAATCGAAAAATTAGTCTAGCCACTGCTTTCAAAGTAAATTGTAAGGGTGAAATTCTGGTTAGGGGAAGAACAGTTATGAGAGAATGGCAATAGTAAATGCATGAGGTAATGAGCATATGAAGTGTGTTGTGTGAGATACATCTATATTTTGGAAATTTTTCTTAGATGTATGCAACAGGATCTGAATAAAGATTATGGACAGTATGGTTGCACAGTGGTTATCATTTCTGCCTCACAGTACTGTGGTCATGAGTTTAATAACTGACCAGGGCCTAATCTGTGTGGAGCTTTTATGTTCTCCCCGTGTTTGCATGGGTTTGCTCCGGGTGCTCCGATTTCCTCCCACACTTCAAAAGCATACTGCTAGGTTAACAAATATATATAGTAGCTAGGAGTGGAGTGCATCCAAGTATGCAGCCTTATTCAAATAAGATTTAACCTAAAAATTATCTTTCTGTATCATTACAGAAGAAAATAATTATTACAGATTATATATTAACAACTTTTTCAAAATCAGTCAAGCCATTTATTTCCATATTAACTTGGTAAAGTTCTCCTTTTCACTGGACTCTGCCAGCTCAAGAGGCATTTAAGATAATCAAAAATTCATTCCAGTCTGCTCTAATACTAGTGCAACCTGATCATACTCAACCGTTTTTTTCTTGTAGATGATGTCTCCAGAACAGCGGTAGGAGCAGATCTATATCAAAGGCAAGTAATTAAATTCTTGCGCTATCCCTGTGCCTTTTTCTCAAGGAAATTAACCACAACTGAACAAAACTATTCAATAGAAGACAAGGAATTACTTTCCATCTGTCTTATGGAATGGCGTCATCTGTTGGAGGGGGCTAATACCCCAATTACTGTCTACACTGATCAAAGGAACCTTGAATAGCTTAAATCCACTAAAAGATTAAATTCCAGACAAGCCCCCTGGTGTCTGCTTTTTATTAGGTTTTACTTTTTAGTCATTTATAGACCAGGTTCCCAAAATGGTAAAGCAAATGTCTTATCCAGAAAGTTTGAAGAATCCCGAGAAGACTCTCAAAGGATTTACCTATTCTACCAATGGAAAAGATTCTGCCCACAGTAAACCCCAGTCGTTAAAGGGTAGAATAACCACAGAAACCAAAAAATAACAGAATATCCTGACAGTTTAAATGTTATATCCACTGTTGTGGGTTACTACACTCAATTTTGCCTCACTTTTGTCCCAACTTCTGCTCTTAGACAAGAGATTTTATAATTCTATCATGACTCCAGAATGGCGAGTCACCCTGGAAGACCATAAGCGTTATTTCATGTTACTATTGGTGACTGTAACTTCCTGAAGAAGTTAGACTTTGTATTTTGGCATGTACTGTTTGTGCAAGGAACAAAACTATCCATTCGTAAAATATCTTCACAAAAGGTTGCAGAAAAAAAATACATTTCATGCAGACAATCAAAGACAACCTGCTCCATTCTTCTCAATGGAAGACAGGATATGGCTTTCCACCAAAAAATTGAATCTGGGATGTCCAGCACAGAATTTAGCTGACTGTTATATTGGAAATTTTGTTATCGTGGACAAGCCTTCCCCTTCTATTAGTATATGTCAGATACCAATGCACAAAGATCATCCAGTCTTTCATGTCTCACAAGTAAAGTCTGCAACATCCGGTCCTTCAGGAATACCTGCTCTGCTAAAGGTTCTTCGACACAATGAATATGTAGTAGAGAAAATGTTAAACTTTCACATTTTTCATGGTCAAATGCAAATCCTTATCCAATTGAAAGGATATAACTTGGAAGGACTTTCATGGAAATTAGCATAAAATGTACATGCTCCCAAGCTATTGCAAACTTTTTTCTTCAACATTGCACCAAGCCTGGGACACCTGGAATCTGCTCATGAAAGATGGGATTAATGTCATGAATAGCGGGATTATCAGTGACACCCTGGACATGATGCATCTTACTTGTTTGAGAAAGCCATTACTCACGGCTTGCCCATGTGTATAGGTACCGGGTCTTTGCTGAGCTGGCTTGTTGCCTCTGACAGAAGCGGTGTGTCAACCATGCAGATCACCTAGCAACCTTTCCCGCTGCTTCTGCATATGCGCAAACTTCCTTACCCAGTTTTTGAACAATGCTGATGTCACCAAGCTGTGCCTGACCAGCACTATAATAAGCATGCCTCTTCACTGCAAAGATTGACAGGCAATCGTGTTTACCTCTCCCTTGCTCCTTGAACCTGTGATATTGTTTACTGGCTGAATTCTCTATGTACTGACCTGGCCATGACTTCTGGACTTCCCTTGGTAAACTGCTTGTATTACTCATTCATCTGTGTGCAGACCCAGCTGAGTTTTTGGATTCTGCTTTCTGAATTAATCCATCGGAACCCTGCTTTCACAACACTGTTTTCCTATATGCCAACCTGACTTGACCTTGGAATTTAGAGAATCTCCAACCTCTGGAACTTTGTTACATTTTTGTCTTCCTGTGTACCAACCTGGCTTGATTAAGAACTATGTTTCTGGATAACCTCAATACTACAGCATTGGAGCACTTTGAGACCATTCGGACTGGCAGTGTTCAGTCAGCTACCAGCCGTGTGGATCCAACTATCAAAGACTCAGGTAACTAAGCTTACTTTCCTGTTACTGTGACAGATAGCTTCTGCTGGCTGTTGGAAATATTGCAAGCTTCATTTGTGAAAGATTGAGTTTAAGGTGGTGAGGGGACATGCTAAATGAAATGGCATGATTCACAACACTAGCTCCAGATGACAGTTATAAGAAAACAATTCTCAATGACATCTACAAATACTTTCACTCAATTCCTGTAATCAGCACTCTGCTCAGAACAGTAATCTATCTAGCCCCATCACATGGACAACTGTACAGTTCTTTACTCTGCAATCAGTCTTTTAGTGCAAATGTCAAGTGAATCAGAACAATATTTCTCACCTGTTTCAAGTCCCTCAGTTCTACCAAATTTTGGCAAAAGCAAAGTTTTGTTTTGGATTTTTCTGCTTGTGCTTCAAAGACTTTTTTTGCTTGACTGTACACACATTTCTACCCTTTCCAGTCCCTTGACCTCAGCTTCGTCCCCCACAATTCTTCCTTCTCAAATCCCTTGATTTTGGCTATGCATTTCACTATTCTATCTTCTACAAACCTTTGATTTCAGCTCGTGCCTCATGACCAGTCCTCTCAAGACTAAGAGGCTTGGCCATGTGTTACTGATACCTATTGGGAGCAAGTTGCTACTTCCTGGAACTGCCAGCACTGTGACACATACTATGTATGTAAGTTGCATTATTCCTTACAGCCACAGAACTTTTACAATATTTCTGTTATTGGCTTATTATGCAATGCTGAGTCTCAATAATCAAGAATAGAGAAGAGCGAATAGATTTGGGTCCTGTTTGAATTCATCAGATATTGAGATTTTTGATCCATAAATTGATCATTGTCTGCCTTAAGGAAATCAATCAGAATCCTGGAAAATCATATCATGATAAACTTCTACACCCAGCACCCGTTGTTATTTCAATGCAGAATGATCATATTCTAGCTATCATATTGCAGAATGTACTAAATAAATGATAACTAGAATCTGATTGGTCTCTATATGCAGCATCTCCACTTTTCAAATCCACCATCTTAATACATTTACCCTCAGGTGTTTATATATGTCACACATGAGTAAAAGATGGATGTGTGTTGTGCTGTGTAAGTAGGTGATGAGGAGACAATAGATATATTATAATCAGCTGAGTATCTAAGAACAGTTCTCTCACACTATGTATCTGGTGAATTTTAAGTGCATCAATATGAAAAATATCAAAAGTATAGATGACTGAGACAGTGAGAAAAATAAGCATAATAAGAAAAATAAAAAAAATATATAGCTATGATCTAAACATTAACACTAAATATACAATGATAATAATAATAATAATAATAATAATAATAATAATAATAATAATTAATAGAAATAATGCTAGAAACCATTAGTGGATAGGTATTTTCTGGTCAGGATCCACTTACTCAACTAATGGTAGTCATATAAACTAAGCAGTAGAGCGCTGCAAGATGTGTGTGAAAATAAACTAAAATGTGGTAGGATGAGGCATAAAAATAAAAATATTAGGTAATTTTTTATTATAGTTTATTTATATTGTATACAGTAATGCCAATTATATTATGAAGCACTGTACAGAGGATATGTAGTTATTCACATCCTTCCCTGACCCATTGGAGCTTACAATGTTAATTCCCTACCACACATCCGCACAGACTATGATCCATTTTGTCAAAAGTCACTTAACTTTGGGAATGTGTGAGGAAACTGTAGCAGCCAGTGGAAACCAACGCAAAAATGGGGAGAACATACAAACACACACAGATAGGATCCTACATGGAATCAAACTAATAACCTCAGTACTAAGAGGCAGCAATACTAACACTATGCCGAAAAATGACAATAATAAGATACAGTATGTCAGATAAAATATGTTCAAGTAAATTGGGATAATTGGAGATTTGATACAGGGGATTTTAAAGTCCAGGGTAATAGTTCATGGGTGGTGATTGGGGGAAATTAAAGTCTTATATTCCTAATGGTTAAGGTAAGGGAAGTAGTGGAGAAGGAGAGAAGACCAAGTGGAGTTGGAGTGATGCAAGATAATGAAATCAGATTGCTGATACAGGGCCTCATGTAGATTTGGATGCAATGTTCATCTAAATCACAGGAATAAATTGCATCTAAAAAAAAAGACTTACTACATAGTATGCTAAGTCAAATGCATCTCAGATAATAGGCATCATTATCAGTTTGTAACTTACACCAGGGGTAGAGTACCTACAACGGATACATTTCCTGACAGGCGTATCTGCATTTTGGTACAGGTCTATATCGATTGCATTTAATTAAACATGCCCTTATTGTACTTTGCCTATGTTTGTAAGCCACTTGTCTTCCCCAATCCACCTCTATAAGTGTAAGAAGTCATATGCAAGATGCGACTGAATTTGCAGAGTCTCAAGCGTAAGGCTTTTTTGTGGGCATGCACAGTGTTAAAATTTGTATACTATACTATGCAAATGAACTGACTCTACATGAGTCCCACAGTGTGCAACCTCAGGAGATCATTACTATTAGTAGTGGACTGGATGCCCGTTTGGCGTGTGGAGTGGTTGCTTTTTATTGGTCAATATACGTAATGAAGAAAAAAGCGGTGTATAATATCAATAAATGATTAATTAAGTAAAAAAGCAAAATATCTACTTACAAGTGTTAACGGGTGATGCATGGGTTAAAAGGTATCTGCTGGGATGCTTCAGTCAGTGATACACCAGCAACACAAGGATTGATCCTCTCTGTGTGCCTGCATGCATCCTGGTATCACTGCCCGTATGAAACTCCGGTGTTGGCAGACGGGCTCCAATGTGGTTGATGTTGTAAATGCTGTAAATGCTTATTTTCATGTCCCCTATTTGTGTTTTGCCATGTACGTATTCCTCAAGGGATCATGATTACACTTGTATAAAAGAGTGGTATTTATCATAGTTCCAATTAAACAATGAGGTGGTCACATCAATCTATAATGAATAAAATAATAAAATATATGTAGATTACATTAGCAATCCCATCTTTACTCATAAGGATGTCTTATATGTTTTTTTGCAGTATGATTGTTATTACTCTTAATTGGTGAGACTGGAGTGGGCTACTCCTAAATTAGCAGCTGATAATGACAGTTTTAAATAAATCTGAAAAACTGCCAAAAACTGTCATTGACAAGTTGGACACGGTAATGCTGGAGAAAGTAAGCGGTATATTTTAATGGTGTTTTCTAGGGATGTGTGGAAAATGTGTGAGGGAAATAAACTGTTCAAAAAATAAAAAAGTATGGGATCATATTGTGAATAAGAAAAGGTGTATATATGAAGATAAGTATGTACATGAAAACCAGGTCCGGACATAAAGGGCCCATCTAGGGGAATGCAATGGCAGAAGCCCCATTTATGTCAAAATAATACGTGGTATATAAAATTAATCTTATCCTTATTTTAAAGCTTTATTCTCAAGTGCCTACTCAAGAATGATTTGGAAAATACTATGTGACAGAATGGACCTTCTATGCCACCTTGTGTTGCGGGGGGCCGGAAGTCCCATTTTACTACATCATAGTCCGCAAAGTCCTCTGAGGGCACTTCATGGTATTCCTCCATTGCACATCCTTGCAGTGTGGGCACCAAATGCTTGATCTATACCACTTTGGGTTCAGCATGTAGCATGCAGGTCCTTTCAAATACTTGCAGGTGTTCATCAATATTTCCAACACTGTCCTCAAATTTAAGGCAAGTTAGAGGTGCTAATCCAGATAAGGGACTTTTCCTCCCTGGGCTGTGTGACTGGTGCCTTTAACTCTTAGTGCTATGCCTCAATGAACTGTGCCCACTCAGCTGCAGTTGCCTTGTCCCCTAGGCTGCCAGCTGGATCCTTAGCCCGGCTGCCCTTCGCTCATCATAGGAAAGAAGGACTAGTTCTGCTGCTACTCTCTGTTGAGTAGAGGGCACTGTTCTCTGGGGAACTGGTTTAACTTGTTCCCAGTTTTCAATTGGGCCACCGCCTTGACCACTGCTGCCATCAGGTTTCTCCGCTGGGTTACCATGCTGTAGGAGCCATTCTCTCAGCGCTGCTCTCATCTCCTCCCTGTTTGCTGAATGCCTGATATCAATGGCATTGCACACAGTCTAAAGGTCTGCCTTGGATATTTTGGCTTGCTGCAGTTATTCCTCTCCTGAATAACTCGGCTCTTCTGACTGGCAAACAAAAAGCCATCTGGGGTTATTCCAACACTTGCCACTAAAAATCTGTGACATGATGAACCTTCTATGCCACCTTGTTGTGTTTCTGGTTACTGGCTGGGCTTGCCTTGCCCCATCCCCTGTCTTTATCTCATTGCATCCCTCTAAATACAGTAGGAGGAGCTCTGCTGCCACCACATGGCTCCTTCACAATAACCTAGAACTTCTTCCTTCTGGGTAACTGTTGCTGCTAGTGCATCACCTTGCTGGGCACCTGGACTGGTACACCTGACCTCTTCCCCCTGGCAGAGCATTGGTACTAGACACTGCGTTTACCAAACTCAGAACAGCTGGATAACAGATTAGATTGGTTTAAGCTGTAGATCACCGGAGTTACAGTGGGTAAGAAGATGTTAAATCAGGATCCTTAAGCAGTTATGTTTATAAGCTCAAGAAGCAATAAAAAGGACAGTTACACAATAGTTTGCAATACTAGTGATCTCCAGAAGTTATAGATGGAATAATACTGTTAAAATACAAAATACATCACTTATATACTCTTTCTGACAGAAATGTTGGCAAGGGATACCCCAGTCCCCTGATCCTAGCTGGCACCACAATATCTGAGATATTACATTCAATGTTTACCATCAGGATGTAATATATTCTCTAAACTTGGATTTACCGCAATTTACTTAACAAAATTCATATCAATCTGTGATTTCCTAAACTACTTGCTGGTTGCATTATTCATGTAGTTTGTCTATCTTTTTAACAATACATGATAAAAAAAGGTAATGACCCTCTCGTGTGCATTCAAGCTAAAAGAGGTTACTGTCACTCACAAATGAAAAGGCCTAATTAGCATGAAATTAACATGGGATTGTTGATCTTTAGAAATTACAAAAACATATTTCTTCCAATATGGCATATCTCTACATTTCCAATACAAAAATACAACATAATATAAAGAATCACTACATTTGCACTGATATACAGCAGTCCACTGTCCAGCTAATTGAAATAAATTTCTACAATAAGATATTTTTACGTCTTCCAACCACATAGTGACTGCTTTTTTTTTTAGCACACAAATACTTGATAGCTGTCTTTTTACATTGAAATTTAAAGTTGATTTTTGCACATGCCCTACCCCAACTATAAATCTGTCCCCATATTTTAAATTTACCTCCCTCTCCAATGCAACATGATTTTGTCAAGGTGCAAATGTATTTCTTTTTTTTATTTTATTTTCTTAATAAATTAGAACCATTGTGTTCAGCCTTTATCATGGATATACATGAATATCAAAACCTTACAACATTTTTCTTGTTTTCTTTTTACTTTAGAGAACAAATATTATTTTTATTTTTAGTCATTTCAGTTTATACCCTTCTATGCCACAATTTGCACCCCTGAAAATTGTGCACTCCTCTTCCCCCTGAAAGCCTTGTCGGCCTTCTTGATAATTAGGCCCTATCCCCTGACCGATTTATCATCTCTCAAAGCTCTTATGTCAATCTTATTTAGTTGTGAGAATACTCAGCTAATATAATTGCTAGGGGGCATGGCCTAGAGGGAAATAATACACGTGACATGATTAGGTGGCAAATTATGTCATTGGGAACAAGGTTAGGTCCAAGAAGGATAAAAAATATAATAGAGAGAAAGCAAAGGATGTAGCAGATGGGTGACGTTAAGGCTTTCCACACACAAGCATTATTAAAAATGCACAGGGAAATAAGTACTTTTTATCATCTCTGTCATTTAGAATATCCTGTGTTATGCCACCTTTGTTGTGCATCTTTTTAGTTTGGTGTATACTTGGGAGACCTTTTATATTTGTGGGGATTATAAGAAATATACAGCAAATGGCAGTTTGTAACTGTCATATATATGTTGGGAAGATGTTTATTATTGGGTAAGGGGGAACACAAAGTCAAGGGATAAAGTTGGGACTATGCTCAATAAATTATTGTTCATGTATTTGTTGGTCAGTGAAAAGAAGGGTGATTAAGGAGTTGGTGATGATTTGGTTAGACAATGCTTATTTGGGTGATATGAGTAATAAGGTTTCCTTTCAGTACTGGTGTTGCAGTGGGTGGCAGTGATGTTGGACACAGTCCTGTGTGTTTGTTAGAGATATCGGACAGTGTCCAGTTCATAGTCTTTTGTTGAGTTTTGAAGAAAACATGATGCAGCTATTTTTAATTTTAAGGTGGATGAACTCCCAAAGTTAAATCTTCTATAACATAGTATGATGTTACTTGATTCAGAAGTAGGCTAGTATTAGAACTGTGAGAAAATTTACTAAAGTGTACTTTTGCAATAGCACACCTTTTTTTGCAGTTAAATGTGCGGATGGGAACTGTCAAATAAGTATTTTTTTTAAATTGCATGGTTTAAAATCATCATTCACTAAAGAAAATATGACCACACCAGAAATTATGTCATATCCCAGATCAGTGGGATGACTAACGTATTCTTATTGGATAGTCATTACTTAAAGACATACCATTTTCCCCAGACTCATGAAGCCTGTCAGCTTTTGCTGTGTGCTGTGTCTCCTATTTATAGTTCTTCTGAATATATATATATATATATTTATATATCACAAATTTTCAAATTATAGATGCTGTCCAATATAGGCTTGCAATATGTGACGTTGAAGCTCTCTACACCAACCAGGAAACACTACTAGAAGTGTTATATACTTCCTTGAACAATCCAAAACACCCCACAAACCCAACATTTTAGATAAACAGTTCAACATCACAGTAATAGACAATATAGATATGGAGCCACTTCCTGAATATAAAACCCACAATAAACAAAAAAGCAGGCACAATTACATCACACAGTACTGTAACTCTTCCAAGTATACAGTATAAACTCCATTATCTGCAAACATTGTCATGTTCTATTAAAAGACAGCACTTTATCACAAATGCCGCCTAGTAAACACAAAGTCATATACAGAAAAGCCTAAATATAAGAAACAGCAATTGGAATCCAGCTCCCTAGCACTGCTGAAAAGCAGCAAAACGGTGCAGTGGCAGAAACTTTCAAAATGTCAAAACCTGGATCTCAGACCACACTCAGCACATCAAAATAGGGCTAGAAATGTACAACCATTTACAGCTAGGATTGAGTGTAGACTTTGAATTAGCCTCATTTTGTACTAACACTAGCCCACTTTACTTCACACCAACATCCTGAGCTACAACTTATTATCAATACACCACTCACCTTCCTTCTTAGTTAGCACTCCACTGATAATAATTTCTAATTAATCAGAAAGTCCAACAAAAAGTCTGACATCAACTTTTCTTAAATCTTCCCACGTGATATAGATATAAAAAAATAAAACAAAAAAATACAATATAGTGTAATACTGTAAATAATAATAAATTGCATAGATATGTTCCCAACATAAACTTCTTCTCTTAGGTGATTAATAAAATTATTCAGTACCACCACACGAGCAACTCAACACCCCCATTGTGAATGCACTCACAGAATATTGACTGGAACATTGTATTGCATATCAAAGATGTGTCATCTTCTTAAAGCCAAATACATGCAATATCCCTTTAAGATCAGCTCACTCCTCACATGAGAAACCATGTGTTTAAAATCTTTATCCAGATGCCTGGATAAAGATTTTTCTTGCCAAACTGGTCGGCTTAAGTGATGGCTATTTTTCTTTTGTTATGACATTCATCACAATCATTATTGTTTTTTATTATGTTTTCCCATAATGTTTGAAAGGCTGTTATTTTGGGATTGCTCAATAAGCATTGGAGAGCTTGGTCTGAGACTTTTCTCTTTTGTCGCCTTTACTAGTAGAGGAGTAGTCTTGACTTTAATAGCATTTTTTTTTGCTCTCTGATTACTTTTCATAGTATAATAAAAGCATTTTAGATAGTGTTTAGCTCTTGCTTGTTTTTTCTGTGCTCCGTCAAGCACTCTCTCTAGTTATATTATTCTCACATCCACTTTTTGCTGCCTGCTCTGTGATGTCTGCCACACAATATTGATTTCATCAATTTGGCATGTTTGCAATTAAATTAATTGAAATCAACAATAACAATAACAATTTGCCCTGATACTGACACACTCACAATTTTGTTTAATATAAAGTGAGCAGATTTTCAATTTAATAATCAATAATAGCTCAGCTAGCAGTCTTCTTGACTTTAATAACTCTTTTTTTTGGTCTCTGCTTTCCTTAGTGTATCATATATTTGTGTTTGCTTAAGTAATTTTGCAGTATTATCTCTCTGTGAAGACCACAGGTAAGAGATCAGCTCCATCTTCAATGTTACAAAATAGTGAAAGTTCCAGTCTAATAGCTTTGAACAAACAATAAAATATCATATGCACTTACAATCAGAAATTTTAAACTGTGCACTTTAAGTTTTGTTCCTCCATGGGGAACAATCGATTG
Source organism: Mixophyes fleayi (assembly GCF_038048845.1). Classification (NCBI taxonomy): domain Eukaryota; kingdom Metazoa; phylum Chordata; class Amphibia; order Anura; family Limnodynastidae; genus Mixophyes; species Mixophyes fleayi. The sequence continues at coordinate 55,083,364 of NC_134408.1, forward strand.
ATCTGTGGTGCAAGATAAAGAACCAGTTTAACTAGGTCAGGGGGTGCTCCTGCTACATATTTTAGGGTTGTTCTCTCACCTTCAATAAGCAATCACAAAACCACAAATAAGCAGTCCCAAACAATGTTTATTGAGCAATCAAAAGAAACCACTCATCCTCATTGCATTTGGACCCCACTAGCCATTAGCTATATGTTGTTATGTCAAATTTATGTGTAAAATAATGCCTGGTCAGCATTTTAATGGCAATAGAATCTCTGCTTTGGCATTCTGCCATGCAGTCTGCATTATTTTTCTATAAAATAAAGGAACAACTTTTACCTTCATTATCATTTCCCTTAGACCACATTTCATGGTATAAGAATATTCCACAATACCACTCTGTTTTGCCTCCCCCCTACTAAAAACTGTAAAACCAGCACTGAATAGTCCATGATCTGGCATTTATGATTTAGTTCACCCCTAAATACTTGTATCTAGCCAATTAACCCCATATTTGTTATACATGAACCTAGAGATTTGAAACTTTTATCAATTATTATGGATCCCTTTTTGCATAGCCGCCAATACACCAGGGTGAATAGAAAAAAACCCTACATTTTTTACTGACAGTGTTTGTTGTAATTAGCTAAGGGAGAGTTAAATTTTTTATTTATTTATTGCCCACTATTAGCTAAAAGCATCCTGTACGGCACTGAGTAGCATAGGGGATGGCTGCTGTGATTGGGGCAATTAAATTGGGGAATAGCAACAAAATGTAAACAGGCTTTTTTGGCTGGCTTAGGGGCTGAGTAATGATCATAGTGGCTTGCAATCCTTTTATTTATGAAATAGAGTTCTTGCCAAGGTGAAGCCTCTTTTTTTAGATGGTTCAAGGGTGGCAAAGGAGAGGAGCTGCACTTTTCAGTGTTTGAAGTTGGTTGCAAATTATAGTGGGTGTTTACTATTTATTTTTCTGGATCTGTCTCTTAAAAAATAAGCCCAGCTCTTTAACTCCACATTCTCTACATTCTAAAAGCACCACACACACTCTGAGCTATACCTAAATTTGGTTACCATGATTAGTGGTTATTCCATGGAACAGAAATCCATAAATAATATGTGTTTGGAATTGTCCAGATTTCTAGCCCAGGGTCTGAATGTTAATATTAAGTGTGCTTAAATGAATGTGAAAAGTTAGAATTGCAATAGTTTGTTTATACTTTTATTTTTTTTAGAAAAAAGGCAAGAGATAATTAAAACCTCTCCACCTCGACTAAAGTGAATGGACAGTGCTGCAGGCAAGCTAAATCTGTCTCTCTCTAAAAAATAATTCTAGTGCTAATAGAGGGGCAGATTGCCCTGCTAGGAAAATGGCCATAAAACTAACACCCACAAATAACATTTTGTTGACTAGTAATCACCCAATATCATTAAAATGATTAAATGTATATAAATAATCAAATGTAATGTTTTGCTGTGAGAGAAAAAATAAATAAATATGATATTAAACCATTTAATTTAGATTACAAATACATTTTTGTTGCATGCTTGACAAGACATGACTTTGCCATCTGCAGTAAAATTCTTACCTCCATTTATCTAATGTTTATGCAGTTAACTTTGTTTCAGAGCAGATGAAATACCAACAACTTAAATTTCTAACAATCTTGACCATTCAATAACATCACAGCACCACAGCACTTCTGATGTATTATGCTGTCTTACTAGGATTTAGAATGATTATTACTAATGTTTTGCACATTCTACTAGTTTAGTCTGCTAAGTATCTGCAGTTATGTTTTGCCTTTGCCTATCCACTTTATACCATGTGACTGCTGTAACTGAGGCAGACTCCATTACTGCTGCGTGTGTATTTCTGAAAAGTTGCGTAAAGTCCTCTCAGTTCTGAAAAATTTTGGGCTAGATTTACTAAGAACCGAGTTTGGTGGCGGTCCAAAACGACACATTTACTATAGGGTGGCTTGAGGCTTCAATTTAAAATGAGTGGTGATGTATGGCGGGTTTAAAAAGCTAAACCGCTGGCAGTTTGGATGAAACCGCCATCAAAACCACCATCCAAAAGAAAGGACAGGACAGTTTTAATACCTGCTTCAGAATGGCTTGATAGCTCAAATGCTGTTTTAACTATTTTGCCATTCTGAACATAAGAGAAAGCACCGCTGATATTTAAATTATGTTGGCAATAATTACTTATTGATTAAAGGGCAAAATGAATTAAATATTAACTTATGAGGGGAAAAAGAATGTCATTTTATTAAGGGGATAAAATTAATTATTATATTATTCGGATAATATGTAATGACAAATTGTGAAACATAAATAATTATATCCACCATTAACAATTAGTTAATAATATTATATAGTCACATTTCCCACTTAATTTAATATAATGCTATAATAGTATAAAATTCTCTTATAAGTTAATATTAAATTTATTTTGTTCCGTTATCAATAAATAATGATTTTACAAATAATTAAAATGTCAATGATGCTTTTTTTTTATGTTCTGAATGGCAAAATAGCTCAAACAGCATGCAGTTTAATCAATTTCGCCATTCACAACCACCTCTTTTATTTTGGCAGTTTGGATGGCTGTTTTGCAGCGGTTTTGAAAACACCAGCTTAGTAAATCTAGCTGTGTGTATGTTCATCATTGTTAAAATCGGGATGGTGGTTTGTAAAATGGTGGTTTTGAAAAATGTCAATTCTATGTGTTTTAATGGTAGTTTGGGCTTTACTAAATCAAACCGCCGAAAAAATAGCCGAAAGGTGGCGGTTTGAGCAAACCACGCTTTAGTAAATCTCGCCCTATATCTTTTTACCTATACAAGTATTGTCCTAACATTTATTACACTGACATTTAACAAAAAATAGTAAAATCAGTCATTTTTTTTCTTAAATGGCAAAATATGTTAAAATAAGTAGTAGCATGCAGGGCCTGTCTAAAGGTTCAGACTGCCCTAGGCTAATATGCTCGTAGTGCCCCTCCCTTTCCACACCAAGTAAATTCAAAGTATGCAAAAACATACTCGGCTTCCTTCACCCCCACTAATGTTTACATGTGGGCATTTTCAAAACTCAATATCAACTTGGCTAAACAGGTGAATCTTTGCTACTAATTACACTTTTATCAAAATCAGAACCATACATTGTAAGATAGGCATGGATGAGCGCTACTGAGGGTGAAGATGTGAAGGGAGAGTGGACTGCTATGTCTGCGCCTGTTGCTGTCCATGTCTCTCCTACTTGCTTATCCTCAAGGGCCCACCTAAATATTGTCTTCAACCTTTATCATTGTAATATATCAAGATTGAAACCGTATTACCTTTTTCTTTCATGTTTACATTTTACTTTTGAGAACAACTCTTCTCTTATATTTTAAAATGAATTTTAGTTCATGCCTTTCCGTCACAATTTTGCACCCCCCAAGAATGTTGCCAAAGCCACCAAGATATGTGAGAAAACGGTTGAGCTGTCAGACTCCGAGGACTAAACATGTTTCTCACATGTGGCTGTCCTGTACTCTTCCACAACTACTTGAATTTGTCCTCTGTTATTTAAACTAAAATTGTTTTGCCTTTCTACAAGGACGAATGTCTATCATAAAAACTGGACTGTAGGGACAAAATGTGTCTCTGTCACCAACTACATAAAAGATTTTAGGTTTTAAAAATAGCCATGGCAAAAATGTAAATGTTTAAAGTGTATCTACCAATATAAGACCCCAATTATATATTTAGCACGGTCAATCCTTACCTTTGTTTCTATAAATACATTTTTGCCATACAATTTAGGGTAAGACAGAGAATGGTGTGGAAATTGGTTTTCTTAAAATCTGTTTATCTGCTGTGATGTTGAATCATTTTTCATATTTGGTTTTTAGCACGTGGAGAGTTATTGCAAATCTCCTCTAAACTATAGCAAGCAACTAATTGATTTTGTTAAAAAATAACCCTCATGGTTTGCTATACTAAGTGCACTATATGTATGTACACTAACTGTAGGTATGTTATCATTTACAGAATGGTATTTTATTTTTTGTTGAGTTATCTGATCAAGTGCAATTGTTAATTTAATCATTGAGGAACTGTTATGTGATACAGTTATCAGTGATATGATCATTTTTAACTGTTTTATGTGATGTCTTCTTTTATATTGTCTTGATCAATAATATTAATGATGGCATTTATCAAGTAGTTTGATGAATGATGTCATCAGAAAACCTTGTGAATTTTGGGCCAGTTAATCTTTTGTACAACCGTAGCTTAATTTCCTGTTTTTTGTTCTTGTTTTTTACTTTTGGCCAAAATGTTATCTGTGCTTTCAATTAGGTTTTTATTTTTAAATACAGTATATGAACTATTTTGAAAAAATAAACTAATTTGACAACTAATAAACTAACGATTGATAGGCCTACCCACTGATTAACATGGCAATGAGCAGTCAGACTAATTGTGATATTTTAAATGGCCCAATTGTATCAAATAAATGGCCTTGAGTCTAATCGAGTGACAGAAACAATTGACTCTATTGAGCCAGTATGCTGCAGATTGAAGATGATTCAGTTTGGGTGTGATCTTAGCAGTTGGATATCACTTCCCTATTTGCTTTTATAGGAGGATCAATTGAGCATGTACTATGCAACACACATATTTTCATATAATTATGTTTGGAGTGAAGTGCTCATTCAGCTTCCCCCAGCCATCTGCAGTACATTTTTTAGCATGCCACCAGTTTAGCTCGCAAAGCTCTGTGCTGCAAGTGTTCTGCATTTCCTAAATTATTCCCATTGTGATTGCGATATTTAAACTCAGATCAAGTAGATTTCCCTATATGTGCAATTATGTAGCATAGTTTTCATCTAAATCCTTTAAAACCAGGTGAAGTGTAAGCCTTAAATTCTTAATCAGCAAACTATCGGAGGGATTTAATTCAGCGCAAGGTCCTGTAGGAATCTTGTGCAATGACACTTGTGGAGGTGGAAGAAAAAATGAGCAAGAATTCTCTACAGTAATAACCGGTAGTGTGCACAGCCTCACCTCATGTGAGGCTCCTATGGGACCACACACTGAATTGAATTGTCCCACATATATCTTGTATTACTCATTTGTGTTCCTTACCAAAGAAATGAATTGCTAACACTAACGTTATATATTCTCTAAAAGTAGAGAAAATTAAATATGAAAATGAATTGGTGGTAAAATGGATTTAAATGCACCCTGCACTGTATAAGCAATATTACAATTGTTCCTCTACTATATAACACATTAGGCCTGATTCATTAAGGAAACTAAGGCAAAAAATGAGTAAGTTTTCTCCTGGACAAAACCATGGTACAATGCAGGGGGTACAAACTAGTTTATTATTTTGCACATAATATAAATACTATCTCTTTTTTTATGTAGCACACAAATACTTCTTAGCTTTATTTGTACACTGAAATTTAAAATTCATCTAGATAGAACATGCCTTACCCCAACTATAGATCTGCCATCACATTTTAAATTTACATCCCCCTCCAATGCAACATGGTTTTGCCACATTTTGTTTTGCTTTCCTTTCCTTAATAAATCAGGCCCATTATGTACAGGTAAGCTGTAGGCTAAAATATGAAAGTGTTCACACAATGTAACTACCAGTTTACCTTCATTGCCTTCTTCCTTTTACTTTTAGATGACACAGTGAATAGAGCTGCCAAAATGTTAATGCATTTATGCTAAAATTTGTGAGTTGAAGCCATTTATTACACTTTTGTAAGGCAGCTAGTACTGCTCAGGTCATGGTCAGTCTTACTCATTTTAAAAATGTAATGCAGGAGAGTGTCTTTTTTATTTGAAAGAACAGTACATTTGTTGTATACATTATGGTCTGTGGAGTGATGATGTTCATATGTATAACAGCAATTGTGAATTGCATATTTGACTAGAGGATTGTCAAGCATATTAGCTTTAGTAAAACAAGACTTGACTAGACTTATTACCTAAGTATTGTGGTCCACAATTGTCCTAGGCTGCCACTGACCACAGGTCTGTGTAACGACCACTCACCAGATCAAATACAGTAATTTTTTATAAAAAAATAAGTGTAATCGATGTGCAATTAAATTAATATACATAACTATATATAAGATTATAGACAAAACTATGCTCTAACCACTCTTTGAATCAAAAATATACAATTAAGTATAGTGTATGGTCAAATTAAATGTCAAAATAAATGTAATATTATGTTTTATATCTTATATATTTTTATTCTTCAACGTTATAACATTTCATTATGCTGAATGTTTATTTATGTATGTATTTATTTAGTTAGTTAACTAGTTTACTAATAATTATTTTATACAATGGCCTGCTTCTATGCCTCTAGTCCTTTATTTATGTCAAGAACTAGGATTGCAATTTCATGCTTAGGAGAATTGTAACATCTTATTCCATTTTTTTAACTTTACATGAAACAACCAAATGTGTAACAAGAATTTGTACATACTGTTTTAAATCATATTTTGAAAGCTTCATTTCTGTGATAACTCCTATACAAGTTTTTATTAGTAAGTTTTGCCTGTTCATTTACTTAAACTAAAATACATTGTGCATTTATATCCACTCAGATAAATGGTTATAAAATCTACGCTGCTGTACATACAAATAAAACATATATAATTACTTTATATGTAATGCTTACTATTAATCAGCACTGTACATATTTTTTAATGCATGACCACACTTACAATGTAGGTTTGAGTCCTGGTACATAGAAAAGATAAACCAACTTGTCTAGTGTTGCAAGCAGCCAACACTGGGATTCATTCACCAGGAATAGCCTTAGTAATTTCATATAGTCACTGCAAAAAATATACAATCATTTTAAAGCTAAAAATTGTTTTGTTTGTTTCTAATTGTGTTAAGAAGGTGAAAAAAGGGTATGGTAAAGATAAGTACAGGACTATTATGAGCTAATTAAGATAAGTACAGGACTATTTGATTAATTCTGGATTTGAAGACTTTTTTTTGTCCCTCCATGCTTCGGAACAGTTTCTCTTTACAAATTTATATAATTGTAATTGTGCATTGGTTGAAATAATTTGGCAGCTCACCAAATATTGTAATGTAGTGTTACATTATTATGTCTTATACAAAATAATATAATTTTCTAAGCTAATCATACAATCAAGATCTAATGGACAAAATGTTTTAATTTTATCTCACAGAATCCAGCATCAAAGCAGACAATTACATTGCATAAAATGTTAGGTTTTGTAAGCATACATTTATAGTCCCATTGTGGAAAATAAAGCATAACATTAATCAAATGTGCTTCTTTCTGCTTGTTATATCCTTTTGCCAAGTACAGTCTTAGTCCAACAGACTTATGTAAATGATATACACTGTAGTTCACATCAAGGATATCTTATTATGTTTTAAACATAAAATGTTGAATATGTTATAGCCTGAAGTAGGTGTATTTGCTTTAGTACTTAAATAAATAAAATGCGGTATGTAAATGATACTTTCTAATATAGATTGTATTTATATTGTATATATTTGTATCAAATGATACAAAATTTTAAAAACATGGATATTAGACATGTGTATATATGTTATTAGGTTCAGAAACTCAGTAAATTAAGTCTCTCAGGGATATCTGCGATCATTCTTTAGGCAGAAAATAAATCCAAGGATATTTTTAGTCCTGTTTTTAGCCATACATTTGAGCTTCCATATCTTTCTCTTTTGTATTGCATTCAAAATTAATTTGAGGCGCATGAATGAGGTGTATAAACCGTACTGACTGGCTCTACCATAAATAGAGTCTGTAAAACCCTTCTTAATTCCCTTTAATTTGCTTTGTGATACAGTGCCTTGTGGACAAAAAAAAATGTTTCCTCCACCCCCCCATGCACCCAGGAGGTTGAATGTAATAAGAAGCTTTCTGTGCTCAAATAGACAGATTCATTATTTCTTTATTTGAGATTCATTGATACAAGACCCCTTTGAAAATATTGGATTGCAAGAATGATTAATTTTATACTTGTTTTTCTAGATTAGCTTTTGTAAATCTCTGTAATATTGTATTTTTTATATAGTGTTTAGCGCCATTGCTAGATTACTGTTTTACTTATCGGAAGCAGCCCATTTAATCTCTGTGATTTTTATGTCCTAACTATGGATTACATTGGATTAATAAAATAGATAGATGGTAAAATTGACTCCCACAAATTTAAGAAACTGTGAAATTAAAGCAGGAATGTCAGCTTCTTAATGGTATAGTCCTGGCATCCAAATGAGAAACATATATTTGGCAAATAAATGCTCAAGTGAGCTTCAAGCATGATTATCTTACAAATGGAAACAATGGGTATTTCATGATGTCAACCAGTTGATTCTTGAGCCTTTCAGAACACTTTATCTAGATGGGGTTGAGGATTTATTCTCTTTTCTGCCTGAAAGGTACCAAATAAACTAAGGGGATGTAGTCATTCCGGTGATGGTGAATCTATTGAAAGTCAGACTGTCAACACAAAGTGTGACAACCTGGCTATCAACAGATTCAGTGTGTTGATATGCTTAAAATGTGGCCATTGTGACTGTCGACAGGTAGTAAAGTCGACAGTTACAATATGGACATTAAATGAGCAATCCTGGCAGACCAGGGGACACAAGAGCCACAACTGCTTCTGGGCAAAGAGTGACCTACCTTGTAATGACAAATTAACATATATGTAGAAGAACATTTCACACCTAGTCACTTGAAGCTGCCATTTTACATCAACATGCTTTTGAAAGTGGTGGTGGAACTACAGATCCATGCGGTCACTTGCCCTGGAGTTTTCTTGCCAAACAAAGATGACATCTTTCTCAATGTTTAAATTTTGGACCAGTCCAAAGAGGCAAGATGTCTTCCTGCAATGTTTCCACTCTTGTTCCATGAAAAAATGAGATTTGAAAAGGTTTTCCGAAAGCCAGTAGACCCAGCTGCAGTGGTACAGATTCTGGAAATATACACAGCCATATTTGAATTTATACAGCTCGAACGAATAGGTGAAGATGTTTTAGCCACTTATACAGAGAACCATTGAGAATTCTTATTCCCAGAACCAAAGTTGACTCCAGCATAGCCAGGAGTGGACAGGGAGGTACTGATGAAAACTTCCCCTGGAATTGCACCTAAGATTAAGTTTTCTTCAAAGACAACCATCAAAGAAAAGCCCAATGATTTCCAGAATAAAAGTGCATCAACAAAAACCCAGTCCTGGAGATCTTTGCCAAGCTTTCCAAGTAGAAAATCAAGAACTACAAGTTACAACAGTCCAGAAAAGAGTTACAGCAGTCCTATTAGGTCACCAAAGTACCGATCTCCATCACCTTATACACAAAAGCGTATATGTGAGCTTAACAATGACAATGAGCAACAGCTTGCTCATTTAAGCCCGGGCAATTATGAATTTAAGCCTGAAGCTGATTCAAGACCTCCATTCATTGTAAGACATGTTTACAATTCCAAGCCCATGAGTGAGAAAGTGTCATCACTGTTTTGATCTCCAAAGTCCAAGTGTCACCCAAGAAGAGCTTTGACCTATGACAATCTGCAGAATAGGACCTCCAGAGTAAAGGACTGTCTCTAGAGGACCTGAACACATCTAGAAAAGTCATCTCTGCTGCTCATAGAGAACCCTCTGTGTTGAGTACATATTCTTCACATGATTTGGGTATAAATTCAGTTCACAAGGGAACACTGCAGGAAAGTCTTCAGTCTGAGAATGACACATGGGAGTCAATACACAACCGTGTGCATAAGCTATTATCAACTCACAGTGCCAAGCGACGACTGTCCTTAGGTATCTCTAAGAATGAAGTGGATCACATTCTTGAAAAGTTCATCAAGGAGGTCACTGAACAACAGTTTAGAAAAAAATGTTTAAACAATAACTTAACAAGTTGATGGTGTGCCCTCAAGACCCAGCGTCCTTGTACTGTTCATTTAAGGATTCTGCATGTGCAAAAACTATCTTATGTTTGCAATTAAAATAATTATTTATTACCGTGTGTCACATATGTTTATTTTGTCAGTTTTCTCACCTTTTATATGTCACAAAATATTTCCATGATAATAAAATATAATACAAAAAGTGAAAAAAAAACCCAAAAAACCCCCCAAAAAACAAAAAACATAAACTAAAAAGAAAAACAGAGTGCTCTCCCCCAAACAGTCACAATGTCCACATTTTAAGCATGTCAACACACTGAATCTATCAACAGCCAAAATGTCACCATTTTGGTGTCGGCAATCTGACTGTTGACAGATTCACCGTCACTAAAACATACCCAACCTGAACTTTGGATATGGGTGAACTGTGCTTGCTGTAAAAGTGACATCAGCAACCAACAGTAGCAATGATTTAAAGCTTCCAAGATGGACATCCTCAGAACCAGAAACCAAGTACTGCTTGTTGTCATGATAAACAATAGTTTAAAATGGAAGGTCCATCTGTAGCAAATATCATGGTTTGGTAGCTCATCAAATATGGTTTAAATGTCCTCTGTTTGTGATTGGTGATAGTTGACAGATCAGGAAAATCTGGTATGTGTTAGATTACACGCTAGATGTGAAGCTTGCATACAATATTTTTGTGCACCATCCTGTCTCCTCCCCATAAGGACCTGTGAACCTTGTCCATTTCTAGAATTCAGTGGTCCAGTAATGAAACCCTGAATGTCTCTAATGGATTTTAAGAGACTTTATTTTCAGCATCCTCTAGTTTTAACTATGCCTCGTAGTGGTCTGCTTTACAGAACTTTGGGTCCTACTCATGTGCCTTCAGAACAGAATGTGCCTTCAGAACAGATGTTACATTGTTCAATAATTATTATTATTTTTTATTTTTAACTCTCCACATAAATACACAGTGCCATACAATAGGGAAGTAGAATACATAATACCGAACAGGAAAATAAAATGTAAGCATAATAGCAAAATACCGCATGAAAGCTGGAAGCATAAAAGCCTAATACAGTGCAATAGACATAATAGTAGAGGTGCATAATAGGTGACATGAAGAACATTCAGGAGATAAGGGATAAGTGGGAGACGTCTTGGAGGTGGAAGTGTGACATGGTTAACAGGGCAGAGGATAGGCATCAGTCATTGGAAAAAAATGTGGAGGGAGGAGTGGTTAGAGATATAGGGGGCAAGGAGGCTCATGGCTTTGTAGGTGTTGGGGAGGTGTATGAATTGGATCTTATAGGACAGGGAGTCAGTGTAGGGATTGAAAAAGATGGGAGTCATAAGCAGAGGAATCCAAGAGAGGAAAATCAGTCTTGCCACAGCATTGAGGATGGATGGAAGTGGAGGAGATTGCAGTAGTCAAGGCAATATTTAATGAGAGAGTGGATAAGAGTTGTCATAGTGTCAAGGGTGAGGATCGGTTTAATTTTGGTTAGAAGCTTATGATCACCAGGATAACTATAATAACTTAAGGAGTCATGCTAGAATTGTTAAAATCTTGTAAAGAGAAATTCATATTCTCATCATCAGAGACAGTTACAGTGACCATATCAGAATATGCGAGAAGGGAGGCCAGAAACCTTAAGCTAGGTACACTGCAGAATTTTCCACAAACTTTTTATGACGATCGATTTTACATCCGATCGATGGTCTGATTGCTCGGTCTATTGCCTGCATACACACTATCCTTGTTTTAGACTATAAAGGGAAGAGCGGCCGTCCAGGTAGCGACTTTTTACAGCCATGTTGTTGTGAGCAATGATTTTAATTTTGTACACATTGAAGCAACATTTGTGGGGCATTTAACGCTATACCAAAGACATTAGCATAAAAGGGCAGAGCTTTCACTATAGTTAACACCCAAAACCGCATAAAAAGAGAAGACAACACTATCTCTTCATTCATTCATAATTTTTAACCTACAATGGATGTAGCAGAATAAGAACAAGCAACTGTACTTCTCCTGCTTGCTGTGACAAGAAGACTGCAGGTGCAGAACCAAAGAAAAAGAATGAGAAAGAATAGATCCTGTTGGAGTAAAGATTGGTTCAAGAGGAGAGACACATTCTCTCATATTCCCCTGCTACAGGAGATACGGGACAGTGACCCAGATGACTTTAAGAATTTCCTTCGTATGAATGATGCCACTTTTCAGGAACTGCTTCAACTAGTAACCTCTCTCATCCAGAGGGAGAACACCATTTTAAAGAGACCCATACCGCCAGAGCAAAGACTGGTTGCAATGCTTAGATTTTTGGCAACAGGGAGGACACTGACAAATCTGAAATAGAGCATAGCTATTTCACCTCATGCTCTTGGTATGATAATACCTGACACCTGTGATGCTATCATCGAAGTTCTCTGTGAACAGTATATGAAGGTTGGTAAAAAGCAATATTATTCATTATAAAAAAAGAAGTTTAAGAAAAGAAGTTTATTACATACATAAAATTTAAAAAATACATTTAACTTGTAAAGTGCAATGCAATAATTATTTGTACCAGAGCAACAGTTTATATTTGCTGGTAGTGAAAAATTTCACTTGTGTCCATTCCAGATGTGTCCCCAACATAAATGTTGCATCCTTCCTGATGCTATTGGTGTGGATGTCATAAACGGTTGAGACATTACGCTTTGTCTGCCCATGGTAGCATGCTGCAACTGTGCTGCTGTGTGAAATGTGTGTGCTTGCTTGTGTCTGCGGTTAGATGGGGAAATAACTGTGTCCGACCACAAATCTTCAGCGGTAGCCCTACACATGTGGTCGCACAGCACCTTTACTTTTGTTCTAAAAGTGGCCAATTAAAGTCAAGGCATGTGATGAGGATTCTTAATTATCAGAGGATCAAGTACAAGTGCCTGCGAAGAGCAGGGCAAACTCAAAATACAACCATCTTTCTTCAATGTGTACATGTCCTCTCTAAAGTGTCTACATATTTTAATAAATTATAATTCCTAATGTAAGAATGTAGGGCCTGATTCATTAAGGATCTTAACTTGAGAAACTTCTTATTTCAGTCTCCTGGACAAAACAATGTTACAATGCAAGTGGTGCAAATTAGCATTCTTTTTTGCACATAAGTTAAATACTGACTGTTTTTTCATGTAGCACACAAATATCAACTTTAAATTTCAGTGTACTAATAAGCTATCATTTATTTGTGTGCTACATGAAAAAACAGGCAGTATTTAACTTATGTGCAAAACAGAATACTAATTTGCACCCCTTGCATTGTAATATGGTTTTGTCCAGGAGACTGAAATAAGAAGTTTCTCAAGTTAAGATCCTTAATGAATCAGGCCCGTAGTTATTTTTAGAACTACATATTTGTAAGCAGCAATAAGTAAAAATAAAAACATTTTTGGTTAATACATATTTAATGTATAAAATATGTCAATATATAATTACAGCTTTAGTTATTTAAATACAAAACAAATAGTTAAGTTTTTTTCCAAGACATGCTTATGTAATTTACATTTGAAACACATCTTAAAAAATGGTTTTAAAGATAAATATTCTGGAAAGACAAGAAATTAGTTTGGAAGAAGTAGTACATTTTAGGATATATTGGAAAACTAGTGCTTCATCTTCAAATCTGTAAAGGGATAGCTGAAACAGGATGATATTTTGTGGACCTTCAGTGATCTAATATAATACTAACTTTCCATTTTGTTAGTACAAAATGGAAAGGGAACTTTCTGAAAAAAAAAATACATCTATTACTAGAGTCGGTACAAGTAATAGATCAATTGATATTTTCAGTTCCTGTAAGGAAAAAAAAATAATTTATTGCTATCCCTACACCATAATATATAATTAGACAATACTGAAATACAGTGTATCAAATAAACATAGAAGTTACATAATAGCGTAAGTTCTTATAAATGAGAACATAACAATTAAAAATGGTTATGTAAAGCCATATGGACAATGTTGACCTTCAAACTTCTTAAGCTTGTGAACATTACTGTTTATGGGTAAAAAATAAATCTGTCACTAGTAATGCAAATTAGCAGTCATACAAGTAATTTCAAATAGATCACCATTCTATAGTTTAGAACAATATGTTTAATGAAAAATCACCACTTGTAAGGCATAGTAATTAATCATTAGGTATGTGCAAGCATTTTTTGTCAGACATGTTGTTAAGGCTGCAAAATGCCAACAGATGTTAAGTGTCCATCAGAGAAAATAAGTTGAAAGCTGTGTTCAGCTTCATTTGTTAATTCTCAGAACACAAAGTGCCACATGCAGCAATTTGGAGAACCAGCATTGACAAGATGTTCATCTGCACAACACCTATGCAGAAAACATTTGCTAATTGTTTTTGAATCTTTGCTCCTGTGTGCAATCATTTTTTATTTTTGTACTTCATAGTAATACTGAAGGTCCATTATTAAATTAAACATGTTTTTAATAGTGTGCTACATAATTAATCCATGTATCAGGCATTTCATAATAAAAGCAGATGTTAAAAAAAGATTCATACAATTCCAAGGCTTTCTGGAATTCAGAACACAAATAACTTCCTGAATATTTTAGCAAATAAAGCATGTCAATAATTGATGTGTCCATCATTTAAGCATGCTGCAAAATGCTATTTTCTATTTTATACATGTTAACTCTGATAAGGGGTAACAGAGCATGAACCTGACAGCCTGAGGTATTCACAAATTGTCTGCATTGAAACTAGGATGAACAAGACAGACAAAATGTCTTTACATTTCTTTGTAATTTAGCCAATGCTTTGGTGCAAACATTTAGCGATGATTAGTAATATGTAGTTCAGAGGTCATTTCGCCTGCTTTTCTTAAAATCACTGTAAACATTTTTATTATGATGTCGATAAAAAAGTAGAGACATATAGTATTTCTTCCTTGTCAATTTAACACCTAATTGTATTACAAATATTTGTTGAATTAAATAGTTATTTTTCTTTTTCTGCATTTGTTTCTACTTAGTTATGCAATTGCATAATCAGTCATAACCTTCTTATACCTAACTAGAGTTGAGGGAACTCCCAAGGCTTGATTTGCAGAATGACATAGGGCCAATTTTTCTATTTTTCCATATTTGATTTTTATTTTTTGGTTTAAAAGAAAATGTAACATAAAAAACATATTTTAAAGTTAAATTTAAATAATGTCATTTTATTTATTTATTTATTTGAAGAATTTGTTGTCCATAACATCTAAATTTAATTTGTCAAATATATCCACATATCATATAATCCTGTCCATGCTTATGTTGTTATGTAAACCCAGCAAAGCTGTACACATAAGTGAGTGGCTTGAACCCAGAGTGAAATTATGGCTTAAGATCTGAGCTCCACTTCAGCCTGCAGCATAAGGAATATAAAGTGCTCATAAATGGATCCAGGAAGAAGAGACAAAAGTGTGCCCACATCGGATTAACCTAAGAAGACTACAAATGCAGAGGTAAACTGTCAGATTTGCTCAGCTCTATCCTTCTGAAGACTGATCCTCTCCAGTGCCACAGTTGGTAATATGGCGCTCGTATGGTACAGAAGTACAGTCAACTATGGATGATTCGGAACGTAGTTTGGCTCTTGATAATCTACCTGGACTAAAGTGTTTCAGCAACAGAAATCAATGCTTTCTAAGGTAAACTATACATCCCTAGCCATCCAGTCTTTTAAGGCATTGTACGAAGAAATGCCACACATGTAGCACTACATAACAGAAAAAGAAGAGGTTCAGGCTTTCCAAGCTAGGGACAAAAAATAAAGCCATTCATCATCATCATCAACATTTATTTATTTCGCGCCAGCAAAGTTCGCAGTGCTTTACAATTGGAGACAAACACAGTAATAAACAATACCTGCTCGCAAGCTTACAATCTATAGGTCAATGGGAGTCGGATACATGAGGTTAAATCTACATACTGCATATTGGTCCAGCCAGATTGCAAAGGTAAAACGTGATTCGTATGCTATGTGATCCAGTCACGTAGCAATGTTGGTCTGGGGCCAAAGGGTTGTTGTTTTATGTGAATTGTGTAAAGGGTGGTAATAGAGGCCTAGTGAGGTTAAGAGGGTGGTTGAATAATATTATAAGCTTTCCTGAGAGACGGGTGTTCAGAGAACGCTTGAAAGTTTGAGCTTGTAGACCAAAGGAAAGTCTTATTGTGCGAGGGAGGGAATTCCACACAGTAGGTGTAGCTCGAAAAAAGTCCTGTAACTAGCAATGGGAGGATATAATGTGAGTGGATGAGAGACGCAGATTTGTGCACAATGGAGTTGTCAAGTTGGAGATATTTTGTGGAGATGCACGTTGGTGCAGTTTTGTTGATGGCTTTGTATGTTAACTGAAAAATTTTATATTGGATTCTGTAAAAAACAGGCAACCAATGTAGAGACTGACAGAGTCGCTCAGCAGAGGAAGAACTGCTCAATTTGCAAGAATATTTTTGCAATTTGCAAGAAAAATCAGTCTGGCCGCTGCATGCAAAATAGATTATAGGGGTTTGAGTCTGTTTAAGGGAAGACCATTAAGGAGAGAATTGCGGGAGTTGATAAATTCATGAATTAAAGTTTTTGCAGTGTCTTGTGTAAGATATTTGTGTATTCTGCAAATATTTTCTAAGATGTATGTAACATGATTTGGATATAGAGTCGATGTGGGGAACCAAGGCTACTTCTGAGTCAAAGATCACACCTAGGCATCGTGCTTGTGGGGTGGGATTTATGGTCATGTTGTCAACAGAAATAGAAATGTCAGGTAGGTAACTTATGTTGGTGTGTGGGAATATTATTAACTCTGTTTTGAAAAGATTGAGTTTGAGGTGGCGAAATGGCAGAAAGACAGTCAGTTACTCAAGACAACACAGATGGCGAGAGATTAGGAGAGAACAGATAAATTTGGGTATCATCCGCATAGAGATGATAATGAAATCCAAAGGCACTTATTCGTTTTCCAAGAGAAGTGATATAGATAGTGGTATCCTCATCCAACGACAGAATTCAAGATTCTCCCACACTGCCCCCTTCCATTGGAACGACCTCCCTCGCTCCATCCGTCTGTCCCCTAATTTGAGCTCCTTCAAACGGGCAGTCAACACCTATCTGTTCCTTAAATCCTTCCAGCCGTCCACCTAAGCTTTTCCTTCCTTCTTCTCCTTCTCCCTCTTTCCTGTTCATGCTCCTCTTGTGCTTCCTACCCTCTTCGGACTTCTCATGCCTGCTGTCTGCTTCCCCTCACATTAATCTGTTTCCCCTCACTTTAGCATGTAAGCTCTTATGAGCAGGGCCCTCTTCCCTTCTGTCTCAACTCCATTCCTCTTCTCCTAAGCCAGGAGTCGGGAACCAATGGCTCGCGAGCCAGGTGTGGCTCTTTTGATGATTGCATCTGGCTCGCAGATCGATTTTTCACTGCTCATGTCCTGTTCAGGGCTGCAGTTTGCTGTAGGAGCAATTTTCCATTATTTTAATTGGATGATACTGGCCTACGTTGGCCGTTGCTGGGTAAACAGGTAAACGACCCCTTTTGAATCAGTCTGCTCGGTCATTAGCAGTGTTGCCAATTGTCGCGGCTTTTTTTTGTCTGCCGCGGGTCGCGGTTTTTTGGGCTTTTTTTTTTTCCTCATCTGCTGGACAGCCGGGGAGGAGTACTCTGCAGGGGAGAAGATCGAGTGTAGGTAAAGTATAAAAGGTGTGAACTAGAGTAGAGTATGAATGGGGGTGTGAATGAAGTATGAATGGAGTGTGAACGGGGGTGTGAAATAGAGCAGAGGGGATAATGGACACTAAGGAGGAGGGTCATTGTAAAGCATATTTAAAAAAAAATAATAATAATCAATAAATCCTAAGTATATATATATATATATATATATATATATATGTGTGTGTGTGTGTGTATATGTGTATATATATATATATATAATATATATTGGGCTTGTTTTTGGGCTTTTTAGGATTGTGTTTGGCTTGTTTTGGGCTTGTTTTTTACGAATTGGTTGCTTATTCTGTATTTTATAGTTGGCAACCCTGGTCATTAGCTCAAAGCTAACCCTTCGACAAAGAAGATGGCGAAAAGAAAAAAAGATGATGAGTATCGTATATTTCGGGACGAATGGACCGAAGAATTCGCCTTTGTGGAGAGAGCAGGTTCTGCGGTGTGTCTAATTTGCAATGACAAAATTGCATCGATGAAACGGTCGAATGTAAA
The DNA here is from genome assembly GCF_038048845.1 of Mixophyes fleayi. Lineage (NCBI taxonomy): Eukaryota > Metazoa > Chordata > Amphibia > Anura > Limnodynastidae > Mixophyes > Mixophyes fleayi. The sequence continues at coordinate 55,101,559 of NC_134408.1, forward strand.
GCGGCACTTCGACACGCGCCATGCTACCTTTGCATCAAAATACCCTGCGGGAGACAGCAGAAAGAAAGCAGCCCAAGAGCTACTGAGCAGGGTGCAAGCTAGCCAGCAGCAACTCCGCGTATGGACCCGGCAAGGTGACTATAATTCCGCTAGCTTTGCTGGATCTTTAGCAATAGTGAGGAACGGAAAACCATTCACAGATGGCGAGTATGCTAAAACGTTCATGCTGGATGTAGCCAATGAACTTTTTGATGATCTTCCGAACAAAGACAAGATAATCAAGCGGATACAAGACATGCCTCTGTCGGCAAGAACTGTTCATGATCGTACCATCATGATGGCAAACAAAGTGGAGGAAACGCAAGTGAAGGACATAAATGCAGCGCCGTTCTTTTCCCTGGCTTTGGATGAGTCAACAGACGTGAGCCATTTGTCGCAGTTCAGCGTGATTGCAAGATATGCTGTTGATGACACACTGCGCGAAGAAAGTCTTGCTGTTCTGGCAATAAAAGGGTCCACAAGAGGTGAGGATTTATTCAAGTCTTTCATGGAGTTTGCTCAAGAAAAAAATCTACCTATGGATAAACTTCTCTCAGTGTGTACTGATGGTGCTCCGTGTATGGTGGGGAAAAACAAAGGATTTGTGGCGCTTCTTCGTGAACATGAAAATAGACCCATCCTAAGTTTCCATTGCATTCTACACCAGGAGGCACTTTGTGCTCAGATGTGTGACGGGCAGTTTGGCGAAGTGATGTCGCTGGTCATTCGTGTGATCAACTTTATTGCTGCCCGAGCCTTAAATGATCGCCAGTTTAAAACACTGCTGGATGAAGTTGGAAATAACTATCCTGGTCTGCTTTTGCACAGCAATGTGCGTTGGTTGTCAAGAGGGAAGGTGCTTAGCCGTTTTGCGGCTTGCCTGAATGAAATCCAGACTTTTCTTGAAATGAAAGGCATCGAGCATCCTGAGCTAGCCGAAACTGAGTGGCTCCTCAAGTTTTACTATCTTGTAGATATGACTGAACATCTGAACCAGCTCAACGTGAAAATGCAAGGCATTGGAAATACAGTGTTATCCCTTCAACAAGCTGTGTTTGCTTTTGAAAACAAGCTAGAGCTCTTCATTATGGATCTTGAAACAGGTCGTTTACTACATTTTGAAAAACTGAGCCAGTTTAAAGATGCATGCACAGCAAGTGAGCCCATTCAAAACTTTGATCTCCACCAGCTAGCTGGCTTCACATCCAGTCTCCTACAGTCCTTCAAAGCACGCTTTACAGAATTTCGTGAGCACGCTCGTCTTTTTAAGTTCATCACCCATCCAACCGAGTGTTCACTGAACACAGCCGACCTGAGTTACATTGCTGGTGTCTCCGTCAGAGATTTTGAAGCAGAAGTGGCTGACCTGAAGGCCTCAGACATGTGGGTGAATAAGTTCAAGTCACTGAATGAAGATTTGGAAAGAATCACACGACAGAAAGCGGAGTTGGCGAGCAAGCACATGTGGACAGAAATGAAAAAACTTCAACCCGAAGACCAGCTGATTCTCAAAACTTGGAACGCGCTTCCTGTCACATACCACACACTGCAGCATGTGAGTATTGCTGTGTTGACCATGTTTGGATCTACGTATGCATGTGAGCAGTCATTCTCACATCTTAAAAACATCAAGTCCAATCTGCGATCACGTTTAACGGATGAAAGTCTCAACGCTTGCATGAAGCTTAACCTCACCAAGTACCAACCAGACTACAAAGACATCAGCAAATCCATGCAGCACCAGAAGTCGCATTAATGGTGAGTATTATAACAACATTATTTAAAAGAATAAATTCAGAGGCGTTTTATACTGACATTTAGTTGAATTCACTTTTAAAATATATTATATGGCTCTCACTGAAATAAATTTCCAAATATTTTGCTTTCATGGCTCTCTTAGTCAAAAAGGTTCCCGACCCCTGTCCTAAGCTATTGTACTTACTATGCTTGGAGCTATTGGAGTTTTGGTTTTACTCGTTTCGTTCTGTTTTGTTGTACCCTGCTGCGGAAACCTTGTGGAAACATATAAATAAATAAATAATAATAAAAATAATAATAATAATGTGACGAACGCCCAGTCTGTCCCAGATACAGCAATCTGAACAGTTGGCCGTGACTGGCGTCAACTTAGTCACTTAGCAATGAATACACTTTTTCTGCCACCACAAAGGATTTATTATGGTGTCCTTACGTTCACCAGAACCACTTATTAATGTTTCACACTTAGATCACATACATATGTAGAATGAGCCTCCCTGGGCTTTGTAAGTTCACAAAGAATCGCGGAGAACACACAAGATTAAATTTATCTAATTTGAAAAAATTTTCCAAGGCCTAATTACAAAAATAAATAACAAGACATACAATATGTTGCACAAATAAGTTTCTGAAAATAAAATACGAACTAAAATCAGAGTCACGACTTACTAGTTAAGACATGGTGTGTGAGGGAACACAATTGAAAAATATGAGACATTCAAGTCTTGATAGACCCCCTTTAATGAAAATACACACGTTATTGTCTAAGGCAGAAGACTTTAAACCTTTCTCTACATAGCTCTCACCCCCCCACCTTTGGAGTTTAGCTGTCAATAGGGACAGATTGATCTGCCAGATGTCACAGAGCATTTGAAGTGAGCTACGGATGTCCTGAGCTGACAATGGGATGTGTTCCACATCCTCTTCATGACAAAAAAAAACCTCATCAGAGCTGCTTATCTATCTCTGGATAATTGAAAAAAAAAATTGACACTTGCATGAGTTCAAACTAATGTCATTTAGCAAAACACACGTTGCGATTACATTACAAGGTTACATAAAATATTCACATTGTCATACATGAATTCAACAGAAAATAACAATCATTAGATATACTACATAATCGTCACAAAAACTAATAATAATAGAGAACAGCAGAGGACCAAGTACTGAGCCTTGTGGGACTCTTGTGGGAAGTAGAGCAGAGGTGGATCAAGAGAAAAGAACACTAAAAGAGCGATTAGAAAGGTAGCATGAGAACCAGGATAGGACAGTGTCTTGAAGAGCTAGGGATTGTAGTGTTTGTATGAGAAGAGAGTGGTCAGCAGCTTTGAATGCAGCAGAGAGATCCAGGAAAATTAGAAGAGAGTAATGGCCTTTGCATTTAGCAGTGATGAAATCATTAACAACCGTAGTCAATGAAGTCTCTGTTGAGAGCAAAAGCCTGACTGGAAAGGATCTAATAGCTTGCTTGCAGAAAAGAAGTGTGTGAGGAGAGTGTAAACAAGTCACTTTAGAGGCTCGGAGGGGCATGGGAGCTGAGAGATGGAATGGTAACTTGAGAGCGTTGCCCAATATGTGCACCTACAATCATGGCCAAAAGTTTTGAGAATGACAGAAATATTGGTTTACACAAAATGTGCTGCTTCAATGTTTTTAGACCTTTTTGTCAGATGTTGCTATGGTATACTGAAGGAAAATTACAAGCATTACAAGTGTCAAAGGCTTTTATTGACAATTACATTAAGTTCATGCAAAGAGTCAATATTTGCAGTGTTGACCCTTCTTTTTGAAGACCTCTGCAATTCACCCTGGAATGCTGTCAATCAACTTCTGAGCCACATACTGACTGATGGCTGCCCTTTCTTACCTAATCAATGCTTGGAGTTTGTCAGAATGTGTGAGTTTTTGTTTGTCTACCCGCCTCTTGAGGATTGACAAGTTTTCAATGGGATTAAGGTCTGGGGAGTTTCTTGGCCAAGGACCCAAAATTCTGATGTTTTTGATACTTGAGTCACTTAGTTATCAATTTTACCTTATGGCAAGGTGCTCCATCATGCTGGAAAAGGAATTGTTCGTCACCAAACTGTTCTTGGATGGTTGGGATAAGTTGCTGTTGGAGGATGTTTTGGTACCATTCTTTATTCATGACTGTGTTCTTAGGTAAAATTGTGAATGAGCCCACTCCCTTGGCTGAGAAGCAATCCCACACATGAATTGTTTCTGGATGGTGTACTGTTGGCATGACACAGGACTGATGGTAGTTCTCATCTTTCCTTCTCCGTAAAAGTGTCTTTCAGATGCCCCCAAACATTCTGAAAGGGAATTCATCAGAGAAAATTACTTTACCCCAGTCCTCAGGAGTCCAATCCCTGTACCTTTTGCAGAATATCAGTCTTCTCCTGATGTTGTTCCTGGAGAAATATGGCTTCTTTGCTGGCCTTCTTGACACCAGGCCATCCTCCAAAGTCTTCACCTCACTGTGCGTGCAGATAAACTCACACCTGCCTGCTGCCATTCCTGAGCAAGCTCTGCAATTGTGGAGCCCCAATCCCGTAGCTGAATCAACTTTAGGAGACGGTCCTGGCGCTTGCTGGATGTTCTTGGGTGCCTTAAAGCCTTCTTTACAACTATTAAACCTCTCTCCTTGAGGTTCTTGATAATCCGATAAATTGTTGATTTAGGTGCATTCTTACTAGCAGCAATATCCTTGCATGTGAAGCCTTTTTTGTGCAAAGCAATGATGACTACACGTGTTTCCTTACACATAACCATGGATAATAGCGGAAGAACAATGATTTCAATCACCACCATCCTTTTAAAGCTTCTAGTCTGTTATTCTAACATAATCAGCATGATAGAGTGATCTCCAGCCTTGTCCTCATCAACACTCACACCTGTATTAATGAGAGAATCGCTGACCTGATGTCAGCTGGTCCTTTTGTGGCAGGGCTGAAATGCAGTGTAAATGTTGTTTTTGGGATAAAGTTCATTGTTGTGGCAAAGAGGGACTTTGAAATGAATTGTAATTCATCTGATCACTCTTCATGACATTCTGGAATATATGCAAATTGCCATCATAAAAACTGAGGCAGCAGACTTGTTGAAAAATAATATTTGTGTCATTCTCAAAACTTTTGGCCATGACTGTACTTGCAACTATGCAGTCAACATTAGAAGACATATACACAGAGGGCCTGATTCATGTTCAGATGTAAGTCCATTTGCATGCTGTATCTTTCATGAAATAGCTCTGTGCATGCGTCAGAATGAACGCAATTACATAAATTTCATATCCAAACACAGATGACACTTACAACTGCCTACTACTTGAAGGGTGGAATGGGAGAGGGTAGGGGCGGATGAGCATAAGCCAGGTATAGTAAGGGTGAACCCATGGAGATGCGACCTATTCAAGTCCTGGCGTAGAACAGAAGTACTCTTATTTTTAAACATAAGGTTTTCACCCACTCCAAGCCAGGTGTAACTGGTGGCTGATAGTAGTCTCCAAATGCGGCATTGCCTCTCACATTCTAATAGAATGGAATTTAAAAAACACGGTATAAGATCATGGTAGGTAGGTGCCAGTGTGACATTTAATTTCCAAAAGATAAAAAAATATCTAGATTTAATAAAATAAATAATTATATGTTGTATGTTAAATTGTTCATTTTCTTTATTTGTTTATAAAAAGTTTGTTGTTTAAAAAAGCTGTATGTGCTTTTCTATGCAAATGTGTAATGATGAAACATACTTTTTAGTAAAGTATGTTATAAAAGGCTTACTGTTATCAAGGAACAGTGCAGGGAGATGAGGTAATGCAGCGAAAGAGCTAATATGATGTAATTGTCAGGAAACATCAGTGTTCAGGAGTGTGGATGGCAATGAGTGAATGGATATAACCTTTAGAGGGAACAATATATCATATTGGAAGCAAATGGACATGTGGGATATATAGGGTATCGGTGGTGCAATGTAATAAAATCATTCCTTACTTTAAGAATAAATAGATTGAGCCACTTATATATAGGAGGATATGGTCTCTTTAAGTACAGATAGAGGTCCAGGAATATCAACCCACTGAAAAGTTTGATTATATAATTTGTATCTCTCTATGATTTTTTACATAATCCCAATTTTAGACTAATTGAATAATTTACTCTATAACCGAGTGAGATCTCTTTAATAGGTGTATCATATAATTATAACTAATATTCATTGGATGACTTTGATCTCACAACATAGTTAGATTGAAAGTAACAATATGAATGGCAATGAACGGTATTGAGTATTAACTGCTAACCCTTACATCTAAGATGTTTATATACAATAGATGAGAGAGATAAATAAGTCTAGATACACAGATTAATAAAATGATATAACTTAATATGGTGTATGGATATAAAGGCTGCAGCTACTGAAGGGTTCTGGTAGTGTTGTTAGCTCACATTTTTCTATATCAATCTACTCACTTTTTCTTACTATGTTTTTATTATTTGGCCTATAGTATTCACCAAATGAAGGCTTTGGCCAATTATTGTATGATCAATAAGTAATAAGTGATACATTAATACATGCTATATTAGATAAGATTAGTGTACTGGAGTGCTCTTTGTTTTTTTTTCCTAATTCTGGTCTTGAAGTTTAGAATTGTTAATCTGTTAGATTAGCACCCCATCACCTGTACTGTGTAGACTATACTTAGGCCTTTTTGGATTCAGGAATTAGGTTGGTTCTATTATTAGTGCGATTCCAAATCTCTAGTTATGGCGTTAAAGTTTTGGAGGACTATATCAGTTTATGGTTTTCTGCACAGGAATATTAACGCATTGTAGTGAACACTGATTTTGGAGGATTTATGACAATAGGATTGCAATGGTAGAAATACGGACAATATTTGCCACAAACATAGCTAACTTTAATTTCATGACTGATCTGCACAGGTGTTGTGACAAATGGAATGAGAATATAGAGCAGATTTTCTCAGATGTATGACAAAGTAGGTCACATATCACAGGTGATACATGGTATGATGATATCAATAATTTACAATTTCTTTTACGAAAGCAGAGTAAAATATGGTGGGATATGACCACTAATGAAAATTATATAAAACATTCTTTGTCACCTCGTGGTCTGCAACCAAAGTATTACCCTTCATACAAATTAGCTACAGCTGAATTAAAAACAGAGTGGAAGAATGTGCTTCTGAAATGCTGAAATGACCTAATCCAGATTGTATTGAAACACAACATGTTCATTCTAGATAAATATTCCTTGGAGATTGAAGTAATAAGCATTAATTTGAAGGACTTTGAAACTAACGAGTCTTTTATAAAAGCTTATGAGAAAAACAAAAATGATCTTGAACAATTTGAAAAGTTGATCATGGAAAAGAAAAAAGCTAAATTCAGCAGGGACATAATATTTTCAAATGGAACAAAATCTAACATATGATCTTTTTAAGTTAGAAACATCAGATAGTGAATTAGATACCAGATGATTTATGCAGGACAAACCCAAGTATCATTTTAGGAACAAATTTTTAGGGAATCCTGTAAGACAATAGGAAAGAGAAAGAAGCCCTGAACCAACCCGATCAGGAGGAGAAAGAAGATATTAAGGGACAGAAATCAGTGGGGATGGAAACAAGATCGATACCACAAATGACAGGAGATGAGAAAGTAATATCAGATAGCTCTCTACAAATCATTAATTTATCTTACAAGATCGTGACATCATATTAGTTTATTAGCACATGGTTTATCCTTCTCCCCTATGAAAAACATTTACAGATTTCAATGGGAAAAAGTCTATTTACTAGAAAGTTAAAACTAGCACAATTTTTTGATAGCAATAAGAAAGATGATTACAGTTTACTATCTAATAGTAATTCCTATAATAACTTGCTTTAATTAAACAACTCCGTTGATTTGGTAGTATTGAACAATTTTAGTATATCTCTTAGAAGATCAAAATGATATTCCATCAAATCTGGAGGGTGAGGCAAATATGAAAAAATACAGTTTCTGACCAATCTGTCCCCAAATACAAGTTTTTGAGGATATTGTATCCAAAGAATTGAATATTCTGAGGAATATATCTAATGGGATGAAGAATGATGATCTCACCAAAGATAAGAGAAAGGCCCTCAAAGAAATAGAACATTTCTTTGATAAAGTGGGCAATGTGGTCATTTGACCTCCAACCATGTATATTCAGAAAATTCATAGGCAACTTAACGATAATAATGTTACAAATATCTTTTTTCTAAACCATCTGAAGATCCCAAGTCTGCCACAACTCTGCCTGTGTTTTGTATCTAGCAGCAGTACCTTATACCACCAGAGGCGCTGCTGTTCTGTTCCTGACCTCTCCAGCATGCCTGAAGGAGTTAATCTCCTTGCCTGATGCCTAATTATAACTGCACCTGTCACACTGCTTCAAATACCTGCCTCAAGCTGTGCTCTGTGCAGTTCATCCCGTTTATTCCTGGCTGCTGCTGCCCTGCTCCTGTGCTCTTTGGTGAATACATTTTGGATTGATTTTCTGTTGTGACCCTCAGCTTGATTCCTGGACCCTGCTCGTTTGCCTGTTGCCCTGACCTTTGGCTTGACTTCTGAACCTCGCTTATTTGCTTGTGACTTTGATCTCTGCCTGGCTATTTGGATTTTGTTTATCTCATCTCTGCTTGATCCCTGGACTCTGTCTGCTTCCCTGTACAGCCTTGTGCCTTCTGGACTGGGCTAAACTTATAATACCTGTTCCTGCCATTTTACTATACAGTCTCTTTTGACACCTGTTCTTATCCGTGGATTTGAGTTATCCCTGTTAATGTATTTACCTGAATAAAGACACTGTGCTTTATACTTCTGTTGCTCTTCATGAATGCACTAGGAATCATAACAAAGTCAAGTTACTATGATATAATTCATAATGCCCTTTTAAAAGGTATAATATACAAATCTGAGTTTGATTTTCTATATGTGGATAAAGCAAGAATACCCACTTTATATAGATACATAAAAATGAAATGATGCCTTCAGGTAGGCCGATTCTATCTGGAAATGGAAATCTTACTGAACAGGCAAGTATTTTTCTAGACACACACCTGAAAAAGCATGTCACATCATTGCCTTCATACATCAAATACAACACAAATATCCTAGAAATGCTAGATGGGGTCACATTAGATGAAGAGGTTTGGATGTTAAATGTAGACATAAAATCTCTATACACAAGCATAAGACACAAAGAGGGTCTTAATGCAGTGAGGTATTTCCTTAAAACATATATCAATAAAGAGTTCAATAATTTCTTAATAGAACTCTTAGGGCTAGATTTACTAAGCTGCGGGTTTGAAAAAGTGGGGACGTTGCCTATAGCAACCAATCAGATTCTAGCTGTCATTTTATAGAAGGTACTAAATAAATGACAGCTAGAATCTAATTGGTTGCTATAGGCAACATCCCCACTTTTTCAAACCCGCAGCTTAGTAAATATAGCCCTTAGACTTTATTCTGAAGAAAAACTGTTTTGTTTTCTCTGACAAATTCTACTTGCAAATTCGGGGCACGACTATGGGGGCGGCCTGTTCCCCAATGTTTGCAAATTTTTATTTAGGACAGTGGGAACATGAGATGGTATTTAACGAGAACCTACAGATGTACACTGGCCATATTATCACCCACCTGGGTTAGGAACCCATGATCTTTTGGAGAGGGAATGAAAATTTATTAAAGAACTTCATTGATATATTGAATGATAATGAAAACAATTTGAAATTGATGTACACTATGAGGCAAACCAACATAGACTTTCTGGACATCACTATCAAAAAAGGAGCTAATAGTAGGCTTGAGACAGACCTTTTTCGTAAGCCTACTGCTACAAATAGTATTCTTTATGGCCAAAGCTCTCACTTTCCACCTGTAGTGAACAATATTCCTAAAGGTGAATTCCTTAGAATCAGGCAGGATTGGCTCTAACCTGCAGGATTTTAAAATCACGGCTGAAGAGCAGAGCAACAGACTAATTGAAAGAGGCTATAGTGAGAGATCTGTTAAGAAAGCTTTGAGACTAGTTAACCAGAAAGATCGCACTGATTTAATTTTTTCCTCAAGAAAGAAGGATAACACTCATACCATTAGATTCATTGGTGACTTTTGTAATGAATGAAACAAATTCAGTCAATAATTCAGAAGAACTGGTCAATCCTCCTGTCTGATACAGATCTAAGAAACATTTTAAAGGATAAAGTCCAATTCAGTTGGAGGCGTACTACTAGCTTAAGGGATAAACTGGTGAGGAGCCATTTTACCTCTAAAAAGAATAGTGAGAAGATCATGGGATCCTATAGATGCAGTAAAGTCTGCGAGCATATGGTTAGAACAAATGAATTTTTGGATCAATTTGGAGACAATCAACATATTAATAAGTATATCAATTGCAAAACAAAAGGAACTGTCTATGTTCTTGAAAATATTGGCTCGATTCATAACGCACAACGTGATAAAGATGATCACAAACAATTGACTTTGGTAGCCAGACATTTTCTATCAAAACAAAAAGGTAATCCTACTGGCCTGAGATGCTTTGGAATAGATAGGATTACCCTGGAAATCTGAGAAGGGGATCTAGAGAGACAATTATTACAACATGAAAGTAAATGGATCTTTCTTTTGAACTCTCTTGCTCCATCTGGACTCAATGAGTACAACAGTTACACTAGTTTTTTTATAATCTGACTTAATGTTAACACTTACCATTTGAGATCTAATAGGAAAAATTAGAATGCCTTTCATTTAAACGTGATTTATATTTTCCTCATTCCAGTCACCATTTGATTATGCATATATTGTTACTTCTGGAATTAAGATTGAAAATATGTGTCTTGATAGTTAGATAAAGAAGAATGATGTTAATTTTACTCTATAATGCAACGCTACTGTCTTAAATAAGAAATTCAAGAAATCTCTGAGAATTATATGCTATTTCCAATCTCTAGGAATAGATTTAGTGGAATCACCTATTTTTAATTCAAGCAAGTTATATACCATTTTAATGGTACATACATGGAATTCATGAATAGTTCTATTTACTATTTAGATGGCTTTAGTTTCACCTTATTTTTCCTCTTCTTTTTTTTGTATCATTAATAGTTGGTTTCTTCCTATAAGAGTTTTATCATCTATCTATATCAGAGATGATTGGCCATATGAGATCAGTGTATGTATGCTCAAATGCATATGCATTGATCCCTTTGATCAAATAGCTCTATATGTGATCAGCTATATAGGATACTATATAGGTATGAAGACCTTTTTGCTCACAGACCAGATATTGACAATGTATTGTAATAGAAGATGACACCAAATATAGATTTATGATATAATTATGTATTTAGAATATTTGTCCAGTTTATAGGGTTTGAACATTTAATGAAGATGAACTATATAAAAAAACTAAACAAAGATCTACTATATAATCATGTATTTAGAATATTTGTCTATTTCATAGCATTAAACACTTAATAATGATTTCAATATTAGTAATTTCAAGTATTATATTTTATTTCATGTCACATTAGTAGTCCAATCACAGATTATATAATTGTTCACGTCACATTTTGTGTATTCTACAGATATTTTATTTTATTCCAACTTTATATTCACTATATCTCACCTCACCTAACTTTGTTTTAGTATTCACATTTATATTATCCAGTGTTTGAGTCGATATCTTTATCGTTTTTATTACTTCTTCACTTCCTTTTTTTTTACCATTTTTTCACTAGCAGCATCTTAATATTTTCAAATATTTAAGTAATGAGATATATATTTTGGAGATTTAAAGTTCTCTTATATGTTTTACTTATGATTTATTTAAATTTATAATATCTATTATGAGGCTCAATTATGTTATATTATTATATTTCTTAATGTAATTGTCATATTAACTTTGATAATGTTAGAGTGGACAAATGGTAGAACCATGATTTGGAATTGATAATAAATACATGCAAATTTAAAAAAAATATATAACATATATAAAAAAAGAATAAAAGATAACAAAAAATTCTTAAACGTATATTTTATATATATATATATAATTATTTAATTATATCTACTTACCTACATGTTATGTTTTTATATACAAAGATTAAATTCATTCTGCTATTTAATAATATCTCAGTGATTATGTGGCTATATGGGTAAATAAATATCTATTCACAATATTAATTGGTGGTTCTTTATGTCTATTAAAATTTGATGTGGATGACTGGTCCTCAGAAATATAAAAGGAATCCTTTGACAGCTGATTGGGTTATCCCTTGACAAAGCGGGCAGGAAAGCGTTTGTTGAGAAATTGTAGACATCATGGGGAAAATGTATCGAAGTGCGATTTTGCAACTCCAGCGATTTTCTCGGGAGTGTTGAAACTCGCAGATATATGAAGCTGAGATTTCATGCAAAATCGCCAGAGTTCTGCTCCTGTCAAAATCGCTATTTGCAAAATCGCCAGAGATCAAACTCCCGACTGTTTGCCACTGCAGCTATACAAGTCTCCAATGTATGAAGCTACGAGTAAGCAAACTCAGGAGAGTTTGCTTCAAAACACACCAGATACAACACGCTGCTTGATAACAGCGTGTTGTACAAACACATCACTGTTACACTGCCTTGGCAGTGTTAAAATGGTAAAGAATAGATAAAAGTTGAAAAAAAAAATCGTGAGGTCCCCCCGCTATTCATGCTTAGCCATAGTGCTGCCTGACTAGTGCTGGTCCCGTGAAAATCAGGGAAAAATTTTGCGTGGGGTCCCCCCGATTTTCACTTTACCAGCACTAGACAAACCAGCCAGGGTTGGCGGCACTATAGCAGTGGGACACACGGCAGCTGGAGCTCCGGCAGCTGTATAACAGGTCAGTGTAACAGTGATGTGTTTACAACTCACTGTTACAACACAAGAGAGTTTGCCAAACACAGTAGAGTTAGCTAAACTAGGGAGTGTTTACATCGCACAAAATCGCCAGAGATGACCAGCGATTTTGAACATCAGTGTCAAAATCGCAGCTTGATACATTTCAGGTTTTTTTTTCAAAACTCGCAGATAAAAACACCCGTGATTTGCCACGATTTAAACACGCTGGCAAACTTGCACTTTGATACATTTACCCCCATATCTGATGTCACAGTACCCGGAAATGGTGGGTGCCAGCGGCTATGTAGGCATAGAGGGGATTAAAAATAAGATGAACACCCCGATCTGACTATCATCAGTTTATAACACAATAGGATATCTGCATGCTAATATGTTCGATGTAAAACATTTTGGAGATATGAGACTCCATTACAAATAATAGGACCTGCATGTGCGGAAGGCAATCAGTGAATGTATACAAGCTTTAGAGGGAACATTATACCATTTTGAAGCAATTGGACATGTGGAATATGTAGGGCATTAAAGATGCAATGTATTAAAAGCATTCCTTACTTTAAGAATAAATAGATTGAGCAACTTATATATATGGTCTCTTTAAGTACAGATAGAGGTCCAGGAATATCAACCCACTAAAAAGTTTGATTATATAATTTGTATTTTTCAATGATTTTTAACATAATCCCAATTTTAGACTGATTCATTTAATCTATCACAGAGTGAGATCTCTTTAATAGGTGTATCATATAGATCAAACACAATGCTGAATGAATAATAAAGATTTAATTCACATACCAAATATATACAATATACAAAAAATTAAAAAAATAAAAACTCTATCCCTTACTGGGGAATTGAATTTATCTCAAGCTGAAATGTCCAAAGACAATTAATGTAGAGATTAGACAATATAAATTATATTCATAGAATGAAACATAGCCTATGGCTATGGGTATATAGTCAATGTCACGATTTGCACTCTGCAGCTGCTGTCTGCAGTGACTCTATTGGATTTGGTATGCTTTCCACTTGTAGTACCACTGCCCACCAAAGGGGCCACTGTGCTACTTGATTATTCTCCTTGATCACTGGGAGTGGTTTCAGCTGCATGAGGCCTATTTATACCTGCCTGCTTCAAACAGTCTAGGCCAGATCATCAGGTCATTCCGAGGAGCATTCCCTGTGCTCAGCTTCTATCTGCTATCTGGACTCCTGCATATTTCTTCGTTGAAATCCACTATTTGCTGTTACCTGTGTCCTGGACTCCTGCATCTTCAACCATTATACCTGGTACTTGTAGTTCTACGCTGCCTGTTGAAATCCACTATTTGCTGTTACCTGTGTCCTGGACTCCTGCATCTTCAACCATTATACCTGGTACTTGTAGTTCTACGCTGCCTGTTGAAATCCACTATTTGCTGTTACCTGTGTCCTGGACTCCTGCATCTTTAACCATTATACCTGGTACTTATAGTTCTACGCTGCCTGTTGAAATCTACTATTGCAGTTACCTGTTTCTCATCTGCACTTTGAACTGTCTCATGAGTTACCTTGTCATCTCTGTTTATTAATAAACTCATTATAACCACTTATCTCCTCTCCGTGGTCATACCTGGGAAATCCTGACAGTATGATCTGGCCCTAAAACCAAGCCTGCTGCTGCACGACTTTCATCTCTTTTGGAAAGGATTTCCAGGGAAGTGACCTACTCCGTTTTCAACATTAAGACCATGGCTGCTATTTCCTCAGAAAATTCCCTGTTCCAGTTGCTCCAAGTGGACATTCTTCAACTTCGCACTCAAATAGCGCAAGTATCTTCCTTGCTGAACCAAGTGCTTAAGCAACTTCCAGTTTCCACCCCTAATACATCCTGCTGTAAGGAGTCTAACTATGCTGCTAACATTTCATTACCAAATTTGTCTGCCTTTGACTCTCTGCAAGCAGTACCTCCCAATATTCCTGTAACAAATTCCAGGTTTTCAGGTGCTCCACGCCCTCACCTGACCGAAGAGGAGCGATGGCGCAGGATGACCTACAAACTGTGTCTTTACTGTGCCAGTGATGTACATTTTTTACAGGATTGCCCGCTCCGTAGACTCCGACCATCTTCAACCTCTATCTCCAGCTCTAAATTACAAGCTTCTGTCTTCATTCCAGACATGTTATCTGCTCCCATGAGAACCCAGGTTCCCCAGTTCAACCCAGAGGGGGCGCTTCCCTTAAAGTCTGCTCCAGAGGGGGCGCTTCCCTTAAAGTCTGCTCCAGAGGGGGCGCTGCCCTTAAAGTCTGCTCCAGAGGGGGCACTGCCCTTAAAGTCTGCTCCAGAGGGGGCGCTGCCCTTAAAGTCTGCTCCAGAGGGGGCGCTGCCCTTAAAGTCTGCTCCAGAGGGGGCGCTGCCCTTAAAGTCTGCTCCAGAGGGGGCGCTGCCCTTAAAGACTTCTCCAGAGGGGGCGCTGCCCTTAAAGACTTCTCCAGAGGGGGCGCTGCCCTTCCAGTTCGCTCCAGAGGGGGCGCTGCCCTTCCAGTCCGCTCCAGAGGGGGCTCTGCCCTTCCAGTCCGCTCCAGAGGGGGCGCTGCCCTTCCAGTCCGCTCCAGAGGGGGCGCTGCCCTTCCAGTCCGCTCCAGAGAGGGCGCTGCCCTTCCAGTCCGCTCCAGAGGGGGCGCTGCCCTTCCAGTCCTCTCCAGAGGGGGCGCTGCCCTTCCAGTCTGCTCCAGAGGGGGCGCTGCCCTTCCAGTCTGCTCCAGAGGGGGCGCTGCCCTTCCAGTCTGCTCCAGAGGGGGCGCTGCCCTTCCAGTCTGCTCCAGAGGGGGCGCTGCCCTTCCAGTCTGCTCCAGAGGGGGTGCTGCCCTTCCAGTCTGCTCCAGAGGAGGCGCTGCCCTTCCAGTCTGCTCCAGAGGGGGCGCTGCCCTTCCAGTCTGCCTTAGAGGAGGCGCTGCCCTTCCAGTCTGCTCCAGAGGGGGCGCTGCCCTTAAAGACTTCTCCAGAGGGGGTCCTGTCCCTCCAGTCTGCTCCAGAAGAGTTGCCAGTGCATGCGGTCCAGCCCGAGTTGCCAGTCCATGCGGTCCAGCCCGAGTTGCCAGTCCATGCGGTCCAGTCCGAGTTGCCAGTCCATGCGGCCCAGCCCGAGTTGCCACTTGGTGCTGTCTGCCCTCAGGCTTCTCAAAGTGCTGTCTGCCCTCAGGCTTCTCAAAGTGCTGTCCCTGCCAGGCCTGCCGCCCAGTCCGGGCCTGCTCCCAAGTCTGCGGCCCAGTCCGGG
Organism: Mixophyes fleayi; assembly: GCF_038048845.1. Classification (NCBI taxonomy): domain Eukaryota; kingdom Metazoa; phylum Chordata; class Amphibia; order Anura; family Limnodynastidae; genus Mixophyes; species Mixophyes fleayi. Next base: position 55,117,554 of record NC_134408.1, read on the forward strand.
CCTGCTCCCAAGTCTGCCGCCCAATCCGGGCGCCCTGCCAAGTCATCTGCCCAGTATGGATTGTCTTCTGCCAAGGGGGTCCTACCCAAGTCCCAAGGGATGTATGTTCAACCCGAGCTGACCGAGTCTCATGCTAATTCGAATTCACCTTCTGTTCAAGTCTTCCAACCACCTACCTTCAATGGGGATATTCAGCAACTTCGTGCCCTTATTAAATTCTGTATATCCTATTTTCCCTCTGTATCCAACCTCCTTGATACTCAACGAAAGCAAGTGTTTTACATGTTGGCCAACTTTACAGGGGAAGCTCTGGAATGGGCAGAGCCCATAATTGAAACCCAAGATCCCATTCTGTCTGATTTACAGCTTTTTACTGAGGCCGTGATCAAAGAATTTACACCAGCACCTGCTATTCTCACTCCCAGTGCTTCATCTATGCCACATGTTCTATCTCCAGCTACTCCCACTTTGAGATTATCGTTTTCTTCACTCCATTTCCAGCAACCCTCTAAAAACCATAAAAAGAAAGTGAAGAGGAAGAAGAAGAAAGATTCTCCTGGATCTCAACTCCCCTGTGGTGTGGTTTCTATACCCTTCCCGTCCTTGCATGAAGACTTCTCAAATACATGCCCAATTCTGGACTATGACTCTGACTTTTCTGACCATTTCTAGTATTTGGGCGTCTGGAATCCGCCCTTTAAGGAGGGGGTACTGTCACGATTTGCACTCTGCAGCTGCTGTCTGCAGTGACTCTATTGGATTTGGTATGCTTTCCACTTGTAGTACCACTGCCCACCAAAGGGGCCACTGTGCTACTTGATTATTCTCCTTGATCACTGGGAGTGGTTTCAGCTGCATGAGGCCTATTTATACCTGCCTGCTTCAAACAGTCTAGGCCAGATCATCAGGTCATTCCGAGGAGCATTCCCTGTGCTCAGCTTCTATCTGCTATCTGGACTCCTGCATATTTCTTCGTTGAAATCCACTATTTGCTGTTACCTGTGTCCTGGACTCCTGCATCTTCAACCATTATACCTGGTACTTGTAGTTCTACGCTGCCTGTTGAAATCCACTATTTGCTGTTACCTGTGTCCTGGACTCCTGCATCTTCAACCATTATACCTGGTACTTGTAGTTCTACGCTGCCTGTTGAAATCCACTATTTGCTGTTACCTGTGTCCTGGACTCCTGCATCTTTAACCATTATACCTGGTACTTATAGTTCTACGCTGCCTGTTGAAATCTACTATTGCAGTTACCTGTTTCTCATCTGCACTTTGAACTGTCTCATGAGTTACCTTGTCATCTCTGTTTATTAATAAACTCATTATAACCACTTATCTCCTCTCCGTGGTCATACCTGGGAAATCCTGACAGTCAATGGTTGGACCAGGAGACATAATTGTCTTTCCCAAGCCAATTATACAGTTCCAAGATGGAAGAAATAGACAAAGTCTAAGTAAACATTACCGCTGTACAGATCCCAGACTGTAAGTGGTGAGGTGTCTTGAAATATCCATCTGTAGTAATAAGAGCCACATAACCGACCTGTAGATAGCAGCTACGTGCTTAGATGCTGATCAATGCCCCGGAGGAGATGTATGTATGATTAGCAGCCCCTCCAAATACAGAAACCTCCGCAGATCAAGATTGAAAAGGGAAACAGCAGTGAGTATATAAACTGACCTTGATGACCCAGGTCTGCTCCGTCCAAACTCCTGATTTAACATGTGATTTCCATGGTCCTGGGTTAAATCAATAGATTTATAATATATATCGCATCCAAACAAACTGACGCATTTCTTTGCCTTACAGGAAATTTCTTCAGAGGAAAAATACATAGATGTGTGTAAGTCTCATGCAGCTCATAATAATTATAACTAATAGTCTTTGGATGACTTTGATCACACAACATAGTTGGATCAGAGATAACAATAAGAATGGCAATGAACAGTGTTGAGTATTAACTGCTAACCCTTACATCTAAGATGTTTATATACAATAGATGGGAGAGATAAATAAGCCTAGACACACACATATTAATATAATGATATAACTTAATATGGTGTATGGATATAAGGGCGGCACCCACTGAAAGGTTCTGGTACTGTTTTAGCTCACATTTTTCTATATCAATCTACTCACTTTCTCTTACTGTGTTTTTAATATTTCACCTATATTATTCTCCAAATAAAGGCTTTGGCCATTTTCTGTATGATCAATAATTAATAAGTGATACATTAATACATGAGATAGTATTTAAGATTAGTGGACTGGAGTGCTTTGAGTTGTTTTTATTCTAACTCTGGTCTTGAAGATTAAAATTGTTAATCTCTTAGATTAGCACCCCCTCACCTGTAATGTGTAGATTATACTTAGTTTTTTTTGGATTCAGGAATGAAAATGGTTCTATTCCTAGTGTGAGTCTAAATCTCTAGTTAGGATGTTTAGGAGTAATAGGGTAAAGTATGGTAATTAAGGAAATAGATACATGTGCGTTCAGGTGTGAAATAGGAGCAAATGTGTATGTAGTGAAAAAAGGTTCAGTTGGTCCAAAATTACTTAGAAGAGCAAAATATGCTTATGTGTAATTTATGTATTTTCAATTCAATTGCATTTCCATTTCACCATGTAGTATACCTCACCATCTTTCATCCTCCATCTCTCCCACTCTTGCTTCTTCCCCTTGGATACCCTTACATTTGCTCACCTGCATGTGTCAATCATTTATCTGTCCCTTTCCCTTTAGATAGTAAGCTCTAGTGAGCAGGGTCCTCTTCCCTCCAGTTCTAATTATCTATAACTTTTGTTCACCAGCTACACTGCGCACCTCCTCCTTGGGCTGTCTGCCCATTGACTCAACTCCTCCATTGTCTTTGCACCTCTTTCAGTAGCCATAAACCTATTAGTTTCACCCCTGCTAATGGACAGAGGTTTCACTCTGCGCTTGAATATAGTGCTTGCACCACAGTAGCTGTGTTGATAGTTGTAGTTGTATTTGTTTACTGTATTTTACTGTTATGCCATGTAATGTCATGTTGCTTTCTCTCTATATGGTGCTGCAGACCACATGAGGCGCCATATAAATATAATAATAATAATAATAATAATAATAATAATAATTTACAAAACGTAAGTGAGTTACTATTGTATTTACATTAGAATGTATTCATCAGATACTTTTACATTTGAATACAGGTATATGTATGCACTAGTAAGTCATCTTTTTAAAAGCGCAAGTTGCATCTAGAGCTGGGGCAGGCTGGGCTGAGTTGCAGGGGGGGATCTGCCTACATCCCCCATCTCTTTGAGCAATCAGAAAGCTAGCAGTCTCTGAAGCCCCAGCAACACTTGTAAGGGCTTAAAATGAGGACTTTCTCTTTATTGCCTGGGACCAAGATGTTCATTAATCAGTATAAACCAAAATTGTTCTTCCCTGGACTTTAACAAATATTGATGCACCAGTCCAGCAGACAAGAAGCACACATGGGGATGATCCTTAACCCAGCCCATTTTCAACCTTTAGACTTATCCAGGTCAATCCTGATGCAACTAACCTGGACAAAACCCTACAGGGTGGGATTACCCTGCTGCGAAATTTTGACAGTTTAAGAGGACCCTGCAGGGAGAACTCAGACTGTTCATTGTTCTACTGAGCCTGGTTTTAAAGTGTCATCTCTTACCAGCTCAACCATGGTTCCTGCGCTACACAAGTCATCTCATTCCCAACTTCAAAGGAGCATCTGACTATAGGGAAATTCTGCTCCAGTGGGAGCTTCTTGTAGATCTGTCTCCCCTGGTGTGTCTACTGGATTAGAGTGACTGATGTACATGTCCCTACTATATCAATAAAAAGCACTGGCCAAGCGACCAGGACCTTCACATGAGGAGTGCAACAGAAACTTAGAAGGGAACTGCTTTTAGCATCTAAAGAGCTGACAGCTTGATTGGGAGATTGCTATAAGTATCTAGGAGAGTAGCAGCTTGGCTGGGAGTCAGATCTGGATCTGGCGGCTCCAACAACAGCTTGAGGAAAAGACAACTTGGCTGAAGGATATATTGAACTTGGCTGGGGACTTGTATTAATGTTACAGGTATTGAAATAACAGCTTAACCAGAACCTATTTACACTGTGGGGAATAGGACTTAGCAGCTTGGGCAAGAGATGTCACAGCTGCTGCTGCTATTTGCTCTGTTCTAATATTGAGGATCTAGGAAAGGAAAGCTTGGCTGAATTCCAGGTGCTTTCTGCATGCTGTTATACCATTGTTGGATCACCATAGAAACTGTACAAGCACCGCTGTTAAAACTACAGCTTGGCCCGGGGGACCGTTTTTGCAACTTGGCCAGACCAGATTCACCATAGTTTCTAATAGCAGGTCAGGCACAGTGTGTTCTTATGTTGAATTGTAGGGAAAACAACAGCTTGTCAGGGCACCATGGTAGTTCCAGCGTATTGGTGTGCCTTCCTTGCAGGTATCCCAGCAACTGCATCAGGACCACCAGCTAAAGAACAACTAGGTCAGAGAACATCTTTTTCCAGCTTGGCCTGGTTAAAAAATAGACTGTATTGTATAAAGCAGTTGAGGGATAAAAGATACTGCGACGTGTGGTGATCAGTTAAGTGTTCGCAGTATATATTTGCTATTGATTACAGTTGTGCCTGCATCTGTAAAAAGCATACCTTTGTATCATCTCTCTCTCTGTCTGTGTGATCCTGAACCCCTAGATTTCAGGGTTACATAGCTACACCCTTGTATCTTAACACCAACTGCTACAGAATTAAGTTTTATAAGAGGAAGTGTTAGTGGTTGGTTGGGACTCAGGTGATGGTAAATATTTTGGGGGGATTAGTATGGAGTATAACAGTGCCTAACAACTACACACGGTTACATTTAATAACAGTGGCAACACAGTAATACAAATACAGAAATACACATTTACATTTACATACTGGATAAAGGGGATGCCACTATAACTTAACCTTTATTTTCAATAGCCTGGCACCCTACTCTCACCACACTTTTTTTTAGATATGGACAAACACATAAAGAATTACACTTTACAACATGTGGAGGGTGTGTCATGCCTCAAAAAGGGACAATATTCTCCCACATCATAATGTATATACTAGTTTAGGCTACGTCCTTATAAAATCTTGTCAACCTCCATTGATAGCTTTAATTGAGCTAACAAGTATTTTCAGACCGTGCACTCAAACATAAAAAAATATGACACAGCTCACTCTACAAAATCTTACATGTCTGGCACAGAAATATAAGCTATTAATGGATAACAAATGTGTTTTATTTGTTGTTTCTTAAAAATGCATAAAGATCATATGCTGGACAAAAAGGGAACAAAAAAGCCACTGAATATGCTTATGTGGAACTCTGCAAGGATTAAAAATGTAGAGATTAAGATGTTGCTTTTCAAATCATTACATTTTTTTCATTTTGGCATTGATTCCTATTTTCCAGTAACTTCATGAGACATTCGGTAACTTTAAAATATTAAAATGAAAGATAAAGGAAGTGAATTCTAGCCATGGAATCATGCAATACTGTGTAATTAATAGCTATGTTGGTTGGAATAATTAATTTATTTATTTAATACTACTTGTAATATGATTGAACCTTAATATGTTACTATGTGAAATGTATCTATAAAATAAGGCCTGATTCAAATTCAGTAGAACTACTGATGTGACATTCTGCCATACAGTCTGTATTATTTTACTGTAAACAAAAGAAATCATTTTTACCTTCATCATTATTTTCCTTGGACCTTATTTCTTGGGGTAAGAATATTCCACAACAGTGGAATATTCGTTGTTTAGGTATATATTATGCTTATGTGTGCATGTTTCAGCATTTTCTTGTACACAAAACAGATTTTTTTTCTGCTGTAGTAGAAAGGTTTTTTTTTAAAGTTTTATTAATGCATATTAGAGAATGTGTTTGTTGCACATAAAACAAATGAATTAAAACACAAGCTGGATGTAAGAGTCTGTGACATACTCATATGGCACTGATGCTCACCTGTTGGGCTTTTAAGAGGCATACGGCTCAGTATATGAGTGTAAATGTGCTATTTTTAATGTCCAACTTTTTTTGGGCATAAATCATGCCCATTTTGTGGCCAATTCTGCATCAGGCCCTAGGTATAAGCCCTCTTGTTTTGCTTCTTTCATTATCGTTAGTTACTGTTTCTAAATTTCTCTCCACTATACTAAAACATATTATATGGGTAGGACTTAAAAACTTGTTCATATACTATACTTAAAATACTTCATAAATGCTATAATTCTGGCAATATAAAGTGCAATATAGTTGTTGGAAAAAACTTGCAAAATGTAATTCTTTGAACAATTTCACTATTTTTGACTAGACTATCTATAATGGTAAATTTGAAATGGCTTTCAATTAGAAAATTGTTATAGAAAAAAAAATGACATATTAGAGTTTGATGAGCTGACATTAAACTATAAAGCTGTTATCAAGATTATATTAATCAATGTATTCATTACAGAGTTTTCCTACAGGAAATCAGAGCTTGTCTTAAACAGTTATATCTAAGCTATTCATATATCTCATTTAGCTAACACTATTTAAATTATAATTGCATTATATGAATGTAATTTGAAAATCTGAGTGTTAAATGAGGATATGCGTCTAAGAATCTTTCCCTTTCTATGCAATGTATTGCAAATGGCTTCATTGTGCACATTGTAATTACTTTTGTTCCCTTCTTTTATGTGTTTTCAGTAGTTGCAGAAACATCTATGATATAATCTGAAAAAAACAAATCAAGTAATTAATATAGTGATAACTATATGTGTAGATCAGTAATCTTGTAAAATCAAATAATATAAAAGTGACAAATATATGCTCATAAAAGTTTAAAAGTACATTTTTTTTTTTCAGGCTAGTAAGGCTAGTAAGGCTAGGTACACACAGGAATTTTTTCCGACCAGCTTGTTATCTACAACAGTTGTACCTAAGCCAGACAATCCGATCTCTCGGGCGATTCATGCGTACACACTAGACACATTTTAAATGATTAGCAAAAGACCAACCGTCCAGGCAGCGATATTTCCCAGTTATATTGTCGTGTTAAAATATTTTTATTTCGTACATACTGAAAGCCATATGATGTCCCTGCAGCGATATGCCCAAGAAATTTAAATAAACCGCAGAACATCTCCAGTAAGAACCACCCAAAACCTTTTGAAAGGAAAAGGAAAAATGTCTTCTTCCTTCATTCATTCATTCTTCTTCAGTCCTCCTATAACATATCATTGTTTGTTCACAACTGCACAGCAACAATTTTTTTAATATTATGGATACTGTTGAATAACAGCAAGTTACTGGTATCTTGCTACTTGCTATGGCCAGAAAACTACAAGTACAAACCCAGAGGAAAATAAAGTGAAAGAATCCGTCTTGTTGGACCAAAGAGTGGTTCCAGAGGAGAGATTAATTCTCTTATATGCCCCTGCTGCAGGAGATATGGGACAACCATCCTGATGACTTCAGGAACTTCCTGCGAATGAATGAACCCACGTTACAGGAGCTGCTGCAAATTGTAACCCCCGCTCATGCAGAAGGAGGACACCCCTTTAAGGAGACCCATAATTGCAGGTTGCTACCCTGAGATTTTGGGCTACAGGAAGTACACTGGCTTACCTCAAATATGGCACAGAAATTTCACCTCAAGCTCTGGGTTCGATCATACCTGTGACCTGTGATGCTATAATTGAAGTTCTGCGTGAACAGTATATCAAGGTTGGTAAAACAAATACTCTTTTTTTAAAAAAAAAACAAAGAAAAACTATTACTTTATTAAAATATAAATTATACATTATTTAAAAAATGTACAATACAATAAATTAAACTAAATAAGGGGTTCACAACTGCTCGTAGTTCACTGTTATTCATTGGGGATGGAATCACGGTGTAGTGGTGCATGCTTGTGCTGGGCATTGATGTTGAAGTCATATAGGGTTTTGGCATAATATATTGACCTCCCATATTTGAATGTTGAATTTGGGTAGGCATAAATGTGTATGATGGTGCCTGCCTGTGGTTGGATGGTGTTAAAATTGTATCTAGCCACAAATCCTCCGTGGTGGAACTACAAATGGGGTCACACACCAAACGTTCCATTTGGATTTGTATAGGTCTACTTGCACTTTTCATTTTATTTGTTAGTGTTGCTGTAAGCATATCAAATGAGTTTTGTGGGGGGGGGGGGGGTTGCCATCAATGTGTTTGCGCATTCTACCATCTTTTAAGTTACTGCATCACTTTGCTTGAGCTCACGGTGCCTTTTCTTTCTCTTCTCCTGCACAATTTATTGCTGTGTTACAACATCTGTTACATCCTGGCTGTCAGATGTTAGCTGGCTTCCCTGTATCATTGTAGTTGAAGTTGTCTCCTGTTGGTCAGTCACATCACACCTTACTTGTTCGGACTGGACAGCAGGCTGTGTTATGAAAAAAACAAAACAAAAGTGAGTAATACATTTTATGCATGTACCAATTTAACAATTTCAAACCTATCTTTCAGTTCCCTGCAATGGAATTTCCAAACGGTGTTGGTGGCATCAATGGGAAACATGTTCAAGTTATGTCACCCTCCAAAGTGGATTTTTTTATTACAACTGCAAAGTGTCACACTTCAATGAAAATCACAGCTATGGAGCCTGGGATGTGATAAAGAATAAAAGTGTTTACTGATCAAATACAGATAAACAATAATGCTGAAACTGCACAGGAATGTCTGAGAAGACTGGATACGGTTTTCAAGGAATACTGCGCATGCAGTTAGAATGGTATGATGAAAAGAGATCCGGAGTAGTGATTTGAAGTCCAAGAGCACAGGAGAACCAAGAGACAAACCATAGGGGAAGGCAACAAAACAACAATGACCAGCACAGGGGAGGGAGAGAGGCAGGTATAAATAGGGAACACCCAGGTGCAGGGAATAATTGGTGCAACAGGTTAACCCCTAGTGAAGAAAATGAAGACACAATAGCAGCACCTCTGGTGACTAGAGGCACTGCAGATAATACAATAAAATATAAGACCAAGGTTCTGGAGACAGGAGCTGTCAATACAAGCAGTATGCAATGCAGAAGGCTATAGGCAGATCCAGACGCAAAGGATTTTTCAACATCATTCTAATGGCCATAGTGGTTGCCAACTATGAATTCTTATTTGTGGACATTGGGAAAAATGGGAATGTGTCAGATGGAGGCGCATTGGAGCAGATTCCCTTCCATGACAAACTAAAACGTAATTAACTTAATCTACCGACAGGAAATTACACAAATTATGAACTGAATTTTGTATTTTTGGCAGATGAAGCCCTTGCTTTACACAATAATGTATTAAAACTGAATTCACAATACAATTGGTTGACAGAGAGGCGGATATTTAATTATAGGTTGTCACAAGCTAGGTGTGTTGTAGAAAATGCTTTTGGAATTCTAAATAACAGATTTAGAATCTTTCATTCATCAATAAATCTACATTTAGACAAGGTAGACAAAGTGGTGATGCTTGTTGTGTACTAATTTAACTTTTTTAGGTGCAAAACCCCCTTTGTGCACAGTACGCATACCAATATGGACAACAACGTGGAACTAACAGAATTTGTGGGGTTGACACTGGAGTCAGGAAAGCTTAAAAATGCAAGTCACATGACCAAATATACAGAGGCATATCTACAATATTTTAATGGTGTGGGTGCTGTGCCATGACAGAATGACATTGTGTTATGTATGTAAAGAAGCATGTTATGTGTGTACACTTGATTGTGATGCATATGTTATGCAATATGTAATAAAATAAACCTTTTATGCATCACCAATGTTATATTTTTCACTTACTGCTCCACTTAGTGGTATATCATCTCTCTGCACCCTTTACATGGGGAACTACTACTGTCTGTAACCAGGTTGCAGGCGGACTGTCTTGTTATTTCATTTTCACGGATGAAGTGCAGGAGGTCTAAGTACCACAGCTTTGGCACATAAATATCCTCTGCTGCAGCCCCTGATTTTTTAGGCTTCAATCTTATTTAGTTCTTTTTTTAATACATTGCTAATGTTCTGTATCTTCCCCTTGGCCCACTCAGCATTTGCTCAAGAGTAATGTGGAAGTCATGCTTCAACCAGTTCTTGTACAGCCACATTCTACAAATGCCTTTTGGAATATTCTTTAGATTTAATTTTCCACAAGCAGGGATGAGCCCTATAGGTCTAAAAGAAGTCCTTTATGAGCTCCACATTGCAGTTATATGCTATTTTCAAATGTTTTCTACAAAATATGAACGAAAAAATTGTTATATTTGCATACAGAAATTATGCATACACATTTAGAAAAAGTAGTAATCATTAAGTTAAATAATGTTTACTTTAGAATAAATATAAGCACAATGCAAACGTTACCCATACCATTACAAAATATATATCTATGCCACATTTCAGATAAGCACAAGCCTACAACAAAACATACATTATCCTTCAATAAAGAACGTACCTTGAACTTTAACAGATAAAAGATGGTAAAAAGCTTGGAGTATCCATTCATACTCCACAGATTTTTCATGGGTAAATATTATGATATATCAGCAAACACAAGGCTATTATACACAAATGAACTTCATCCACAATGCTCCATTCTGTACCTGTACCATCCCTGATTGCTCCATATCTGAAATGACCACCCATGTCTGTGTTTATAAAAATAGCGAGGAGCCTGTCTGGTGTTGAGGGATGTGAGAAGATGGTGGTGGAGAAGAAGATATTGGTGGTGCACAAACAAGGTGAAAAAAATTGATGAAGGAGTAGTGGGGGATGGAGAAGAAGAAATGCAATCAAGGGACATTAAAAGCACAAAACAAATGAGACTGAGAGAGATAGAGATGATAAAAGTGTTGTACTAGTAAGACTACAACTGTCAAAAGAAAAAATACCAAAAAGTTAGTCATAGAAAGGAAGTGATTATGAAAAAACTGCTAAACTAAATCAAGGAGAAACTAGTAAAAAAAGGACAAAATTTCGAATGCAAAAGCGGTGGTCAGATTTAAAAAAAAGAACAACAAACACTTTTGAGAATCCGCAAAAACATTAAAAAAGTGTGTATTACATGTGCAAAGAAAAGTTAAAATGTTATAAAACTGTTAGAAGGGCTTGTTAGTGCTATATTTTAAAAATGACCATTTTTAATCAGATAAAAAATGTACAATTAATATTTACAGAACAAAGAGTACACAACAAAATGTGTTACTAAGGTACTGAAAATGTTAAAGCTCAATAAGGAGTAATTGCTATAAAACAAAACAAAAATGGGAAGGAAATCAGAGAAATATAATAATAATAAAATTAATAATAATAATAATAATAAAAGAAGGTATTTATAAAGCTTGTGATTTCACTGCTTTTTTGATTTCAAGTGCTGTTTTTGTTTAAAGTGTGGATTTGGTTCCAGTAAGGATTGCTGTGCTGTGCTGAGCGAGTGATATAGTTTGGGGAATTATTCTGTGTGTTTATTGAACGGGATTCGTTTTTCTGTGTGTTTATTAAGTGTTGTTTTTTTGGGTTTTTTTTTCCTTCTCTCTGTTAGAGCTAGTGAGTGTGGTTTAATTGCATAGTTGATACAGCTGGTTAGTGCAAGCTCTATTTAACAGGAGGTAGCAAGCGATTTCATTGAGCTTGTGATTTCACTGCTTTTTTGATTTCAAGTGCTGTTTTTGTTAAAGTGTGGAGTTGGTTCCAGTAAGGAGTTGAATCCAGGAAGGGGTTTAATCTGGTAAGTGGCTAGGAAAGGCTAGTACTAAAGTTCACTGTAGGCTATAAGAAGTTAGGTTAGCCATAATAAGATGAGTAGTAGCAGGCTTGATGATCTCACTCAATGCATATCTTGTCATATGTATGCACACTTGGAGCAAGTGTTCCAAGGTTTATACCTCTGTGAGAAATGTGAGCAATTGGTCTCTTTGGAAGCCCTGGTAACTGATCTAAAGCAGACCATTGCAACATTGAGAGACATTGCCAACCTGGAGCAGAGTTTACAGCTCACCGTTGATGCGTTGTCTGAGCAGGGTGGAGCAGAGACAGAGGAGGATGCACAGGTAGGCAGCTGGGTAACAGTTACTAGGGGTAGCAGAGGGAGGAAGAGGCAGGCCAGTTCTGAGCTAGGCAATCCCAGCAGATTTGCCAGATTGGATGAAGATACTGTGGAAGGCAGTTCAGAATTGGTAAAGTTGGATGACACTGCTTCCTCTAGCAACCAGGGGAATGGTCTCTCCAGCACAGAGGGGACCAAAGTTACTCAGGGACCCAGGCAGATTGTGGTGGTAGGGGATTCAATTATTAGGAAGGTAGATAGGGCAATCTGTTACCGGGACCGTGCATGCCGAACAGTGTGTTGTCTCCCGGGTGCTCGGGCTCGGCATATTGCGGATCGGGTGGACAGATTGTTGGGAGGGGCTGGGAATGACCCAGCGGTTTTGGAGCATGTTGGCACCAATGACCGAGTTAGAGGAAGAAGGGGTGTCCTAAAGAATGATTTCAGGGACATAGGTCGCAAACTTAAGGCAAGGACATCCAAGGTAGTATTTTCGGAAATACTACCTGTGCCAAGCGCTAGTCCAGGGAGGCAGCGGGAGATTAGGGAGGTTAATGCGTGGCTAAAAGATTGGTGCAGGAAGGAGGGTTTTGGATTCTTAGAGCACTGGGCTGATTTCTCGGTCAGTTGCCATCTTTATTGTCGTGATGGATTGCACCTGAATGAGGAGGGGGCTGCAGTGCTAGGGGAGAGGATGGTTAGAAGGTTGGAGGAGATTTTAAACTAGGCTTCGGGGGGGAGGGGCAAGCAAGTATTTATGGGATAGACATTGAGAGTAGTAAGGAGGAATTTAACAAGAGTAAAGGGGGTGGAGAGGGGGGAAAGGGAAGCATAGCCGATAAGGAGCGGCCCTTTTTAAAGCAAAAAGAAATACCTAAGGGAGGCAATAGACTTAAGTGTATGCTTGCAAATGCAAGAAGCCTGACAGGTAAAATGGGGGAGTTAGAACTAGTAGCAATGAATGAGCAGTATGATATTATAGGTATTACTGAGACCTGGTGGGATGATACACATGACTGGGCAGTCAACTTGGAAGGCTATTCTCTCTTCAAGAGGGATAGGGTAAATAAAAGGGGAGGAGGAGTATGTCTTTATATTAAGCCAGAATTAAAACCAAGTATTCAGGAAGTTATATACGAGAATATTGGTGATAATATAGAGGCATTGTGGGTGGAAATATCCAGCGGAGGAAAAAGTTCAGAGAAGTTTCTGATAGGGATATGCTATAAACCGCCAGATATTAGTACGATTAAGGAAGCCCAACTTCTACAGCAAATTGAAAAGGCTACACAACTAGGTCAAATTTTAATTATGGGGGATTTTAATTATCCGGACATTGATTGGAGTACTGAGACCTGCGGTACAGCTAGGGGAAATAGGTTTCTGAGCACGCTAAAAGACCATTACATGTCCCAATTAGTTGAGGAACCAACTAGGAACCGGACTATACTGGACCTAGTAATAACAAACAATGTAGACGTAATATCAAATATTCAAGTAAAGGAGCACTTGGAAAACAGTGATCATAATATGGTCTCATTTGAAATTAGTTTCCAGAAACAACAGTATAAGGGTTCAACTAGGACTTTAAACTTTAAAAAGGCAAATTTTAATATGCTTAAGGAGTCTATAAAGAGCATAGACTGGGACAAAGCCTTTGAAGGAAAAAATAAGGAAGAAATGTGGGCTGTCTTTAAAATGTTGTTGGAAACATACACATATAAGTTCATTCCTATGGGAAATAAATGTAAAAGAATTAAGTCTAAACCAATGTGGCTAAATAAAAAGGTAAGGGAAGAAATGCAAAGGAAGAAGCATGTATTTAAATTGTTTAAGTCTGAAGGGTCAGAGGAGTCCTTCCATAGGTACAAGGAATGTAATAAAACAAGCAAAAAGGAAATTAGATTGGCTAAATTAGAAAATGAAAGGCACGTTGCAAAAGAAAGTAAGACAAACCCCAAAAAGTTTTTTAAGTATATAAATGGCAAAATGATTAAAAAAGATAATATAGGACCCCTAAGAAGTGAGATGGGTGAATTGATAAATGATACTAAGGAAAAAGCAGAGATATTAAACACGTTCTTTTCTTCAGTATTTACCAGAGAGGAACAAATGGCAGGAGTAATACATAAAAATGGAAATGAAACCATGCCATTAATTAATACTTGGTTGTCAGAGGAAGAAGTCCAAAGGCGACTGAAGAATATTAAGATAAATAAAGCTCCAGGTCCAGATGGCATACACCCAAGGGTCCTTATGGAATTAAACTCGGAAATAGCTAGACCGCTATTCTTAATTTTCAGAGATTCAATCTCATCAGGCTCAGTACCAAGGGATTGGCGAATAGCAAATGTGGTGCCATTGTTTAAAAAGGGGACGAGATCACAACCAGAGAATTATAGACCTGTAAGCCTGACATCAATAGTGGGGAAACTACTGGAAGGTATTTTAAGGGACAGTATTCAGCATTACTTGGTACGCAATAAAATTATTAGTGGGAATCAACATGGATTTGTGAGGGATAGGTCATGTCAAACTAATCTAATTAGTTTCTACGAGGAAGTTAGTGGGAACTTAGACCAGGGCAAGACAGTAGATGTGGTCTACTTAGATTTTGCAAAGGCCTTTGATAGAGTGCCACACAAGAGGTGGGTTTACAAAATAAGGGAACTGGGTCTAGAAATCAAAATTTGTACTTGGATCGAAAACTGGTTAGAGAATAGGGAACAGAGAGTTGTGATAAATGGAACATTTTCTAATTGGTCAAAGGTCTTAAGTGGAGTTCCTCAAGGTTCCGTGCTGGGACCACTCCTTTTTAATATATTTATTAATGACCTTGGTGATGGTTTAGAGAGTAAAGTTTCTATTTTTGCAGATGACACTAAACTCTGTAAGGTAATAAAATCAGAGCAAGATGTAGCTTCTCTACAGAGTGACTTAAATAAACTGGAGGATTGGGCGGCTAAATGGAATATGAGGTTTAACACAGATAAATGTAAGGTTATGCATTCAGGGATCAAAAACAAGAACGCAATCTGTAAATTAAATGGAATTAATTTGAGAGAATCTGTAATGGAAAAGGATTTGGGAGTGCTCGTAGACAGTAGACTTAGCAATAGTGCTCAATGTCAAGCAGCAGCTTCAAGGGCAAACAAAGTATTGGCATGCATAAAAAGGGGCATAGATGCAAGGGAAGACAGTGTAATTTTGCCACTGTATAAATCATTGGTAAGACCTCATCTTGAATATGCAGTACAGTTCTGGGCACCACTCTATAAAAAAGATAATTTGGAACTAGAAAGGGTTCAGAGAAGGGCGACAAAATTGATAAAGGGTATGGAGTCATTAAGTTATGAGGAAAGGTTAGCCAGTTTAGGCATGTTTACTTTAGAAAAGAGGCATCTAAGGGGAGATATGATTACTATGTACAAATATATTAGGGGTCAATACAGAGAGCTTTCATGGGAACTTTTTACCCCAAGGACCATACACAGGACACGTGGTCATCCCCTAAGGTTAGAGGAGAGGAAATTTCACAACCAGCAAAGGAAGGGGTTCTTTACAGTAAGGGCAGTCAAGATATGGAATTCATTGCCAGGGAAGGTTGTGATGGCAGATTCAATAGATATGTTTAAGAAAGGGTTAGACAAATTTTTAGCGGAAAGGTGTATCCAGGGATACGACCGTTAATTTAAAATAAAGGATAGTAGTGGATATAGGGCAGTGTTGGCTAACCTGTGACACTCCAGGTGTTTTGAAACTACAAGTCCCAGCATACCCTTCCAGCAATAAGCTGCTATATATTGGCAAAGCATGCTGGGACTTGTAGTTTCACAACACCTGGAGTGTCACTGGTTAGCCAACACTGATATAGGGTAAAAATTGGATTGCAATATTGAGTCTGGCGGGATTTTCAAAATTGAAACAGATGGGCGGTTGCCTACTCTGGATTAATTTCAAATATAAGTGCAGGATCGCAGGAGATCCAAAATAGGTTGAACTTGATGGACTGGTGTCTTTTTTCAACCTCATCAACTATGTTACTATGTTACATTTACCATTGACAGAAATGTTTGGAGCACCCTGTTCCGTTATAATAACCAAAATGGTACCTGTTTTACAGATTCTATGGACCAAAAAGGCAGCTTATAGAGATGCAGCAGGAGGGACCATAAATTTATTTTAAGTAGTAGTGTTCAAGGTGAGGAAATGGTACTTTTCCCTGTGGAGGAAAAGAACTTGTGTTCCATTTCTTTGTTCAATATATTTAAAAAGCTAAAAATGTTTTTACCTTTCCTTGTCATATCGGGCGAAAGTTCGGAAGGGGAGAAGAATAATTGTAGCCCTTCTAGTGATGGGAGGGGTGTGGTGGATAAGATGGGGAAGTTAAATTAATATTTTACAGAATTAAGGGCAAACTTCATTGATGTAAAGAAACAACTCAGAAAACTTGAAAAAAAATTATGGACTTGATTGTGTATGAGAAGGTTATGTCACAAAGCAGTAGGCAGGTTAAGAATTACATCATTAACGCTAATAGTGAAAGTATAAATTATTATATTTTTGCTTTTCTCTATATTTTTCAATGGATAATTTTTGTATATTGTTCAACAATAAATGTGTTGGATTATTTTGTGTACTATTGTAAAAGGACCTGTATTTACGCCTTCGTTGCACATGCTATCATCTTATTCTGTTCTCATATACACTCGTTATGAAACTTACACTTTTATGCATTTTTCCTTAAAGAGTGTTGCCTTACTCAGTCTTTTAACCACACTAAATAACATTTAAGCTTTACAGAATTATTTATCCAATAACCACTGTATCTCAGCAATACTTCACAACATATATTTGTTATAAATAACCAATGCTCACAACATATGTATGTATTCAAATCAAGTTTTTTTACTGTGAACACAGAAAACTCTGCATTCACAGTTCACACATATATGATAGCATTGTTCAACATAACATAGTATATCAATATAAAATTAATCCTAGGTTCTCCACCTGCATTCCTTACACTATCCTTGCACTATTTCCTTTACATATGTATCTTTAATAAGCATTAGTATTTATAATATTGATTTAACTATCACAGATATTAAACAATGCCACGTAGTTATATGTATATATAAATAGTTAAATCAACATTACAAAGACAAATAGCTTTATAGATATTTATTATTATCAATGATACTTATAAATTCTTGTATCCTGTATCCAATTATTTGTCTGCAATGTAGGGAACGTTCCTGTAGTATAGAGATATTTTCTGTAGTGAGAGACATAAAGCAACAAAACGAGAAACATGTTAAAAAGGGGCACTCTGACTATTGAAGGTATCTCAGTAATTAAAACTATTAAACTTTATTGAAAACAATTAAAAGGAAAGGAAAGGATTCCCTAAAAATTCCTAGGTGTGACCAGTAGCAAAATAGTTAAAAACCTAAATATGTCATAGTAGAACAATGTGAAAAATGGTGCTTTAAAATGGCAGCTAAGCTATCAAGCCTTGCTATGTTAGTTGGCTCAATGATCCTAAACACACTTATATAGTGCTGTAATTTGAGATATTATTGGAATAAACTTTATTTGTATGTAAGGGATCTCCAATTATTATTTGAGATATTAAATATACAATATGTTCTTTTAGCTTCACAATTCCTAACAATGATATAGTCATTAATGAACTATGTAGTCACCATTCTCCTTAAAAGGGATTTAGTAGTGATCCCTCAAATTCTCGTGTAAATATTTATCCACTATCTATTCATGAACATAAAAATAATCTGCTCATAAATATCTACAGATCGTAATGGCAGGCAATAACTATAACAACCTGTTAACCCTCTTGCGATTTTGATAATGATTCATTCAGAGCCATTCATTTCTGATAAAACTGATATTATTAGTCTGCAGATTAACTGCAGATCATAATTGGTGAATCACGCAAAGGGGAGTTTGTTTTTTATCTCTCTGCAGCTCAGATAAAACCTGCATTTATTATAATAGATATGGGCAGAAGTGATCGCTTCTCATTTGTAACTGTTCAAATCAGAATAATCACTAAATGCATGTATTTAGAGATTCCCTTAATTAAGCCTAGCGAGGAGAACACCGACGCATGTTTCGCATACACGCTTTATCTAGGCAAGCCGAGGTAGAGTGCTGAGAGTTCTTTTTTAATGGAAGGACATCCCTTAAGCTGACATCACAAATCGCCAGTCAATCGCATTTCTTGTTAACCTGAAGACACCTATCTGTATGAATGGCATCAAAAGCAAACCAATCAGGAATTGAAAAGAGTTTCCAACCAGTCATTGGGCACTCCTGGCTGGTGTAACTTTGTCTACTGTTTTGATATATGTAAACAAAGAATCCATCAGATGTAAATTGTCCAAATTAATAAGTAAACAGGCAAGTTGTATATTTTCAGTAGTGTAGTGTATTCCTATAGTATAGCATATCCTCTTCTTTTCTGTTGTGTAGTGTATATTTTCTGTACTGTAGTGTATTCCTATAATATAGTATATCCTATCCTTTTCTGTAGTGTTATGTATTTTTTCTGTAGTGCAGTGTATATTTGTTGTCCAGGGGCAGGCAGGCAGCAGAGAGAAAAGGGGAGTCCCGGTACTGGCTTTTATACTCCCAGCCTCCCAAACGGCCAGGTGTGTGTGGTGATTCACCACACATGTGGACGCTGTGTAAGTGGGCCACAGCCTCCCCATCGGCCAGGTGTTGTGATTCACCACACACGTGGATGCTGTGTAAGTGGGCCAGAGCCTGTGTAAACGTCTCTCCGCACTGTGTATGTGCTGACTTGAGTCAGCACACACAGTGGGGTTCTGTTATGTAACTGCGCATGCGTCGATGGAGAGTGTGCAGTTGCAGTGTGGGCATGCACGCGCCGAGATCGTGCACTGTATGTACTGCGAATCCGCAGCTCGCACTTGCACAAAGGAACAAATGTATGTGTGCGCGCACTCTCATTACGCATGCGCACACCACGCCCCCTCCTTCCCAACTATCGATAACTATATGTTTATTTAAAATAAAAGCACAAATATAACACATGTTCAATAGACATGTATGGTCTTCCAAAACACATCTACAAAATACATTCCCATATGTTTTTCTTCAACACTAGATGTACACAGGCGTATAATTATTCAAACAGACATATCCAATACACATGTAGGGTAAACATAGCTACGTGCTTTTTCGTAGACTGCACAGACAAAAGTGTATAACTAGGCAAGTAGACATATACTATACACATAAATGCAATGGACAGCTACTATTGCTTTTCCTTTAGAAGCACCTAACTGACAATTGACTGACGTGTAGACACCGCACCACATAGGAGAGCTACAGACATCAGAAATTTACATACACACGCCCTGAGTCGCAGTTGCAGAAACTTTCGGCAGTTGGTCGTGGATCGGTCTTGAACTGATACACACTACATGATCAGAAGGTGATTGGAACGTGATTATTAAACAATACGACCAAACAAAAGAACCGACAATCGGCACTTTGGGACAACTTTCGACCATCATGTAAATGTGTAGCAATTTTTTTTTATTATTCTTGCAGTATCGTGTTAGCCAGAAAAATGTATGTGATGTTAAATACTTTTGTGTCAGAAAAGACAAAAATATTGTAGGAATGATACCTTTCTTGGCTAACTAAAAAAAAAAAATTATTACATTTGCTAGCTTTCAGACCCCAGATAAAGGAAAAGGCACAACATTTAAGAGCTGTTACATCAATAAACTTGTACAGGGGGGGGGGGATACATCATTAAAATAAGCTAAAGTAGAGCTCAGAGATCTGGAGTTGCTCTGATGTGGGGTGTGAAGTGTGTCCATGTAGTGGGTCAAAAATCCAGGTGTTAGATTGAGCCCTTGAGTTAATGATTGGAATGTTCTTATCAATTTGAATTCTCATATTTTTGTCTCCCTGTCATTTGTAAAAAGACCTTTTAGTATTAAGACTTTTAAATCTGCCATACTGTGTCCCGGTCCAGAGAAGTGTTTACCCATGGGGTGGCCAGAGACTTCTTTATTGTGTGTCTGTGTAGATTCATCCTGGATTGCAGTTTCTGCTTGGTCTCTCCAATGTATATTCCCTCAGGGCACCTTGTACACTGTATCATGTATACCATATTGGAGGATGTACATGAGAATGTGTTAGTTATTTTATAGTCCCGTTGTGTGCTGGGCATGTGGACTGTGTTTGTTGTTAGGACATAGGTGCATGTTTTGCATTTTTGTTTTTGCAAAGGAAGGTGCCAGTCTCTGATGGTGATGAGAGGGCACTTCTAACATGGAGATTTTTCAAATTTGGAGGCTGTTTGCATGAAGGGAGAGGTAAATCTGGGAATATTTCCTTAAGTCTATTGCCTTTCTGAAATATGGGTTGAAGGTCAGCAGCAATTTTCCCAAAGATGTTCATGTGGGGATTGCAAGTGACCACTAGGGGCACCCTGCTGTTAACATCCTTCAGCTTGTAATCCAGAAGGCTCCTTGGGATCCTTGTGGCTCTGGGGATCTGTTCATCTATAACTATTGGATGGTATCCTTGTTATAGGAATGTATTCCTCAGTGACAGCAGGTGTTGTTTTCTTTCTTCATTGTCTGAACAAATCTGAATGTATCTCAGAGCTTGGCTGTAAATGATGGACTTCTTTTTGTGTCCTGGGTGAAAGCTGTTCCATCTCAGATATGCTGGGTGCCCTGTTGGTTTATGATATACTGTTGTTTGTATAGTGTTGTTTTTATTGTATAGGGTTATGTCCAGGAAATGCATCTGCGATCGTGAGTAATTGAGAGTGAGTCTAATGGTTGGGTGAAATTTTTTGAAGTTTACATGGAAAGTCAGCAGCTCATCTTCAGAGCCCATCCAGATTAGTAGCAAATCGTAAATATAACAGAAGTATGCTAGAGATTTCATTGTGCAAGTTGATAAGAATTCCTGTTCTAGTTTAGCAATGAAAAGATTAGCATACTAAGGCGAAATCTTACCATGCATGGCACTTCCCATACACTGCAGGTATATGTCTTTCCCAAAAGAAAAGTGATTATAATTGAGTATGAACCTGATCAGCTGCAGAGTCGGCTCCGTGGCTAGACTGTTTTTTTTTTTAAGGTAGTGTTGGCATGTAATTATACACACTAACGTGGCATCCGGCCAAACATTCGTATGCCTGGTGACTAGCATGATGATTGAACGAAAAAGCTCCAGTGTGTACCTAGCCTCTAAGGCTTCATGACGATTACTCAGCATGTTGTAACCTTAGCCAAATGTCTTGGTATTACCTGGATTAAATTCAGACTTGCAAAAAAAATGACTGAGAAGAATTCCAGCATTGTAACATACCGCCAGTGATATTCACATCACTTCCAATGGCGACTGTTACAGTTATGCTATTAAGGGAACAATGCGAGCACCCTGAGGGTGTGTAATGTGGTTTAGGAAGGGCTGGACAGTAGACACCCGCCGGATCCTTGCATTGCCCCCTTAATAGCATAAATGTAACAGTCGCCATTGGAAGTGACGTGAATGTCACTGCCAGTATAATATAATGGCAGAATTCTTCTCAGTAAGATTTTTAGCAAGTCTGAATTTAAATCAGGTCGGAATTACAGCATTTGAATTCTTCCTGTTGCTGTAAGTGGTGCCGGTATGATTGTCTTTGCTAGAGTGCCTACCAATGATACTGATGGCTGCCTTAAATCAACACAATCATCATCTTTCCTCCTTATTTTCTTGTTCAAGTAAAACACATTCATTTTCAGATCCACAGTTATCCCCCTCATCCTCTTGCACATTTACAACTTTCAAAGTAGCCTCCTTAATTTCTAGTTGTAAATCATCATCAATACTACCACTACCCATCCTCACATCTCCAAATGTTTGAGGAGTTTTCAAAGGAGATTGCTCTATAATGATAGAGTTGGAATCTGAAACCTCATTTAACACGCATGGATACCCTCCATAGACCCATCAAGTTATTCTTCAGTCTCAGTTGTATTTTCAGGCACTGATTTGGCTGTTTTGGAGGTGAAAGTGACAGACCTACACTTAGAGCTAGCAGGTGGTGCATAGGAAGTTAAGGAAGATGCATGGCCATGTCGGACACTCTGTTTTGCAATGGACATTCTAGTACATGTAATAGTGGCAGCAGTAGCAGGACCACTACAAGCAAAAGGTGGGTATGATGCTTGTTTTTCTACTGAGATGGCGTATGTTAGATATTTTCCTTTTTTTTGAACAAATAATTACATTCATCAGAAAATTATCTCTTAAGCCTCCTCCTTAAATCAAGAGCTGATGTTTTCTTTGAGATTGAATGTGACAGATAGTGTTTGGATTTTGAGGACACTTTCATAAACTTTGTTCCCACATTACCTTTTTTACAATTAGAGGTCGTAACTGTGAAAGTACTGCTACTGCTAGTACTGGTACTGGAATACTCCTGATCTGTACAGTGATTCATGGTTGCTGAGAAGAGTAAAGCTACTTAAACACATTGGAACTACTTGTAGCTGCCTGTTCAGCACACCATGGGTATGCCCAGCAAGATAAGGAAAGGAGGGAATGTTACCTTACAATTCTAATGACACTGCTCCTCAATATACTTCTAATTTAGAAAAGGTGTTCTTTTTTGTTACCAAACAACTTTTATGTTTTTTGAGGATTGTGCTGCTCTTAGTCAAAGATAAAAACATACTGTTTACTTTTATGGGGTGTGCAGCTGTTTGTACCCTAACCTGCAAACCACTCTTTTTTAAATATAGATGTCACTGAATGACCCGTTACAAGTTGACAAGTATTGAAAATTAGAAAAGATTAGAATACAGAATAGAGCTTTATGATGGGATCTGCTGCTGACCCTCACACGCAAGCACCCTTTTTTAAATATAGTTTTCACTGAGTGACCCTTTACAAATTAATTGACAAATTTTGAAAAATAGAAAAGATTAGAATATAGAAAAGAGTTTTATGATGGGATGTGCTGTGGAGTCTGACACGCAAACACCCTTTTTTAATATCGGTTTCACTGAATGACCTTTTATAAGTTGACAAGTATTGAAAAATAGAAAAGATTTGAATATAGAATATTTCATGGGATATGCTGCTTACCCTCACACAAAAAACCCTTTTTTATTTACATTTAGCACTCGATGCTTTACAAGTTGACAAGTATCGTAAAATAGAAAAGATTAGAATATAGAATAGAGATTTCTGATGGGATCTGCTGCTGACCTTTAGACGCTAACACCCTTTTTTAAAAATAGATCTCACTGAACGACCCTTTACAAACTAACAAGTATTGAAAACCAGAAAAATTAGAATAAAGAGTATAGTTTTTGAAGGGGTCTGCTGCTGATCCTTTACAAACTGAAAAGTATTGAAAAATAGAAAGGATTAGTATATAGAATAGAGTTTTTTGACTGGATCTGCTGTGGACCTTTACATGCAAACACCCTTTTTTAACTATACATGTTACTGAATGACCCTTTACAAGTTAACATATTTTGAAATACAATAAAGATCAAAATATAGAGTAGAGTTTTTGATGGAATTAGCTGCTGAGCCTCACACATAAACACTTTTTTTTAATATTGATGTCACTGAATGACTATTTGCAAACTGACAGTATTGAAAAATAGAAGATATTAGAATACTGAATAGAGTTTTTTGACTGGATCTGCTGCTGACCATCATATGTAAACACCCTTTTTAAAAATATAGATGTCACTGGATGACCCTTTTAAAATTGACTGGTATTGCAAAATAGAAATAAGTTTAGAACATATAGCCTTTTTAAGCTGAGTTGATACTTACATGCAAACACCCAGTTTGTTTCAAAATTAATTGATATGTCACTGACCTACACAATATTACTTTCACTAGAAAAACTTTTTTGTAAAATAATCATTTTGTTTTTTGGAATCTGCTGCTAATAGTCATGCAGCAAAAGCACACTGTATTTCTATACTAAATATAGCATCTAGTTCAGAATGATATCTAACTAAGTCTATATACCACTACTATTATAAATGTATTAATAACAACCAGTTGGCACTACTCCATCTAAACCCTCTGACAGATTGAAATTAAAACCAGGTAATTAGCAAACTATTTAGCTGACTGATCTCCACATAACTGCTTTAAAATAATCTCACAATTCTATTGTTTTCTATGTTCCTCTTTCGTTCTTAATGCTATTTTCAGAACAAAGCACTGCAGCTAAGATACTCCCTACACGCTGCCTGTTATAAAATGGCACAGGAGAAAACAAGGGAGGGCTATATATATAGAAGATGTCGATTTCAAACTCTTGTGAATTTTGCATCAATATATTCATGGAAATTATGTTTTGCCTTGTTTTGATATCCGAAATTGGCGCACAAAACCTAATCCGGAATAAAAGTAATACTGAATATGTTTATTTAACCCACTTTGCCTTGTTCCTGATTTAGAATCCTATCGCAATGAGAACTCAACTCAAACATGTAACATTGAGAAGAACAGTAGGAGTCCCCCGGTAAGTTGTCAAATGACATGGACCATTCCAGTGATTATGGTTGAGGTTGGTGTAATTTCTATGTAGATTTTGAAGTCTTTTTAGGTTTGTTTTGCCAGAACAGAGTCAATAAAATAACAGCATAGAGGGGAAAAAGAAAAATACATTGTTGAACAATTGTTCTTTCTAAAGTAAACCCTATTTCCCTGGACCTTAGAGCATAGCCAGGAAATGTGTAAAGCACATGTGACATCAACATTAACAGAAGAAGTTTCTGTACACAATATTTACATTTTATATTACTTCATTTCAATCCTGTTTTTTTTTTTTTTTTAAATAAAGGGCCCCATTATTTATTTTAACTTATATGTTTTCTAATTACTTTGATCATTACTACTTATACAAGTTTCCGATTTTTATTTTCAGAAAATACAAAATAAGAACAAACTCCTAATCAATGCTGCATTGTTTCACTCTACTTCTTCCTTCTCAAAATGTAACAGTGACTCTCTCCTTGTGGGCAAATATAAGGTATCCTTTATACCTTTGCACCAAGGTTGCAAATACAGCCAATGTTGTATGTAGAAAGTCATGAGGAGGTATCAGAAATTTGGCTGCAGTATCAGCCACATTAAGTAAAGCAGTAGAAACCATCACCCATACCAATAATTTTGGCAAAATAACTAGGAACATTACTTTGGCATAAGTTTGCTCAATCAATGATGGAAAAGACACAAACTGGCAACTGGGTGTGAAAATGTGAATTTTGTGTATGTACACAAAAACAAATATTTTGCTATGTCTGCACTGGTGCTAATTTAGGACATGCACACATTACTTTTCATGCTCCTACTGCCTTCAATTCGTTCATGCACCACCTTTCTCCCCCAAAAGAAAATTCCTTGTGGATCTAGTCTAGACAACTACATGAGTTTTTAGGAATTGAAATATTGGTCTGATTCAAGCTCTGGGTATCTTGTTCATAAGTGTTTTTTAGCCGTATCATTTGCATAGCTACAGGACAGGTGTAAGTGCAAAATAATAATGAGAACTGTCACTTTATCGTCTTTGAATTAAAAACTATACGTACACTATATAGCTCAGAACATGTGTATACAAATGAAAGAAACAATAAAAATGGACTGTATGTACAGTATGCATTAAGAACATTCTGATTTATGTATTTATTGTAAAATAGAATTTATTTTTTTAAACACATATTTTAGTAATGATTATAGTATAATCAGTTGATCATTTAAATTTTTTATTTGCATGAGTTCTGATGTGACTTGATATCGCACATATGCATGTGCATATCCAGCAGTCTGTTTTGTCTGTTAACATATGATAAGTACTCTTTAGCAAAGTGTACTGCGACAGAAGCACTAGGAATGGGCTAAATGACAGGTATACATGTCCCAGGCTGTCTGTCTTATATACTTTTAAGCCCTGTGAATATTGCTTTGTGTGGGAAGGAGCTTCCCTAAGAGCGTGTTCAGTTTTAGAAAAAAAACTTGCAAGGGTCCCTGGGGTGTAAATGGAGAGAGAAGGGTGGGCTACATTTGCAAGGCCTAGTCCGGGTCTTTTGTTCTGGCGGTCTGACAGTGGGCTATTTGGTGGTTGCACTGGGAGGTGTATTACGAAAGGGATGTCAGATCAGTCTCACTCTCTCAGATCTGGAGAGGAAGTTGGTGCCTCCTGAGAGACACTGCAAACAGTGACCAGTAAATCCTGTATATTTTCTGTCTGTGTAGAACACAATGTCCCTAAATTGAGAGAGGATGTTTCTGTGTTTAGTTAGTGCCGGAAAGGCAAGGTGTTTATTTAGAATTTAATTTTATTTTTTTCGACTTAATAAAATGTGTCAGTTGTACCAAAACCTTGGTCTTGTGTGACATCTCTGTTGTTGTACACTACCATCCTCCCAAAGCGATGGCACCTACCCCGGTTACAATACTTACGACCAGATTAAAATGGAAATATATCTTGAGATCCAATTGGATTTGTATATGGGAGCATGGATGCTCAAGGTCCGTCCTCGTGTTAATAAACGCTATATTTTTCATTTATATACTATAAAAAGTGGAGCAAACAGTTGAAAAGAGGTGTAAAGAGCACAACAAGAAGTGAATTGTAAAGTTTATAGATGTGCAAAAAACTAAGAAAATGTGGGAAAGGCAAACAATTTTGTATATAACATACAGCATCAAATGAGGAGTCAGACCTGTCTAACCCAATGCTGGAATACACAATAGTTCCCAAAAGGTGACATAATAGAAAAAAATAAAAAGATCATATATTTGCTAAATAAAACTTGTGAAAATGTTTGAAAAATAGGGATTATCATATGTTGATAAATAGCAGTAATTACTTTAAAAAATGGTACCCCATTTGTATAACACTTTAGGGGGTTTGTGTTGAGGACAAGTTCCATTCATCTATTGCACATCATCACCATCAGCTATTTATATAGTACCACTAATACCGCAGTGCTGTACAGAGAACCAATTTAAATCAGTCCCTGCTTCATTGGAACTTACAGTCTAAGGGGTATATTTACTGTGGGTTGGAAAAAGTGGAGATGTTGACCAGAGCAGCAATTCAGATTCTAGTTATCATTTATTTAGTACATTCACAAAATGACAGCTAGAATTTTTCAAACCCGCAGTTTAGTAAATAGAGACTAAGGTCAATTTAATAGCAGCCATTTGCCCAACTGGTATGTTTTTGGAGTGTGGGAGGAAACTTGAGTACCCAGAGGAAACCCACGCAAATGCGGGAAAAACTTACAAATGTCACACAGATAAGGCCAAGGTCGGGAATCAAACTAATGCTAACCACTGTGCCCACCGTGCTGCCCACTTAAGGCTTAATATACATTCCTAATGCTCGTCCATTACCTACATTCTGACCATATCCATGAAAAAAACACTCTGAGAAATATGTATACACCCCATCATGAAAATTGCTATGTAGAAGGTTAGTATTGCATATTCTGAATTAGTTTACGTTAACAAAGAATTGTATTGTAAAGTGATAGTTCAATGCAAATTACTAATGTATCTATAGCCTTGGGAGAACAAAGGCTGCACTATTAGTGCATAGTTCTGTAATTGTCCAATTAGCATTAAATGAAAATGTATAATGCATGTTTTAAAGACTATGTACTCTTGTTATAGGACTGCAAAATTCAGACAATAAAGCTGCTTAAATATGAGAAATACTGTACCTTTTTCGATAACAACTCATTTTTATGTTTGACCTGCTAACAATAAAAGTTTTACAAACTTGCTAACTTCACTAACTTTACAGTAGGATTGGTTCCACAGATATAACAGAACAATATGATATGTTGCAGATATTCCTAGTGCTGGAGGTAAAACATATTGATTTTAGAAACAATCATGCTGCTAAAAAAGGAGCATCTAAATAATCCTAACTAAGCAACAAGAAGCCTTAGTTGGTATTTAAAGGTTATTTTTTAAGTGATTCCTGTTCTTAAAAGAATATCTGATTAAATAAAATACAATCACATTAGTGCCTCGTTTAAAATGATATATATGAATGTATCTAAGTCACATTGTGGATTAAAATGTGATTGCCAAGGACTCGAGCAAAATTATTAACCCTGCAGCAATTAAATTATTTAAGATGTTTATTATTTTATGAAAGTAAACAAGATAATGTATCATTTTAGCAGTATTTAACTCCCTTGACTTTAAATCATTTTGTTGGATATACAGCGAAAAGAAGGTGCAATTGATCTTACATTGGCTATTTCTATAATGTTATGAATTACAGCTTATATAAAAATTTCCACCTTCATTCCTTATAGGCTACTCAGTGAACATATTTTAATACTTGTGGTTAGAAAAATCGAGTTTACATATATATGTATTGGATAACTGATCACATTTTACTAAAAATTTTCAAGACAAAGGAGCATAGCATATCTTGTATGATAATTCTCATAACCAGAAACTGATTCTCCCACCAGCTTGCAACTGAAGAGGCGGGATGGGGGCAGTTTAATATAGGCCAAGTACATTAAGTGTTATCGTAATTGCGAGTCGAAGCAGACTAGAAATGCTGACTAGAAAAGACACTTGTATACCTGGCAATATTATTTTTGCATGTTCAAGAGTGGGCAAAAATAGCGGATGATTATGATGATGGATTTTGGTTTACAATTTCACCACATACACTAACTGGTGCCTCCTTTGTTTCTTCGGGCATTTATTATGCATTTGTGGGGGGTTCTTTTCATACACAAGAGGGGAAGTTTTTTCTGTGACATTAGAGAGATTTTTATAGGTTTTTTTTTAGTGTTATGATGCCAAAAATAAATGTGTTTGTCGAACATAAAACACATGGCTAAAAAAATGCCCACTGGTGGAACATAAGTGTCTGTGATGTGCTATAAGTGACTGTGAAGTGTTTGTGATATTGGGCAGCATGGTGGCTTAGTGGGTAGCACTTCTGCCTCACAGCACTGGGGTCATGAGTTCAATTCCCGACCATGGCCTTATCTGTGTGGAGTTTGTATGTTTGCGTGGGTTTCCTCCGGGTGCTTCGGTTTCCTCCCACATTCCAAAAATATACTAGTAGGTTAATTGGATGCTATTAAAATTGACCCTAGTCTTTCTCAGTGTGTGTATGTTAGAAAATTTAGACTGTAAGCTCCAATGGGGCAGGGACTGATGTGAGTCTGTTCACTGTACAGTGCTACATTTCTTAGTTTTTTTAATTATAATAAATGCACAAAAGTCTCAAAAAAATTTTTTCACATTGTCATTGTGGGGTATTGTGTGTAGAATTTTGAGGGGAAAAAATGAATTTATTCCATTTTGGAATAAGGCTGTAACATAACAAAATGTGGAAAAAGTGAAGCGATGTGAATACTTTATGGATGTACTTTATATGCAATATTATAATATGTGTACTAGTTGTTCCACATATTCCAGGGAACATATCTGTGTAGCATAACAAAATGCAGGCATAGAAAACACAGCAAGCTTTACTCAAGACACACCAAGCAGCAGAGGGTGCTATATTAAGCTGACCCATTCCGGTGTTCCGGCAATTCCGAGTTAACCAAAACCCCAAATATCAGCACCTACCCGTTCACACATCAACCACTTTACATTGCAATTTGTTACAATGGTGTTTGTGATTTAAAAGTGGTGAATTTTAAAAAAAAATGTACACAATGTTTAATGTTTGATCTAAATCTAAAATAAATAGTAAAAATGTAAAAATATTTAATGTGAACTGTATTAAGACCTATGTATGTTGTGCATATTTAGCTGTGAGTGTTTTAAGCAAACAATGCTTTTCAAACAGTTTATTTTGTTGTTAGCTAGCTAGCTGTTTTGCATTTAAACATGACCCCAAGATGCATTAAGTTTGAGCAAGGAGTTAAGATAACAATCTACTTAACTATCCTACAGAAGGAACGCCTACTATTCTCAAGTCCTAACAAATAACGCCTACTCTTCTTAACTTATTTATGATCTCTGCCCACCCCATGCCCATTCCCCTCCCATTCCCATCCCTTTTTACTCAAGTGGTCAGACAACTTCGCAAATGCAGTTGCGATGGAGTTTCACTTAAATTTGAGAGACACTTCTCTTACGCAACGGATTCTAATGGTTTCCATTTCGCATCTCCCATTTCTGGGCATGCGCAGAGATGATTATCGTATTATCCGCAAAACCCAACAGATGCTTTCCTTAATGAATCAGGCCCAATGTCTGAAATTGATACAATAATTTAGGAAGAATATTCATTTTTATAGAAGAATTGCTGTCAATCCAAGAAATTAGTGATTTGTTACAAATTATTCTTATTAGTAGCGATAACGACTCAATAGTTTTTCTTGAAGATGAAGTCTAAGTTTTTGGTAATATAAATAGCAACATACTTAATTTTATGTTCTTGCCACTGAAATTGAAAGTTAATTTCTAATAGTTTTTTTAATGGGGTGAGACAAAGCCTAGTCTAGGGTCTCTGTTTTCCTTGCATTGATTTTAAAATTAGAGTGAGATCCAAATGGATGTAATTCGCTAAATTGTTACAATATCCACATACAATGCTATCTTCTGTTCACAACGGCCAACTTTAGTGCTGGATATGTTGTGGTTTTGTCATATTCTAACAGCCAGTGGTTCTATCACAAGGGCGAAGATGAGAGGTGAAAGGGGACAACCTTAGCGATGTCATTTCTAATGTAAAATGGAGCTGAGAGGACTCCATTAACTAACATTGAAACTGAAGGTTTGCGGTATAAAGCTTAAGATACTAGTCAGAACCTCTTCTTCCAGGACAAAGAAATCAAGGTCCTGCATCAAAAAAAGCTACCCTATGCATGCTAAAGCTTTTTTGGTATCTAAGGCAATTGCAGTGCAGAAGTCTTGGTAGTATTAATCTTATTGACTAGGTCAATTATTCTCCTGGTGTTATACAGGGCTTGATGGCCAGGAATGAACCCAACCTGGTGTGGATCAACCATGTTAGGAAGTCATATATTAAGTCTACTCGCTAAAATTTTAGCAAAAATCTTAAGGTCAACATTACGAAGAGAAATCAACCTATAGCTCCTGCAAACTGCCAGGTCTTTGCCTCTATATTAGAGATGATTGGGCTTGGTTATCTGAAAACCGAACCCACCAGGCTCCAAGTAGGCTCGCGAGCCGGCTTAGTACTTTCGCGCTTCCTCGGATCTGAATCAAGGCACAACGTCATTGTTGCGTTGTCGGATCTCGCGGGTTTCGGATTCCTAAAGTTCCTCCCTCCCCAAGAGATTTAGCGCCATTGCTCACACAGAAACAGGGGTAGCAATGTTCTTGTGTTCTTGTGTTCTCCATTCTCCAGTGACTTTGCTCAGTGCCATTGCTCACACAGAAACAGAGTTAGCAGTGTTCTTATCACTTGCCAAAAAATGACTGGAAATGACTGGAAAATTATGTTATTGAGGTTAATAATAATGTAGGAACAAAAAAGAGCCAAATTATGTGATTTTAGCAAAAACAATAGGGATTTTAGAAAAAAAATAGGGATCCAAAACCAAAACCAAAACACGCAAGGGCGATTTTGCCAAACCCAAAACACAAAATTAATCCTGATCCAAAACCAAAACCAAAACACTGGGGTCAGTGAACATCTCTACTCTATATGAATAATTTTTAGATGGTAGGAGAGTTACCAAGAGCTTAAGCAAAGTCAAATTTCTGAGAATTGTAGTTTAAGTTTCTTCTGGGGTTATTAGGCAGTTAAGATATTTTATTGCTTCAGGCAACTAATTGTGAAGCTTACAAGAGTACAAATAATGATAAATTTTGTTCTGAAGACCCCTTTGAGGATCTAGCAACTTGGGAAAATTGTAAGGATTACTATAGAAAGATCAAAATTACTCCAATACATTTTAGGGGTCATAGGTAAGCGGTCCTAGGAGACATGATTGTATTATGCTTCCGGCATTGACGAAGTCTGGTATCAAGGAGAAAAGCTGCTGTAACGCTTCCTTCATAATACTTTTGGCTCAGCCAATTGAAGTTCTTAACCACCATCTTTGAGAGTATGGCATTACACTTACCCCACAACAATGTCAAGAATCTAATAGAATCCTCAGAAGTGGTAACTTGATGCTGAGCCTGAGTTGCTTGAATTTGATACTGTAGAGTTTGGATTGACTCACATTCCTCCTTTTATTTAGTTGCTGAAATGCTGATAGTTCCTCATTTTTAACAGCTAAGCTTCTTTCAAAATACTGAGCAAAGACAAAACTACATTCAAACATTAAACAATATCTGAATTATAGTTCATATTTATGGTTCATCTTCTATTTGCAAAGTTCTTAAGGCACAACCTTGTGCAGGGCTCCATGGGAGTATCCCCATTCCACTTTAATCATGGTTTCCCCCAATGGTTTTCTTGTCTTCCCATGCCCCTTCTGGGGTTCATTATGCAGACAAGTATATGCTGAATCTCCAGGGGTTAGGGAAGAGGCTGCAGGAGCAACTGAAGGTTCTGGTAACTATCCAAAAAATGTGTGCTAACCGTGAGCCAGTGTTCTCAGTGTAAGATAAGGTGCGCCTCTATATGCAACACTGCCCTCATTCAAACTAGGGCGTAAATTCATTTTTTTGTACCTAATCAGTGGGAGTGTACAGGGATTGGCTACTATCTTCCGCCTGGATCTACCTGATAACAGTGAGAGAACAAGAACCAGAATAGAGTAAATACAAAAAAGAGCATAAAGGAAGGATGTCCACTATTGTAATCAGAGAAAAGGATTTAACGCAAGTACAAAAATGCTATTTTCTCGTTCATCCATAGAGGACACTGAAAACTGTGGGGATGTCCCAAAGCTATATCTAGGGGAGGATATGCTCTAAAATAACAGTGCACATCACCTTTCATCCAAAACTGGCATCTTTGGATGCATAAACCTGTAGAACCTTATGACATTGTGCACCGAAAACTAGGTTGCCACCTAGCACAACCGCTCATCAGATGCCCTATGCAGCGGCACCCAAAGAGGTACGCACCAACCTGGTGAAATGCACCCACAGGTTTTTCAGGTACAGGCTGTGTTGCTCCAATGTAAACCTAGTGAATTACCAAAGTACTTCACTGGGCAATGGTCAATTAGAAGATGGCCAGTCTCTCTTATGGACATCATAAAGGACTAATAGATCATCCATCCAAGTCCTTGTTCCTATCCACATATGTATGTTCTTATGGATCGAATCACATTGACAGTTCGAAGAGAGGTTTCGCCCTCTGGGGACTTATCATGGGCCAAAGACACAATCACATTCTCTTGAATCATGTGGAACCTAGAGACCACATTGAGTTGAAGCGAAAGATTGGGCCTAAGCATCGCTCACGAAAAATAAAATCTCCTGGCATAAGAGATGGCCAACAGGAAAACCATCTTCCAGATGAAGAATTTTAACTCTACGGAACCAATTGGTTCAAAAGGAGGATGCACTGGAGGGGCTTCGGAAGGTGCTCAGACATTAATCCCTGTAGAAAGGTCTAAACTTCTTTTTTTTAAAGAAAACCAAAAGGGATGAGACCTGGACCTTCAATGAACTAAGTTTTAAACCAACCCCCCGCCCTCCACACCATCATGCAGAAACTGCAGCAGTCGGTCCAGTCTGAAAGAAGAGGAAACCCCTTTAATTCACACCAGTAGATGTAAATCAGAGAATCCCTTAGCCTTAAGAATCATGGCTTCATCAGTCATGCAGTTAAAGCCAGACAAGGCAAACTCTTGTGGGGAAAAGGGTTCCTGACTTTAGATGTCTGGTCTTAGAGGCAGATGCCAAACTGGACTGTTTGTCATGCGCAGGATTTCGGTGTACCAAATACATCTTTGGCCAGTCTGGTGCTGGAATCAAAAGAACACCAACTTTTTTGGTACCCGCAGAAGCATAGTGGGGGAACAGCTAAATGAGATTGAAATCCCATTGTACAGACATGGCGTTCACTAGACATGCTTGCAGATCCCTTGTCCCGGAGTAGACGTTCTCCACCTTATTGTTCAACTGAGATGCCATCATGTCAATGTTTGGTGGGTCACAATTGCACTAGTTGCTGAAATATTTGTGGTTGAAGAGAACATTCCCTGAGATGAAGAACCTGCCCGTTGAGGTCTCCCAATTCTCTACACCTGGGATGAAGACTGACAAAATGGCAGGAAAATACTATCTCACTGAATGGAAGATATTTACCATCTTCCCCATAGCCAGAGCATTGTTGTCACTCTAGTGATTTAAGTATACCACCATAGAGGCAATTTTGGACT
Source organism: Mixophyes fleayi (assembly GCF_038048845.1). NCBI lineage: Eukaryota > Metazoa > Chordata > Amphibia > Anura > Limnodynastidae > Mixophyes > Mixophyes fleayi. The sequence continues at coordinate 55,152,045 of NC_134408.1, forward strand.
GCACCTTCAAGGCCCTGCCTTGCAGAAACTGCTGACCTGCGTATAGAGTGTTGAGATCTGATCTGAACACATTGATGGGAAGTTTGGATTCCCCATGGATCCAAACCCACTTGAACTGGTGCTAGAGAACCTCAGTCCCAGAGCCAGCTCCATCCCCAGATATTGGCATTGTTATCCAATAATATTCAGCCAAGATGTCAAATGGGCAACCCTTGTTAAAATTACCACCTGCGAAGCAAATCTCTTTTTTCTAGTGACATTTTTCCAAGAACCTTCATCTACAGACAAGCACCTGTGAGCTGACAGGGACCTGCAGTGTGGAACAGAAATGGCCTCTGCCAGAGACCTGGCCAAGACTGGCTCTCCCATGTCAGTTGGCAGGCTCACAGGTGAGTGTAGGGGCTGAATCTCTGCCTCACATACCAGACACAGGACATCAGCCCTGGACTGTGCACAAGGCATTTTGGGATGACAACTAGAGCAAGCATAAACATTTGCAACTGTACCACCTGCAGGCTTGAATGAACTCCCATTCTCAGGCATTTGAGAAAACAAGGAAATAAATGATCCAAGAGGATGTGGAAGCCAAATAAAAGGAAAAAACCCAGACAACATGAACACAAAAACCTAACTACTAATCCCTGTAGCTAAGAAAGTTGATGGAGAGGAGAAGTACTGCTGCACGAGTCTGCTCCCAAAATGGCTCCTGCATCTGTTCTAGTGGGCTGACCTAGCTAGGAGGAGAAAGAACCAGGGAGGAGGAGCTGCAAGGATATCACCTCCCCCCAGGGACCAGCACTATGATGGCTACTGTCCTACAGGACAGCCATCCAGTGCCTAGGGGGGATGCTATGCAGGGCAGTCCCCACCTGAACTGCCAGACTCCTATACTCCTGATCTTCTAATTAGCTAGAGCCCAAAGGTACCCTATCCCAATGTTAGTGGATTGGAATAGTATCTCCAAACTTGCTCCCTGCTCCAGAGAGTAGGAATCTACTTACTGTTGTTGTCATGACTCTGGTTTGTGGTCTGATGCCTGTCTTAACCTTATTGTGCTGGAGACTTGGGAATTCCAGGCCTGCAATGGTATTGGCCAGGGTTTCCATGGAGGGTGATCCCATGGAGAGAGCTGTTGCCAGCAACAGGAGGAGCCAATAATGACACCTCATATATCCGCTCTTGAGATTCCCAGTGATGACTGAGGGATGCCTCACAGAAAATAATCTTAATGGCCAAACCAATAAACAAAATAAAAAATACCGCTATATTAAAACAAAACACACATACAGAGCTGCCCTAGGCAGCCATTAATTTGCACACAGCTCCCATGGGGACTTAACAGAAGCTGAAGTTAGCTTACATTTCAGAGCTAAATTTGAAAGTGCTAAAACTCCAGTGGCCACAATCTATATCCCACAGTCTCCATTGATGAAAGAGTAATAAGGTTTATGCCAAAATTAAGTTCTTATCCCACAACAATTCATTTTGTTTTGTGCCATTTTAATCAATTCAACAACTTGGAAAACATTTTAAAAATTATTTCCTGATAAAACCATCTGATTTAGACTGAGATATTTATTTGGGATATATGCTGCTCTGTAAGGTGCATATGTATTTGTCTAAGTTTTGTTTTAAACTGAACTATAAACATATGCTGTAGATTTCAATATACTATTAATATAGTATACTAAGTACACAACCTCTATAAAAGCAGATATTGTACTCTCTAAATCTAAGAGATTTGGAAAGGTATTCTCTTTGTATATTGTGACTGCTGCATCAGTGAATGCTCCAATTAGGTAAAAAATAATTGAGGCAATGCATAGGAGAGAATAAGTGGTAACACCTAACAATATGGAGTAGAATTTCTAGTCTTATAACTGTCAAATAAGCTAATTATCAATGTACTATTGCAAGTTAGTTTGCCTTCCAGGTAAAAACCCAATGGAGTACAGAATGTCTAATAATAAACGTGTCACATAAATAAATAGGAGGAATGTTCATGCTAATGAATTCCCTTAGAGCATTTATTATGATTTGCAAATTGAGTGTATAAAACATTTTCCGATTTAAAAACAATGATCATTGCAAATGAGATGCAGCCTTTATTTCAACACAGATAGAACATAGGGCCCATATATATATATATATATATATATATATATATATATATATATAAAACATGTAGTAGTTTTAGCTTTAGGTACAGTGTATGAATTTCCCTTATTTTGCATGAAGGTTTTCATGCCTAGAGATGCATAAAACAAAGATTGAGTCAAACCTAGTGCTGGATTGGGACCATTCATGTCACACATAACATATTAGTTGTATGACTAGGGCTTTCAGAAGTCATAAAACTCTTATTTCTTGCTAATATTGTTACACTGCATAAGAAAGAGAATGGATTGAATTCCTGTGAGTCAGGTATATGTCTGGAGTATAGAGAGAGGAATCACTAGTGTATCAATCTCTTGCGATGATACAAGGAGTAGCACCTAGGGAAACTATCACTGCTAGTTATTATTATTATTATTATTATTATTATTATCCATTATTTATAAAATGTTAACATAACACACAACACTATATATTGAGGAGATTGTGAGAAAAACAATTATAATAATAATAACAATATTAAAGCAGCCATTGATGACTGCCATTTTAATGTAAATATATTGTGTCTCAACTACATATAATCTATGTGACAGGTATTGCTATAGTACATTCCTCCTGCTCTGGGACATTCCTATATACAAGCTGTAGACCACAGCTCTCTCCCTCCCTGGACCCCATCCGTTCTCTGTGTTTTGGCTTCTAATGTTTGTATCAACATGATATAGTGTGGCCATTCCTGCACTAGCCCACCCTCAACCCAAGCCTTTCCACTTCAAACACAACAGAAATGCAGTGTGCACCACTGGTGCATGTGGCTTCCCCTTCCGGAGCAGGGCAGCGTGAAGTGGGATCGTTAGAAAAAGTCCTGAAATAGTGGGACAGTGCAGAAAAATAAGTACTTTTCTACCAGAATTGGAACAGTTGGCAGATTGTGATGATATCCCCTACCTGTTTTTTCAGCTTTGACTACCATGTGATGTTGCTGATGTATTCAGTTCAATAGCTGCTAGCCAGATCCTGGATTGTTGGGGCCCTGTTTGGAAAGGAGATAGGCACTATTCACCTCTTAGAAAGCAAGGCAATGAGTGAACACAATATGCCTTCCCCCAACCATTTTAGCATTAAATCACTAGCACCCACATTTAATAATGAGGCCTCTGTCCTCAAACCAGCCTGATCTTAAATTAATATTGTTTATGTTTAATAAATAGGCTTCCCCCTTAACCTGACCCAAAATTAAATAAATAGTAATCAAATTTAATGAATATACATATTTATCCCCAACGAGCACCCACATTTATTTATTAGGCCTCATTAATAACAACCAGCCTGAAATAAAATTAGTAGGCTTACTTTTAATAAAAAAAGCATTCTTTCCTCTCACCATTCTCGAAATTAAAATAATATTTTTTCCATTCAATAAATGGACATATCCCCCACCACCACTAGACTAATATTAAATGAATAGCCTTCACATTTAGTAAATATGTTTATCCCCCCTTTATCGTTGGTTTTAAATTCTCATTTAAAATACAGGCCTATTACACCAACAAAACCCAATCTTGGTAATGGAACTATAATTTCCCCCCAGCGAGCCCTGACATTAATTTATTTGGGCCAACATTAAATAGAGACCTCACATCTCATTATTAGCCCCCTAACACCTCATTACATTAATCCACCCCAACAGGAGGAAGGAGGGGAAAGGAGAACTGCACTAAGTATGGACTAGAACTCAGAAGCCAGCTGATATGCTCCCAAAACACTTCCACCCCCAAGAGTCAGCCAGCCATGCCCCTGAGACACCCCTATTCAATAAGAGGACACTTTTCTTTCTGGGAATTACATCAATTTTCTATACTGAAGCCTTTGGTCAATAAACAGCATTAGCCAGGGTACTCTGTGCTTTAATTCATTTTACTTTTTTGGGGATATTCCCTGGTATTATTGGCCACTCTATATTTGGCACTTATTTGCATCCTTCTGGAAGAGCAGTACCTGTTACATTAGCATTTTGCCTAAACTATTACATTATAACTTTTGGTATGTGATGATTTATTTAGAAAATAGTGTTATTTGCAGCCTGAACATACAAATAAAAAGTAGCCCCAAAATTGATTGTTTTGAGTTGCACATATCTTAAGATACATGGGACTCAAAACAGTGTTAGAATGCAACCTTATCAATATACAATTTAAGTGTATCTTGAAGGGGCAGGATATTAGATATACTAATAATCATTATCAACTTGCAGATGATGGCTGGTATATTAAATGTGTAATGAACGAAATAGAAAATAAATAAATAAAAACCTTGATGTAGCCTTCTCCTCAAAAGTATTAATGCTCTTTTCGTGGCTGTGGAACTGTTCTCCCCTTCTAAAAGATCCAAAAGCCATTATCAGCTTCTGGTGTAATTGTTGTACAGAAGAACTGTTAGAAATAGATTCTAACAACCAGATGATCTCAACTTCGGTGGTTGCTAGTGAAGCCCAATTATATTAAAATATAACAGACAACCATACAGCATTAAGTCTTATGATGTATGCATGAATTAGCACAAATGCATAGAAGCATAATTATTTTTGCTTACACTAACATGAAAAAAACCCACATTGCAGCTCTTTTCTATTGTAAACTGTAATAGTTATGATGAAAGAAAAATGAAAACACCAATGTTTGGTCTAATATGATTTCTATATTTCAGTAATCATAGGAAACTACATACATCTTGGAACTACAGACTCACAAGCATAAACGTATTATAATGAATTTTAATTTAATTAAAAATATTGTTTTGAACAAAATGTCATTTGTCAGCAGTCAAGACATTTCTTCTACCCAATATCGGCCAAGCTTGCTATATAGGTCATGTGAAAATATATATTTTGTCATTAGCTCCTAGTAATGCTGCCTCATTTATGCATTATTTGAGTTGATTTCCACATTATGTGTTAGATTAGAGAGTACAGAAATTCTTAAGGAAATTATGACTGATGTCACAGAAAACGTGATTCATCAGACCAGGCCTCCTTCTTCCATTGTTCCATGGTCCAGTTCCAGTGGTCAGCATGGGCACTCTGACCAGTCTGTGGCTACACAGCCCCATACAAAGCAAGCTTGGATGCACCGTGTGTTCTATCATAGCCAGCATTAACTTTTTCAGTAATTTGTGCTGCAGTAGCTCTTCTGTGGGTTTGGCCTTCGCTCCCTACGTCCATCAATGAATCTTGACATCCATTACACTGTTGCCGGTTCACCAGTAGACCTTCTTTGGACCACTTTTGGTAGGTACTAACAAATGCATACCAGAACACTCTACAAGACCTGCAGTTTGGGAGATGTTCTGACCCAGTCTTCTAGCCATCACAGTTTAACCCTTAATAAAGTCACTCAAATCCTGGCGCTTGCCATTCTTTCTGTTTCCAACAAAATAACTTCATGAGAACTGATTGATCACTTGCTACCTAATATATCCCACCCCATTGACAGGTGCCATTGTAACAAGATAATCAATGTTATTCACTTCACTTGTCAGTGGTTTTAATGTTGTGGCTGATTGGTGTATAACACAGAGCAATATTTTTCTAAACAAGCCAATTCATATAGCAGGAAGAAATTCATTCAGCCTACTTTTTTCTGGGTGCAATTTGCTCATGTCTTACTAGAACTATTCATTTTAACATTTCTTTGGTAATTTCAAAATTTGAGGTTGTAGTCTATATTTATAAATTATTAGCTACATTGTATACATTTTTTCTACAATAAAAGCTTCTATACATAACCCTCTGATTGTTGACACTGAAATTACTGATCAGTTGATCAGACTAGCCCATCTGTCTCGCTGTTGACATAAAGTGCCTAGAAGCTTCCATTTTTCTATTCTGTTTCTGTATCATTCAGCAACTTGTGATTTCCTCTGAGGTCACCCTTAAAGGTCTGTGTGTCATGTTATTCATTTTTGCCTTGTCAGGAAAAACTTGCCAGTGCATCAATCAAAGTAATCATCAGGCCTTGATGTAAGAGTATGGTTCATCTCACATTTTTCATTACCACATAATTTATTAATACCCTTCTGAAAAACATTAGATTTATCTTGATAAAACTTTGGTGACACAGTTACAAAGCTGAAAACTAATAATGCAAGGAAGACTTTCTGTCCTTTTCAGCACTTTAGAACTTTAAAAAAAACCTTCAAACTAAACATTCAAATGAATTAGATTATAATGACAGCAACATTGGGAATTGCTAATTTGCAGATCTCCTATATGTTTGCTAATTAGGATATTTGTGATATACCTGCTGCATTGGGAAGATACAGTGAAAAACATTTTATAAATTGCCTGAGATTTCAAGATCTTTCTCCACATCAAGCAGCAGCAACTAAACACTTTATCTTGCTTCCCTAGGGAGACATGTATGATAGGACAGTGTGTACTACTCTAAACAGGGAAGTTTAATTTTCTCTACCAGTTACCTTCTATCCTTGAGATCACAGCACTCTAAATTAATCTAAAAGTAATTTGCCCTTAATTATTATAGTAAAGTAAACTCTTATTTGGGTAGCCACTATCCAGTCAGCCAGCTCCCTGATCTGTTATTCAGAGAAATTAAAGCACAAGAGGCATTCCACATAGTTGGCTGTATAATAGCTCTCATGATAGACATTAAAACTTTGATGCATTATAAACGTGAGTGGCAGCTGTGAGGCAACATTTTATGCAAATGAGTACAGCATTTTCATTAATTGCATTACATGGTTCATTTCCTTGAATTACATTGGAAGTAAAATTTGCTTTGTTCTCTAAACATTTACCAAATAAATAAATTACTTGGAAACTTTGATTTATAATTTGTAATACTTGTATTGTGTACATTTATTTTAAAAGGACAGTACATACTAACAAGAGTACTATACTGTAGAGTTTTGACTAATTGATTAATCAGGCTTTATTGCACTGCATGGTGTGATACAACACTAACCATGAAGCAAAGTAATTGCATTACTTGAGCTTAGTATTTTTCAACTATAGCCAGGCAGTTTATGTGTGTGCTTATTTATAACAATGTGGTGTGATTAACTGAAGGAAAATAATCAGGATGGCATGCTGTGCAGTGCAATAAAGTTTATTACAACTATATTTGTTACCAATCAAACAAAAAATACATAGTACTGTGGCAGAATTATATACAGGTCCAGTACGATCATCGCAATTGTCATTGTTTATTTACAAGGCACCACAAAACTTGCAGCACAAACAAAAATACAAAATACAAATAAAACCAGGATAAGTAAATATGAGGTTGACCAAGCAGGTTCGGGTGTGAGACAATGGGTAGAAAGGATGCTGCTTGTGGGAGCTTGCAGTCTAGATTGTATGTTTTTGCTATTCTTCATATATTTGGCTTATTCTGAAGTCTCAAATTAAATATGGGACATTTGGGGCATGGCTTGGGCGCCAACACGAGTGGACACTGCATGGTGGATCTCCTCCGGGTATAGTCCGATTTAAGTATCGTAAGGAGCACATTTTGCAATTCCTTCACCCTACACCTGTGCTGTAGCTCTCAGAGCACTGGTGGAGCAACTTGGGGCCAGAGGAGTTGCAGCTCCGGACAACCATCTGGCATCTAATGTTGTGAGCGGCCTGTCCCTGCTGCTGATTTGGGGCTGGTTCCCTTCTGTTTCCCACTCCAATACTGCTTCCCATCTCCATCGGCAGCCTAGCTGTGCTTTAGTGCACCCTCATCTACAAGGGACCCTCATCTGCAGCACGTCTGCCCACCTACCTGAACTGCCGCCTCTGTCGCCTGAGGCCTGATTTCGGCCCCTCAGCCGCGGTCCCCACTGCCGCCTATGCCTGAGCAGCCCAACTTCGGGTTTTTCGGCGCTGGACTTCCGGTCGGCGCGGATGTAACTCGGCTCCATTAAACTGTGCCTGGGAGGTGAGTGTGACTTCCCCCACCGGCCCAACTGAGATCCCACATAAAGTGTATAGGAGAGAAGTTCAGCTCCAGACCCGAGACTTACTGCACATCTCTCTGCACCCCTCCACTGCCGTATCCTGCTGCACCCTCTCCACCTCATGCAGATTATAGGTTTCTGCCACCAGGTTGGCATATATAGCGGCTGTGCGTGGTGTTCAGGTGGACACGGCGGGACCCGTGCTCCCTGATCTACGCTGCTGGCTGCTGTGAACTGCTGTGGGTGGAGGTTTGCGGCACAATAACGGAGGCCTCTTACCTGTGGGGGCCATTGGAGGAGTGTCTTGGAGTGCCTAGTTGCCACCGAGTTTCGGTCTTCCCGGAGGTTACTGCGGCCATTCTTAGGCTTCTCTTCCTGCTGTGAGTGGGTTTTCCATTTCTACTACCCCCCTTAGAAGGTATCGAGCACAGAGCTACTAGTTAGCACAGGTACTGTGTCAGTGTGTTTACATCGCCATCTAGTGGCTATACAGTAACACTTTTCCAGCTGTTATGTGCTCATTGTAAGTAAGTGCAACTACATCTACTCAAGTCTTAAACAACACTCACTAGTTTGGAATGTGCTCTTTTCTTCTTTTTATGGCCGTATAATTAAATCTATCCAGCCCGGCCTGTCAGGAGGCACTCTTTTCATCAATGAATCCTATTGGGTGTTCCGTTATCCATTATGCATACAAACAGCTCCAGGGGCAGGAGGGGGACACAGATGGGGATCCTTCAACATATGACAAGACAGGATTCTCCCGCGCATACCACCTCCCCCATCTCCTCAAGCCTCATCTGTAAATCCCATTGAGTCCACAGACGCTCTGGCTACTATTCAGGCTATGATGGTCTCTCTTCATAACTCCTTTACAGTTGAATTTCAGCTGATCTCCGAGACGAAATTGCGCAATTGATTAAACGTACTGCTCTATTGAACACAAGGTGGATTCAAATTCCAAAATGTTGCAGGAAGCAAGATATTGATTACCTTCAAAGGGAGATGCTGTTCTTTAAAGATAAAGCAGAGGGCCTTGAAAATAAAGAACGTCGGAACAATCAGTGGATCACCAACTGCTAGAACCATATCTGGTTCGTCCCTATCAAGCTCTAGTCCCTGAGCTCTCTGATCAAGTTATACCTATTGAACAAGACCACAGAGCTCTGCGCCCCAGACCTAAAGACACTGAACCTCCCAGAGATGTTGTCCTTAAATTTCTGTCCTTCAAAACTAGTGATAGCCTAGTTTCAGCAAGAAGGAGCTCTCTCTATATTATATTTGAAGAATCTAAGGTACAAATCTTTCAGGTTCTGGCCCCTTCTACAATCTTGAAGCATAGGGAATTGAGGGTAGTCAAGAGAACGCTACGTGAACATGGATATAAATATAAGTGGGGCTTCCCTTTCCGCCTAATCGCAGAAGCAGGAGGGTGCCAAATCACCGTTCCGGATTTTGTTGAAGATAAAGACCAGCTGCGAAAACTCGACTTGGGCCGTGTGGCATCGGATCCGGTCTCTCAACCGTGAAGTTATTGTTTCGATTCTTTTCTCCTGGGTTACCTTTTTATACATCAGCCTCCCAGGCTGGGACTCAGGTTTCTGTGATTTCCTGGCATTCATTGCGGGTCCACTCCACATGTTATGGTAGTCCGGGCAAGTACTTTGGGATCCAACAGCTCCAGTAAGAGGAATTCTTTGTAGTTAATTTGTAGAGACTAATCTACTCGCTATAGTTCAGTTAGCCTGTTTTTCCTTTTTTTGCAATACTGTTAAGCTTAGTTGGTGCTTATATATTCACTAGTTATACTTGTTTCTTCATATGTAATGTCTTCATACTTTTGATACATTTTGTTTTCCTACTAATTTTCTAATGTAGCCATCCGTGGGTTGAGTCGTGGTCATGTCCTGTTCCCCTCTTGTTGATCCAACCTACCCATTTACCATGGGTTGGTCTGTGTAGAGATTGTAGTCCTGTACAAGGTTTGAGGCTCCAAAGTTTCCCAGGTTCATAGTTTATATTTCTTGTCTTTATTATTGATCGAAATGTTTTTGCAGTTAATTTGCTGTTTTATTGTTACACTTTATAGAGTTTACCTTTAATTGTAATGTGTGTTTCTGGACGGGTCGGGCTGGATCTGTCCGTCCGGCCTTGTACCCCATGCATTCTGGGTTTTAGGATTGTGTGAACAGTAGAGTCCTCACAATTTCCTTGATACTATTACCTCATTTCCCAATACTTGCAAAACCAATCTCTAAAACTATTAGACCCGCTCCATTTAGAACGGATCGAATTCCCACTTTTCTTTGGGCTCAACCTCAGTGACCACTCCTTCCCTCATTCCCTTTTTTGGGGGGAGTAGTTGATCACTATCTACCCTTACCCCTCTACCACTACCCATTTTTTTTCCCTTCTTCTTCTCAATTTTCTGTCCTTGATACTCTAACTCTACCTTTTTTCCTCAGCTCTTTTCTTTCACTTTTGTACGTCTCCTAGTGCTTTTGCAGGGAGCCATGTCTCTCACTTTTGTATCCATCAATACTAAAGAACTTAATACCCCTCAAAAATGGTCAGTGTTACACAGAGCTGTAAAACATTTGAAAGCAGATTTTGTATTTTTGCAGGAAACACATTTTAAGCATGGCGACCATCCCTCCTTGTCCTCTCGTAGATTTCCCACCGTGGAATATGTTTCTCTGCCCGCCAAGAGATGTGGAGTCGCCGTCATATTCAGGAACTACATGCCTTTTCAGCTTATAGCTTCTAGTCTAGATCAGAGGGCCACTTCATTATACTGGTGGGCCAGGTAGGACACCAAACTATTACAAACTATGGCGAACTTGTACACTCCCAATACAGGGCAATCTAGCTTCTTTAACAATTTATTTTTAGAATTACATAAAATACAGAAGGGTATTCTTTTGATCGGTGGGGATTTTAACACAATTTTGTCAGAGGAACTGGACAGGTCCGGTATGCAGCATAGCCCCATACCTACTACCCATTCGAAAGAGTTAATCAAACACATGACTGGGGCTGGTCTGTTTGACTCCTGGAGGACCCTCAATCCCTCAGCTCGTGATTATACTTTCTACTCATCTCCACATAAATCCTACTCTAGAATTGACATGATAATGGGCTGTAGTAAAGTTATTCAACTTCTTACTCGTACTGATATACTCCCCAATCCTTGTTCGAATCTTTTGGTAGTCACAGCTTCGTTTTATCTCCTGAATAATTCTAAAAGTAGTTTGCTCTGGAGATTAAACAAATCTCTGCTTAAACTTCCCTTGTTTAAAGAACAGATAAGCTCTTACCTTCAAGAATACTTTGACCTTAACCTGACCCCCGATTCCTCTCTTTCCACCATTTGGGAAGCACACAAATCAGTAATTAGAGGGGCTATTATCAAATTTACATCTTTTCGCAAAAAGCAACAAATTAAATATTCTTAATGCCCAATTGCAGCAGCTTGAATGCACCCACAAACAAAACCACTCAAATTCAGTTTACAAGCAAATTCTTTTTGTTAGAGGTGAAGTCCAATCACTGGTAATGGAGAAAAACTGAACGTACCCTTCGCTGGCTTTAACAAAGTTTCTATGAGAAAAGCAATAAATCTGACACTATGTTAGCAAATAAATTGAAAGCTAAAGGAGCAGCACAGGCAATCATGGCAATAAGAGACAAAATGGGTACGTTGAATTATGATCCAACAGTTAACAGTGATTCTGTTCACAGATTTTATAAATCCCTACACAATCTAAATAGTGATGGACCACCCTCACTCTCCTCACCGACCATTAATTAGCAATTTTTAAAGACTTGTAATTTACCAAAACTAGACAAGACCTTACCTTCCAAATTGAATGAGGATATCACTGAGGATGAGATTAAAGTAGCCCTTATGTCCTAAAAAACGTCTAAGGCCCCTATTCCTGATGGACTTCCTATCTCATACTACAAGACTTTTGCACACATTTTGACCCCGCATTTACTTACTACTTTTAATTTGGTTCTTCATGGTGGGAAATTTCAAAAAGACACTACACGTTCCACTATTATAGTTATACCCAAGCCCAATTAAAGATCCCACAATTTGCGCCAATTATTGGCCTATTTCTCTGATAAACACGGACATCAAGCTATTTGCTAAGATCCTGGCAAACAGGTTGAACAACCATGTGTCAAAACTTATAGACCCAGATCAAGTTGGGTTTGTTCCCAACAGGCAAGCCCTGTATAACACCAGGAGGACAATAGATATGATTTCTTTCATAAATCAATCCAAACTTCCTTCTGTAATTTTAGCATTAGAGGCGGAGAAAGCCTTCGATAGGCTCTCCTGGCCATTTATGTTTCAAACTCTTAAAACCTTTGGATTCTTTGGTCATTTTCTTCAGGGCATTCAGGCTTTATACCATATTTCGTCCTCCTCGGTCTCGACAAATGGCTTGAGTTCATTGGTGTTTGGCATTAGTAATGGGACGAGACTGGGATGCCCTCTCTCCCCTCTCATCTACGCGTTATGTATTGAACCATTGGTTGCTCGGATTCGACTGAACCCAGATGTGAAGAGAATCCAGGTTAGTGGTAGTCAATATAAGATTTCTCTGTTCGCAGATGATGTCCTACTCACTCTATCCTCACCTCAGACCTCCCTCCCTAACCTATTTGTGGAGCTGCAGAATTTTGGTTCTCTCTCCGGATATAAAGTGAATAATTCTAAATCAGAGGCCCTCGCATTACACCTTCCACCTCACACGAAGAAGTTATTGGAACTTAACTTTGATTTCCAGTGGCGCCCTTGTGCTATTCGTTACCTGGGCGTCTTTCTCACAACTTCCTATGAAACTTTGTTTCAGGCTAACTATCCCTCTTTGCTAAATATATTTAAACAAGACTTACTGAAATGGAATTCCCTTTATATCTCATGGTTTGGGAGAATTAACACCATTAAAATGAATGTCCTAACTGGGTTATTATATCTATTTCAAACCCTCCCTGTCAAAGTTTCAGATTCCTTCCTGAGCTCTATTCAATCTCTTTGTGGCAAATTTGTGTGACAGCTTAAAAGACCCCGATGCAGTAGGCTTTGTTTAGCCAAATCCAAATGTAATGAGAGTCTGGGCATTCCTTTATTTGATAAATATTACCAAGACTCACGATTGACTCATTTTATCTCTTGGCTCTTGCCTGTAGGACTCAAAAAATGGGTGGACATCAAGGAATTGTTGTCCCCTCATATTGGAGTGGTTTTCTTGCCCTGGATTCCTAGGGGTCTCAGACTAGCCTCAGCTTTTGCTATCCCCTCCATCCACTTCACGCTGAAGGTTTGGGATAAATTGAACAAACAATACGCTCTGGACCCTTATCCATCACCACTCACTCCACTGTGGAGACATACTCGATTCCAGCAGGGGTGCATTAAGGCTTTTGCTTACCCTTGTAGAAAAGTGGGTCTTGACCGTTTTTTTCACCTGTTGGGTGAGCATGCACCACCTTCACGGACTCAAGTGAGAGATATGCTTTTTTGAACAAGCTATACTTTCATTACATGCAAACAAAAAGTTTTATACAAGTTCAGTCACAATTGACTAAGCTCCGTCCACCAATGCCCTTTGAACATTATGGCATTTATAGCCTGGGTTGTCGTGGCTATATTTTAATCCTGTATAGTTCTCTCGTGTCCTCCTCATACCCTTCCACAGAAACATTTGAGCGGGCTTGGGAACAGGATCTTAGAGTAACTTTGGACAAGCAGGGATGGTAGCTCATATGACAAAGGATCTCAGGATCTTCCAGTAATACAGCCATTCGAGAAAATACTTACAAGATTTATACTAAATGGTACATGGTCCCTGTGAGATTGCATTCTATCTACCCCCACGCCTCCGACTTATGTTGGTGTAATTGAGGTTCAGTGGGTACTTTCCTCCACATATGGTGGGATTGTCCCCTAGTATCAAGATTTTGGGATGATGTATTGTTATTGGTTAAACAGATTACTTCTATTAATATGCCTAAGGACCTGTTATCTGTGATCTTGTACCAGCCTACCAATGGTATCTCTAAGTCATCGGACAAACTTGTTTGACACATATATAATGCAGCTAAACGACAGATAGCTAGTGATTGGAAGAAAGATCTACAGCCCTCTAGAGAAGCTGTTATAAATAGAATCTGGCGCACTGTCTCTATGGAATATAGGACAAGTCTCCTTCACGATACAGTTCCCGCTTTTCACAGAGTGTGGGGCCCTTGCTAAAGTTTTAATAATAGCAATGTACCAGGCTATCTGTAAGCCTCCCATGTTCTCTCTTCCTTTTTTGACTGTACCTTTTGTCTCTTATTTAGTTTTGAGCCTTTTTTCTTTCTACCAAGGAGACTTTCCTCTTTCCCTACTCTCTCTTCACCCCCTTATCCCCTGCTTCTCTCTTCTTCATTTTACATGGATAAGAGAGTCCTACGTATAGGGGCGCACACTGACTATAGAGAGTCTCCCCCCCTCTCCTCTTTCTAGTCCTTTTTCTCCCTAACAAAAAAAACAATAAAAAAACCAGTCTGCTCCAATCTTTTTATATCCCCATACTTTCATGGTCTCTTTATGGTGTTGAATTGTTTTTCATTTCTATCTAGGTACGCTAGTTCTTTAATTGTTAACTTATGCTTGGTACATGTCAGTCTATGTAAGATATATCTATTTATGTAATTTTGTAACTCATATTTTGGATATTTAATAGCATTTATTGACCTGTAATGTTTTTACCTGCTGCCATAAATAAAAAGTTTAAAAAAATAAATATGGGACATTCACTGAACTGGACACCTCAGCGGATTTTCAGAAATGTGTCTGATTCGTTATTTCCATTTGCAAAATTTGCAAATATAAGTCTTTTCTGAGACATAGAACAGTGTGTTGATGGGTGTATAACCCACCCATAGTGTTTGTATCTGACGTGTTCAGGTACTGCTAGCCGTATTGTGAGTGCTGCTGCTAATTAAGTTGGCTCAATAGAGGTCCTCTCCCTTTCTGTTATCTCTTCTGAAACAGCAGATACATACGAGAAGTTATCCTAGTGTTAAGTGAGTATTGTCGCTAACCAATAACGATTGTCGAATCTCGATTTGTGTTTCCAACGCACAAAGATTTATTCTCTTAAGGTAGCAGAATATATTCAAGCAAAATAATAATAAGTACAGCCATTACTTATCGCAGGTGCTCTGGATCCAGTGTACAGTCATTCAATCCTGAAGTCTGGGAACAAGATGTCTGAACACTAGATGAGGAGCTGCTGCTTATATGCACACAGAAATACAGTAAAACAATGCAGATGGTATAGCTTGCTTCTATTGGTCCAGGTTTCAGGAAGGTCCAAGGGGTTATCAATCATTGGCTAGTTTAAGCTCAGGAATCCAAAGGAGGGGATCATCTCTCCAGGGGATGAGCTCTGATCTTCCCGCCAAGATTACTCAGTCATAATAGTCCATAATTCCTTAACATTAATAACTTGCGTATGCACTCTGCGATCCCTTCACAGAGTGAACCGGACAGTCGCAAATGTGAAGGGGATTAGTATGATACCACAAATGACATGATTCCTTCAACGTGTACCATATGTTTTACTGATATGCATATAACTTATAATATTACACATAAACTCTACTATATTTCGACATAAATAACTATGTGCTGTAACTACCATTAATGTGTACTATTTTACAAGTGTGCATGTTTGTGCGAATGTATGTAAAAGACTAAATACTGTTATTGCCACGTGTTGCAGCTGCGTGCGCCCTTCCACGACATAGCGTGCCCTTTCACGCCGTAGCGTACCGTACGCATCTTTCCAAACAAAGACAACCAAGTTTGCTCAATTTTAATTGAAATGCCTTTATCCAATTTGCTGACTTCGACACTAGTTTCTCTGTTCATTTCCCTAGATTCAATAATTGCAGGATGGATCCTGCACTCTTTTTGCCCAGACTCCAGTGCCTTGCTGTCTGCTAAAACTATGGGGATACTAAGTACATCTGACATTTTTTTTGGCTTGGCGGTATTTCAAACTTTTACGATGGAAACACGAAATTTGTGCCATGCTGTATTGGAAAGATCGGGAACCAGGGAGATTGGACACTTCACTTACACCCGCTACTAACACTGACAGAGAATGCATTAATAGAAACTAGGCAGTGCTAAAAACAGCTGTATATCATCTGCTGAAGCAGATTTTTCCAGGATTACTCATTTTTGGAAAGGCAAGAGTAAACAAAACAATATTTACAGGTATCGACATGAATGAAACAGCTTCATAAACATAATATATTAAGAGTATTATGATGGAAGGAAATATGTAAATCTCATATATAATTACAGGCTATAAATGCATGATCTTCTTTGTAGACTATGCATTTGCAAGCTACATTTGCTGGTTTGTGTTCTGTTGATAACCTGGAGTGAGAGCCTCCAGAGCAGCATTTTAAAGGTGTGTCACCACAATCATCTATAGCTCCCAGTAGAGTTAATTGTGGAGCCCTGGAGGTAAATGTATCAAACTGAAAGTTTCCGGCAGATTTGAAAAGTGGAGATGTTGCCTATAGCAACCAATCAGATTCTAGTTATCATATATTTAGTACATTCTGCAAAATGATAGCTAGAATCTAATTGGCTGCTATAGGCAACATCTCCACTTTTCAAACCATCCGGAAACTCTCAGCTTGATACATTTACCCCTTGCTGTTTTCTTGCTGACGGCAAGAGAGGCCAGTGAGGGAAGTTGCACCCTAGATCTGGGGCAGGTCGACTCTAAATAAATCCTAAACTGGCACTCAAAGCACTAATCAATTTACAATGAATAAAATGTACTATAATATAAATAATAACATTGACAGCAGCTTATCTTTGTAGAAATCCACAGTCAACAGCAGATCAAGTAGGTTAAAACACAAGAGCGCATGAATCTACATAAGAAAGTTGAGTAATAATAAACATGATATATTACAAATCAATAATAAATAAAATGATATGGTGTGGCTGATGAAAGACGTTGGATATTTACTATTCTGCACTTTAGTCAAATCGCAGGTTTTTCCTGAATTTTCATTTGCGGTTTGTAAGCTGATTTCCTAAAGGCCAAACCACACAACACATGATTTTTTTGTGTTTTTTAAATCCTCATCATTCTGATATGGATTGCATAGGACCAAGGAAAGAAGATTTTAGGTAATTATTTAGACGGGAGGAAGTGATTTATAACTATTCAGGGGACCATTTTAATTTATTCAGTATAGTAATCCGGAGACTATATTATTTTAGAAAATAATACAATGGGGCGCTATCATTGATTTTAAGAATTCTAGAAGCACTTGATTATAAGAATACAGGGGGGGAATTATTTTTTTATTAAATATTAGAGGCAATATTAATTATTAAGTACAGGATACAATATTAGTTATTTATTTATTAGTGGGGGCAATATTGTTTTTCTATTTAGGTTTGGGCCCAACACTTGTAGTACACACTTGTGGCACTACATATGTTATTATGCGCATGCTGCCATGGACTGTTTTTACAGTCATGAGAATCTTTTTTAGCATTCCTCTGGTATTCACTGGTCAGGGGCACAAGGAGGGAGCAGTTCTACTTCTCAGCAATGAGCCAGCAATCTCTAGATGCTAGAGGACCAAGCCTGATGTTTGGTGGTTTGAAAACACTATACCAAACAGCTGTATAGCAAATCTCTCCTCAAATGCAAAAGAGCAGTTTAAAAAAGCCTTAAAGTTGTGTGAAATAAGTGTTATGCCTTGTTAACCAGAAATTTGCATTTTTAACCTTTGTTATAATATTTTTTTAAAAATAAAAAACTACACAATGTTTGGATAAGTTATACCATTATTCTGATAAACCTATTCTTGTATTACTTGTAAGTATGCATTTTAGTGACCATAGACAAACCCTGTTTTTAAAATACTACACTATGAGTGTTTTCTTATTATGATATATATTATTTTATCATTAGCTGCATTTTCAGTTAAACTTCAACTAACAGCAAAGAATATATGTTCCGACAGTACACTTGAAGATGGCCATGAATTTGAATTTGTTTCAATAACAAATTTGAGGCTTAGTTAGCGTTAATTGTGTTTCTACGGTATGTCCACATGAGGGAGTGTTTGCATTATTCTGCATTTCATTAAAATATTGTTACCAGTTTTTCCTTAAATATTTCCCTTATTTTGTGTAAAGCTATTAACCATTTTTATAAGCATTATTTTGAATGCGTAAACATTGCGTGCCTTTTGCGAGAGGCTAATAAGTAGTATAATTTACCATTTGTAATGTGGTTCCAGCAGTGGTTTAGAAAAAACATTCTTTGTGCCTTGACTGCTCGTTCCTCACCACTTCCAAAATCATCTTATATCTGAGATTCATTTCCAAAATTGTTTTGTTCTTTGCAGCTATGAATTCATATGTGTTCATTATCATTGATCTACTAAGTGGGTTTCAGAAGTTTACATATGTTCTCCATCATTTGCCATTGCAAATGTTGTACTTTTATATCTTTGTAAGGGCTCAAGAATATATTAGTTATACTACATACAATATAGAATAAATATGTATCACAAACACAAAGCCATGATGTTTGAGCCATTGTTAGATGTCCCAATTCCAATGTTCAATTATCTTGAGGTTTAACAGTAATTATTTAATTTATTTTAGCAAGACATATTTTGGTCACTGTATGCAACTCTTGATTCAAACTCAACAAATGACAAGTTAAGAGGCAATGCTTCATCTTTATTTAAAAGTGAATGGTGATGATGGTGATGAAGATAAGGAAGGTGTTGGTTTAACTAGCATGGCTCTGCTTTTTGAGTACTAAAGCACAGTGAGCTTTAGCATTCATCTTTCTGATTTTACTTTATGTTTCAAGTGCTGGAGATATCTACATCTACAAAGTGCTCTACCTGTAAGTATAAATCTAAACAATTTCATGTTGGAACGACCTGGTCATTAGTTACCAACTTGTTACAATGTCTGGTTTTATCCTGAATAAAGCTCTGCCATTGGATGCCTCAACAGACTCCCAGAGCTAAAAACTATCAATGACAATCATTGAAAGTAAACAATACTTAATAATGTATGAAACCCAGATAATTATGATTTGTACAACTCATATTTTTGTCAATTACATATAAATTGTGTGTGCTGAGAACTTACATTAGTTTTCAGAGACAGACATGGACATTTAATTATTCTCAGTAATTCTGTGTAGTATACCATTTATAATATTCAGTTTTTTAAGTTTTCACTCAATATATTATTTTTATACCTCTGCCTAAATCATAATTTTACATTTTAATCAAATGTCTCCAGTATTTTGAAATTATTCATTTACAAAACTGCAAAATCTACAGCTCGATATCTATAACACTTGCTCTTATTTTATTTGTAAATTCATCCTTTTTCATAGTAAAGCATATGAATGTACAAGTCAACTTGCTGACCACTGAATTGGTATAATATTGTGTGGGTTAAGCTGGGTGTCATAATTGAGTATCTTGTTTGTGAAATAGATCCCAGTGGCTGACACCCTGTATCAAGTCTCTGCATATTGTTAACTGTATATGTATAACATATAGTAAATACAAAGATTAAAAATCAGACCTGGTGAGAGAATTGAAGTTGTCCTGGAATGGTGAGCAACTTCACCTTAAATGGTCTGCAAAATGATTACTTAGTTGATGCTTGTTGTACCAATATATAAAGTTCCATGTATATAGAAATAAACCTCCCTTATATATATGTAGCACATATTAATGATTAAAGTCCTCAGCAGCAGCCCAATTCTCTAAGAGTAGTGAATTTCTGTGGTAAAGCTGTAAACAATTATCTTGTTTTCCATTAGTTTTGCATGTAGATGCAAGTAGCCAAAGTCACAGGATTGACAGGTGTCTAGTACACAGTAAAGGTCTCAGAGTAATTATCAAACAGAACAGAGGTTACAGGTATAGCCAGAAACAGAATAAAAAAATAGTCAATAAAAAAGGTACAGGTGGTGGCGGGCAATACGGTAGACAAATAGATAAACCAAGGTCTGGTACATAGATGATATCAAACAGAAGTATCCTGGACACTGGTCAAGAACAACTCAATAACCTGGCAGCTGCACTCTTGAATTGCAGAATAGTTATAGCTGTGAAAGGAAAGACTAGAAGTTAAATACTAGGTGCACTAAAAATCCCACAGTCAGTATTATAATCATTTTTAGAACATCAGATACAGAAAGGTTTCTGTATCTGATGTTCTAAAAATGATTATAATACTGACTATGTGGGAACTTTAGTGCACCT
The DNA here is from genome assembly GCF_038048845.1 of Mixophyes fleayi. Taxonomy (NCBI): domain Eukaryota; kingdom Metazoa; phylum Chordata; class Amphibia; order Anura; family Limnodynastidae; genus Mixophyes; species Mixophyes fleayi. Next base: position 55,172,478 of record NC_134408.1, read on the forward strand.
AGTAATTAACTTCTAGTCTTTCCTTTTACAAGTATTCAACATAAGTTATTGGTAGCACCCCTCTTATATTGGAATAGAATTTTCTATGATCAAAATATTAAAGAGGGTTTCCCTAAAATTTGTGCGATAGAAATATTTCTCTTTCTCAGAACCTTTATAGCTGTAAGAATTTGCTTGGCACCTATAACGATGATCCATCAGGAAATAACCTCTGCATTCCGCTATTTAAATCCATCAAGTCATGAATAACTTTCACCTCTTCCTTCCAGTACAATTGCCAGTCATGCATGTGAATTGTAATGTTTTTGCTAGTTTCACATAGAATGGTTATCACACTAAATAAGCAGCTGCAAGCTGCTGGGAAACAGGAGAAGTCACTACTGCAATGGTTTGTTACAATGGGATGTAAAATGGTGTTCCCTGCTGAGTGAGTGCTAGGCACATGAATACATCTAGTAGTTAACTCACAAAACAATATTTCATTTTGCATAATTACATTATTCATATGAAACCAAAGGGATGGAATAAATGCATTTCGGGGCATTTTTCTACTCTATGGGGAATCCCCATGACAGCATTTAGCAAGCAGAAGTTGAGCGTCTGTAAACTGGGTTTATTATTTTTTTCAGGCATGTTCCGGATTTGGATTACAAATATGGGGCCCCTCCTGGGCTGAAGAAAAGAAAACTGCAAGCAACAAGGGAGCCTTTTTGGCCAAGAAGAACAGACGATATTTACAAACAGGGACTTTGGAATTGCAAATTATTTTGGACTATTCAAGCTGGACATTTGCAATTACAATTTATTTGGGAAATTTCAAGCTGGACTTTTGGAATTATAAATTTATTTGGGACATAGTTCAAGCCTGGACTTTGGAATTACAAATTTATTTGGGACATCGTTTTCAGGCATTTTTGGATTAAAAGCTGCTGACGAAAGAAGAAGAAATCTGATTGGTGAGTATTTTGGGGTTTTCTTATTTTTAATAAATTTGTGTGGTATGAATGAGGGTGTGTATTGTATTTTTTATTGGGGTTTTATTATTTTTAATAAAAGTGTGTAGTTGTAAACAGGGTGTGGTGTTTTATTTAACATTTGTTTTGTGAAACTACAAGTTATACAAGCATCAGCATGCCCACACTGTTTATGGCAGCCCAGGCTGGCTGGGACTTATAGTGCCAAAAAGCAAAATAGCATCTGTTTTTTTTATATTAACTTTCGCCATTTATTACCTTACACCCACTGCCAAGGGGTGTAGGAAGAGCCCTAGTGCTTTCACTAGGTTATTCCTAGAGGGGGGACCCGCTCATTTTTTTTGGTCGACCCCACTCCCTAGGAAATTCAGCCCAGCACTGAACAGCCTGGGGTTGGTCTGCATTATGGCAGGGGGACCCCTGCTGCATGTACCCCTGCTATAATGCCACCAACTCTGGCTGGTTTGCCTAGTGCTGGTTATGTGAAATCAGGAGGATCCAGCGCGCACATTTTTTCCCCGATTTTCACGTAATCAGCAGTAGGCTGGCAGCACTAGGGTTAATGGTGATTAGAGGGGGGGACCACGTGCTTTTTTTTTTCCAAAAAAAAATGTTGTTTGTTACTGTTGAAGCATCCTGTGGAGTCCTACACCTGCTTGTGTTTTTAAAAATGTGTTTTAAAAAAAGGGTATGCAGTCTAGTCCTTTTAGGGGTCAACATTTCATCATCCAACCCTGTGTAACAATGTTCAGGTAACAGCAGACACACTGAAAGTTCCAACCATTGTTTATCCCTATTTTATAGCAGCAACAAAATTTTAATATTTTATGGTGCAGGACTATTTGCTGTACTTACACTTGTGTGTGGGCTATTAAATTTATTTATGAAACGTTTTTATCAATAATTATAATGTGTACTATGCGTTAAAAACAATTTTAATAAACCGACACCCAATACTTTTCAGGGTATGATGTTGCCACACTTTACATTGTTACTATACTTTGCATTGTGGCCAACTGTCACCTTTTCAGATTGGTTACATACAAGCAGCTGTATTTAATATGCAAAATAACGGCAATAATCAGCCATTGATCATTGCATGGTGGGTATTAGTATAAAAATGGCCCAAAATGAACATTAAGCTGTGGGTGTCAGAGAATGGAGTTGGTTGGTAATTTGCTGTTGGTGGTTGTGGCAACAAGTGAGGAAGTGAATACTGAAGGGAAAGGCATAGAGGAACCACAGCAGCAACAAGCTCCTCGTAGGCTGCGCCGACCTCGTGCTTTTCGGCACATCTTAATTTGGAGTCACTGGCAGAACAGGAGTTCATTCAAATACTTAACTTAAACAAAGCTAATATTCTGCACCTCTATGACCAGACAGAAGCAGATTTACAGCCAATAACCACTAGCACACAGCCTATAACAGCCATGCAAAAACTACATTTGTTCACAACAGGATCTTTTCAAGCCTCCCAAATTTTAACATGGAATCTTATACTCCAGTTCCTATACTTTCAATATATTGCTTATTGGAAAGACCATTTAAGGCACATTTTGACCAATGTGATAAAAGCATTAACATACATAAAAGGGACAAATATAATTAAGGAAAATAGAAATTTCCCCTCACTCCCATAATTAATTTAATACATAAATAAGATTACACTGAGAAAAGTTTAAATTCATGAAAGAGGTGGTAATATTGCAGTATAATGGATACTCAATACTTTTGGGGAAACCAATTAAAATTAACCGACAAGTGTCTCTGCGGCTGTAAGTGACTGTAATCCAAAATGATGTTAATAAAAGTCGGTTAACTAGTCCATTTTTTTAAAAGAAGAATTAGGATCCTTTCCCAGTCCAATAATTGCAGACACGGTGGAACAATGGATGAGCTTTGCTTTGTGCACTGTAGAACAAGTGTTGTTCATACTGTTAGCCTTCAATAACCATGTTCCATTTGTAAATAGGAACCAAAAAGTCACATAAGTCATCTGAGTGTGATTACTGCTAGGTGTATGCCACATAAACTTAAGCAACCACATTTTTTTCAATCATATACTGTACATGCAATCATTATGAATATGAAAGTGATTTTACATAGGGAAAAGTAAGCCGTTGATACTATTATTAATTTGAGGTATATATGAGGATGGTTGTGCATATAGCTATTAAAATTATATATGAGGGTAGGTTTCAAAGGTTTCCATAAATCTCAGTAGAACTAAAGACAAAACTAGTGTCCCCTACTGATTTTGATTCAGATTTAATTGAAAGCATATTGCCAACTACAGTTTTATGTGATTAATGGACCTAGCCAACATATATAGAATGTACCCTATAGTCATAAATCTCTCATATGACTCCTTCACTTGTTTTTCTTTTCTTGCATTTTTTCAAATTATTTTCCTTTGTCTTGGGAATTTAAAAATGGAACTGTGTATGTTGCAATGCAATTATCAAACACGAATAAAGGATTTATTGTTGTCCTCACTTGAATTCTATCAAATATAATGCCACTCCTTACTTTAACAACTTCATTAAGAAATACAACTAGGATAAACAATATGTAGAGGATCAGGTATATTTATCTTATTGACCTAATTAATTGCAATCACTTATGGTGAATACACAAATATAAGTGCTGTGGTATGTTAATTTGAAAATGAAGTCACCACTCCTGGTTGCCAAGTATTTACTGATCTCTATGGAAAATGTTATTGTCAATAAACAGTGACAATTGACCAGATGAATGATGGCCCATGAATACTCATGAAAAAATCCTGCATGTCCATTTAGTTTTCCCTTTTTGTATGTTTGTCTTGTTTTTATTCATTTTTTTGGGGTACTTATGCTGTAGATTGGAAGATCTGTGACCCTTGACTGAGACTCAGCTTTCTGACACTGGGTTCAACAGTGCACTCGAAAATGACTTAGTAATCTCCAGATTTCATGATGTCTCTCACAAAAAGGCACACAGTGCAGATGCAGCTCATCTGCCCCAAAACATCACTGAATTTCTTCCATGTTTGACTGTTAAGTTGTTCTTATCTTTGAAAGCTTAAATTCGTTTTTTTGCAATAGAGATTATGCGCTTGAGCAAAAAGCTCTAATTTGTTCACATCTGTCCACAAAAGTGGGGCCTTCCTAGACCACATACCATGTAACCCCCTTTCATTGAATTATTAATGGATGGTGCAGTTTCTATCTGTTATTCCTTGTGTCTGAAGTTCAGCTTGAATCTGTGTGGCAGTTGACCAAGGTACTTTCCTGAAACACAATCCTGAAACACAATCTTCAATCAAATTTTCTCTTGTGAGGTTCTAGGGAGGTCTTCTACAGTGCCATGGGCCTTAAAATTCCTAGTAACATAATGAAGAGTGGAAACGGGAACATCAAGGTCTCTGGAGTTTTATTTGTATCATTAAGATTGGCCATATTTGACTACAATCTTCTGTATCTCCTGTCCTATTTTTTTTTATTTTCTTTCTTCTCCATGCTCTTTGCAATACACACAGTGACACAAACATCAAAATGAGTTCTTTTGTCTATTGAAACGCATTTAATGAGTGATTTTTATATTATAGGAACCTACTATTCACCACAGGTGAATTCAATTTCAAAGTGTAGGAGAAACAACTGTTTAAAAAATCATTTTTTAAACTAATTCTAAAAGATGCTTTTACTTTTGTCTATCATGTTTAAGGATTTTTGTGTGGAATAAGCTACAACTTAGAAAATGTTTCTGCATTTTGTGTTTTATTCCACTACAAACCAAACATACAAACATAAGTGGATACCATTGTATTTCAAGTTCAATTGCAATAAACTGTAAACACTGCAAAGATAACTTGCAGGAAAGGGCATGTGACAAAAAGAAAATAAGAATTTAGCAGGTACAAGAAATTTAATTTTACTTTCCAAAATACTAATAGACATATAGCATATCTTTTACTCTTGTGGGTAGATGGGATAGCTGCCAATAAGATACTGGTTATCTTTTATCTAATACTATCCAGAAAATTATAGCTATAATCTTTATTGCGTGTTATGGGCAAGATCTACTCTTTTCAGTTTTAGGAGATTTGATACATATACCTCTTGGTCTTTTGGTTGCAATATTGATTTTGAATGCCTGGGGCTAGATTTACTAAGCTGCAGGTTTGAAATAGTGGGTATGTTGCCTATAGCAACCAATCAGATTCTAGCTTTCATTTATTTAGTACCTTCTACAAAAAGATAGCTAGAATCTGATTGGTTGCTATAGGCAACATCCCCACTTTTTCAAACCCGCAGCTTAGTAAATCTAGCCCCTAGTCTCTTCCTCAAGTGTGCCCTATTTGGAATGTCTGAGAGATGATCATCTAAACTGGGATTTAATGTAACTAGTGTGCAATTAATAGATTTTTGAAAGTGAAAACAGGTTATTTTTGAGAGAGCAACATTGTAAAATATTGCATAGAGATTATTATGCATTTAACATAAATTATGCAGGTATTTTGAGATGAGATAATAAATTCCCAAAGTGTAATGTAATGCCTGCAAATTTATCTCATTATATATGATTATGCTGCTTCTTGCTGGTGTGTTGGAAATCAATGTTTTTATTCATAAGATAATAAAAATAAAGGTCATCTAGATTTCTATCATGTGTTATGGGGCTTCTGCCATTAATGGGTGAAATATATAATATAAATTTGGATTAAATATATGTTGCAGCTAATAGAAGATTTCTACAACATTGGATCAAGAATATACTACCAACAATAGCTGTGTCCTTTGATTACGTATGCAACATTCTTCCTGCAGACTTTTTGTACTACTGTTCCAATTAAAATGTAAAATTGAAATAAGTATGGAAATAATTTATTTCAAGTTTTATATCAAGACCAAACTCAACCCGATAGGTAGAAGTGCGGGGCTATTAGTACTGGCAAAATTTCTTTGATGCATGAGTCTTTTGTCATTCTACAATCATAACTATAATTATATGAACAATCTCCTTTCTAGTACTGATGGGTCTATTCAGTTTGGCCTTATGGCTAGGCTCAGTAGAAAGAGAGCTTAATAAGGATTTGCATGGTGTTTGGTGACTGCCAATAAATAGTTGATCTTGATTTTTACACAATGTAACTCATGAACATATTAATAGGGGTAGCAGTAGTTTTAGTAATAGTAGCAGTAAGAATCGATTTTTGAGCTGAACAAAATTTTCTGTATATGGTGTGCTTTTGATTTACATATTTTTGATTTGTGGGCTTAATTTGGATGATAGGAAATTGCTCACTATTGAAGGATCATATATTTGCAGATACTCCAGATTTGCATTGTCAGTACAGATTAGTAAGAAAATGAGCACCTTGTTTTAGTAGGTAATATCATTCTTCAAATGCTGCTTTAATTGTGAAAGTCCATGGCCTTTGTCGCTGACAGTGTGGTGGGGTGTTATATGCAAGGTTAATATATAGATCAGCAGAAAGACAGAATGCTCTAAGTGGGCATGGCAAAACTGGAGATTGTCTAACCTAGTGAATAATTGACAAAGGAAAAAAAAGTCCCTTCTTGTGTACTCAACAGAGGCGGGTGGACAAACAAAAACCCACAAATTCTGACAAACTCCAAGCATTGATTAGGCAAGAATGGGTGGCCATCAGTCAGTAGGTGGCCCAGTTGATTAACAGCATGCAAGGGCAAGTTGCAGAGGTCTTCAAAAAGAAAGGTCAGCACTGCAAATATTGACTCTTTACACAAGCTTAATGTACTTGTCAATAAAAGCCTTTGACACTTATGAAATGCTTGTAATTTTACTTCAGTATACCATAGCAACATGTGACAAAAAAGTCTAAAAACATTGGTGCAGCAAACTTTGTGAAAACCAATACTTGTGTCATTGCCAAAACTTTTGGCCATGACTGTAGAAAGTTGTGGTCCGAATGTAAATGGTCAGAATCTGTATACAGATTCTAACCATTTACATTCGGTTCGCCATTGTACATTGACCCTAGTCTGTGTGTCTGTCTGTGTGTGTGTATGTATATTAGGGAATTTAGACTGAAAGCCCCAATGGGGCAGGGACTGATGTGAGTGAGTTCTCTGTACAGCACTGCGGAATTAGTGGCGCTATATAAATAAATGGTAATAATAATATTAATGATCACACCTGCATACCCTATTTATAATAAAATCAAGTCATTAGCTATTACCTGCATTTGTTTTTGAAGCAGAAGCAAAGACGGTGTTATACCAAATCAGTACCATAGGTGCAGTGCTGATTATATATTTTTATATTACCAAAGATTTGCTATCTACATAGTTTTGGGAATATCATTTGAAGCTGAGGTCGCAAGGTCATGAAATTGTGGTAGAGAGGTAGATAAAATCCTAGGAGGATTATACACCACTGGAACATCCCAGATGTCTTTCTCTCAAGCATCTAACAATTTAAATGGTAGCAAAAAAAATGTTTCATACATATGAATTCTAGGTCATGCCAACTCATCCCTTAGAATTTTAGAAAGTTCTATGAGAAACTCAAAGTGCAAAGACTTCTGTAATGATGGATTCCAGCAGGGATGAATTAGTATTTTGTGAGGATGATGTACACACTAATGAGGTTGCGGATGAGGGTGAGGATGATGACAGTGTAGATTACTGATGCTGGGATCTAGTTGAGAGAAGGGATCTAGCTGATGCTGGTATGCTTGTTAATATTTTGGGTAGAATGGCATGTTGGCAATTTTATGTTTTTCTACAGTAATTTTTCACCTTTATTAAAGAGGTTTTTTTTTTGTTTTTTTTACATTTTTGTTTCCCTGACTTAAAACCACTAAACATTTAGACATAGGCTTTAGCATATGATGTAGAGGGATTAGTATCATCATGACTGGTGCCAGCAGCTGCTTGGTGCTCCTGGTCTTCTGTGGACGATGTGAATCTGTATCGATGGCACAGATTAATGTGACTGGAGACTGGAGAGTGATAAAAACACTGCTACCCCTGTATCTGTGTGAGCAATGGCATTGAGACTGGAGAGTGACAAGAATAATGTGACTAAAGAGTGGAGAGTGGCAAGAACACTGCTACCCCTGTTTCTGTGTAAGCAATGGCCCTGAAATGGACAGGGACTAGAACAATGTTTCTGGAGAGTGACAAGACCACTGCTACCCCTGTTTCTGTGTGACCAATGACACTGAGACTAAAGAGTGACAAGAGCAATGTGACTGGAGACTGGAGAGTGACAAGAACACTGCCACCCCTCCTGTTTCTGTATGAGCAATGGTACAGAGCATTGTCACACTGTTTCTGTTTTAGCTATGACACTGGCCAACTGCACTGGAGACTGCCAATAGCGCTGCTACCCTTCTGTGTCTGTCTGTGAAATTACGCCGGATCTCCATAGAGGGCGGTACTTATAGAATCCAAAACGCACAATATCCGACAACGCAACAATGACGTTTTGGGGTACCTTGTATTACTAAGTTTGCTGCAGAAAAAGACACATGACAGATTCTGTGACTTACATCAGTATGTGCTAATGAGAGGTAAATTTGCTACTAATATCTGGTACAAATGCTTGTGGAAATATCCCAAAAAAGAGGACATTAGTAATATATATATATATATATATATATATATATATATATATATATATATACACAAAAAATAGATAGTACAGCGCGTAACTCCGAGAAGACAAATAAGTTCAAAAATTGTCCCTTTGGGCAAATAATTCCTATGTTCAGGCGGTTGCCAAATTCCCACAAAGCCAGATGGTGAGCTGTAATGAATCTAAAACAAAATAAGCGGGATGGGGCGCCACATAGTATAATACTGTATATAATAATACAGAAAGATGTACCACAAAGTAGAATTGGAAACACCAAGTGGGTAGGAACACTCAGATTCTATTGGTGAATCAAATTAAGAGGAGAAGTACTTGAAAGCACCGACACCAAGACAATATATTGTGCGTACCAAATATCAAATCTTTAAGGCTTATCTGTAGGTAAAACTGATGTCTTCATGGGTCAGGTTAGGCACTATTATCCCTTCAGATTAGTGGGAAGCTTCACTCAACACTTATGATCCAGATCTGATACTTCATATATCCTCAGTAATAGCCAGGATGATAGAAAAAAATTGAACTCACATAGTGTGAAACTGTAAAGCACCACATTTATTTTATATAGCGATACAGATGTACACTTACATAAAAACTTTAAAAATGAGCATATCTGGGTATCTTTGTTAAAAACGGAGCAGTTTGCATTCAAATGGAGTCTCACCACCATGTAGCTGAATGTAGCGTCAATAGGCTCCTAGTAAACACAGTCTTCAACGCGTTTCGTCTTATTAAATTAAGACTTCATCAGGAGAAATAATAGTATATATATATATATATATAGCACTTCTGACACTGACACCCCGCAGACATCAGTCACAGACAGCTCCTTGCTTCAAATTAAATGGTGCTTTATTGTTTGCACGACAATAAACAGCGATATTTGTCAAGATGACGCCAGTTAACAATCCCTCTTGCTTACACCTCTGGGTGATCCCAATGCTAACTAGACACTTTAGTCTCCTGACTAGACACTGACCAGCTCTTCTAGCATCGGTCACACCTAACAATTAAAAGGACAGATTTAAATACACAAGTCTCCTCCCTTTGATCTAATTACTTCATTATACCACCTGTGTGTGTGTGTGCAGGCTAGGAGTTTGACTCTGTAAAGATTTAACCCCGTATGCAGCCTTACCAGCAGATTCCCTGGGGTCTCACCTGTCCCTATGCAGGAAAGGTGTAGCAAATATATTTGGTTATAGTTCTTTATATTTATTTCATCACCAATATTGGTGTACATATTTCTTGAATGCTATAGGTAAATTCCTAACTTTTTAAGCATGTATTAATAAAAATATGGTTGATTTAGAAAAAATATATTTTTCTTATTTTTTTCACATTAAAAACATACATCAATATGTTGTTAATGCATTATGTACATACAGTGTGTTTTTATGCTGATCTTACTTGCATATACATGTTCTGTGCTAACTAGTAACAGGTATATGTGTACTTTTTCCATACAAAGATTATGCCGTGACAGTTATCATCAGACGGCACTAACACCTGCCCTGTAGCTGGTGCAAATGATACAGATGAGACAATTAGTCCTAAAGAGAAACCTGGGGCTTGAAATGGTTGTGTCTGTATCAGCAAGCCCTTACTGTACTTTGCCTACGTTCACCCACCCCTTACCATCCCCGTTCTGCCCTGCAAGCCACAGACAGAGCAGATTAGCAGGAATTATGTCAGAGAAACCATGGAATGCGCACTGTCCTTTGGATCATTTATTTTGAACTAGCTGAAGTACCCAGTGTTGCCCGAGTTTAAATCTTCAAGTTATTATGTTGTCAATGAGTTGGATATAACTGTCAACATTTTAAAAATAATTTGTAGCATTGCAGCTCTTCCAACACACCCATGAGGTTGCTGCCCAGTCTTGTTTTTGTTTTTATATTAAATGTTATCCAAATCCATCCAGTTGCAGGCAAAGAACAGGCTCCCTGGGTCAAAGTTCTGGCCAGCATACATCAATGGGAGGTCTGATCTGGGCCTAAACCCACTAGTATTTCTTCTGTGACCAAATGTTACCAGTCTGAAGTTTTTTTCCAAATCCATCCAGTGGAAGGCACCGAACAGGCTCCCAGGGACAAACTTTTGCCCAGTGTACACCAACAGGTGTTCCAACCGGGACCTGAATTGTCACTCACCGGACTGTGAGTGCCATTTCTCCTGTGTTCAGGAACCGTGGCCGTCCGCCATCCTGAGGGTCTGAGCATGTGCAGCCCTTATTAAACCTTCAGTACCTGTTGCTTTTAATTGATTGGATGATCAGGCAACCCTCCCTATTTAAACCACCTGTGATCATTACCTGGTTGCCTGATCTTGGAGTCTCATTCCCCATGAGTCTCTAAAGGTGTTCCTGTGTTTCCTTGTGTATTCAGCTCCAGCTGATTCCCGTCTACTATGTTTGTGGTTTCCAGATCACTTCAACTCTCCTGTGTTCATCGTGCCTGCACTCAGCTGATTCCTATCTGCTACTGCTGCCGGATTCCAGTCCGCCTCAACTCTCCTGTGTTCATCGTGCCTACACTCAGCTGATTCCTATCTGCTACTGCTGCCGAATTCCAGTCCGCCTCAACTCTCCTGTGTTCATCGTGCCTGCACTCAGCTGATTCCTATCTGCTACTGCTGCCGGATTCCAGTCCGCCTCAACTCTCCTGTGTTCATCGTGTCAGCTCTCCACTGATTCCTATCTGCTTCTACTACCGGATTCCAGACCGCCTCTACTCTCCCGTGTTCAGCGTGTCTTCTCTCGGCTGCCTCCGCTACTACTGCCGGATACCAGACAGCCTCAACTCTTCCGTGTTCATCATGTTTCCAGTTTTACTTACTACTGCTTCCTGAGTATTGCTCCGTTGATACTGGTTACCTGCCGTGCGCTGTACCAACCTGATTACCGCTTCCATCCTCCAGTGGTTTCTCCTCCTGCCGGCGTTCAGCCATTCAGGTATCCCTGCACGTCTCACTAACAGCCTGCTCTCCTGAACCGCGGTATGCATACCTTCCATTGACTTTGCTTTTGTATTGCATATCCGTCTGGACTGTGTTGTGTTCATCTCCGGAGTCTTCTATCTACTGAAGCTATTGTGACTATTGACTTTGTGTCCTATTACCTGGATCGCTCTAGTGACTTTGTATACTTCAAGCAGCGCTTGTCAGTTATTATTGTATTGTGGATATCATCGTGGGATCAAGTTCCGTGTGTCCCGTGTATCCTCTGCATTACATTCATCTCCTCGTGCCCCTCCTCACATATATATAGCAGTGGTACAACTTGCTGACGCAGACCACTGACTCCTGTTTCCCTGTGTCACCAGTTTCTAGTATCCTCTCACATAAGCAGTGGTACAACTTGCTATACGCAGACCACTGACTTCCCCGTTACCTACTTGCACCTGGAATCCATTCCTTCACTATAGACAGCGGTACAACTTGCTATACGCAGACCACTGACTCTCACTACCTCCTCGCTACTCCTGGACATTCCTCCTCACTATAGCAGTGGTACAACTTGCTGTACGCAGACCACTGACTCTCCTCACGGTTACTTGTCCATCTGGTTCCTCGTGTACATTCATCTACTCATTACCAGTTGCTGCTAGTCATAGACTTTCTTTGAGCATTCTCTCACCATCTGCTGATTCTCCTGTTCCGTTGTCACCCTGCTACCAGAGAACCATAGTACCAGCTATATTACTCTGGTAAGTACATCATCTGGTGATATCCTGGGCAAAGACTCCTAGTGCCCGTGACATGAATCCTCATAAAACCTTGCCAGGATCCAACAGGAAAACCTTGCATTGGCTTCATTTCAATCAGTGCAGGGGTATCAAAGATATTCATCAACAAACAAGCAAACAAACTTCTTCTTTTATATATAGATGTTATCCAAACTCATCCAGTGGAAAGCCCAGAACAGGCTCCCTTGGTCAAAGTTCTGACCAGCGTACATCAACGGGAGGTCTAACTGGGACCTCAACCCCCTAGTATGTCTTCTGGCATCCAATGTTACCAATCTGTTAAGGTTTTGTCCAAATTTATCCAGTGGAAGGCTCAGAACAGACTCCTCAAAGATCTTCCCAGTGTACACCAATGGGAGTTCCGACAGGCACGCAAAACCTCCTAAAACCTGGCTAGTATCCAATTGGATCACCTTGCATTGGTTTCATCCCAATCAGTGCATGGTTGTCCGAATGTATATTCGGACAGACAAACAGACTACATCCATTCAGTGGAAAGTCCAGAATAGGCTCCCGTACTCAAATTTCTGGTCAGCGTACACCAACAGGATATCTGACTGGGACCTCAACCCCCTAGTATGTCATCTGGGAGCCAATGTTACCAGTCTGTGAAGTTTTTGTCCAAATACATCCAGTAGAGGGTTCAGAACAGGCTCCCTGGGTCAAAGTTCTACCCAGTGCACACCAGTGGGAGGACTGACCAGGACCCTAACCCCGTTAAAACCTGGCAAGGATCCAACTGGACTACCTTGCATTGGTTTCATCCCAGTCGATGTCGAAGATATTCGCCTACAAACAAATAAACATCTCATCAGTCCCACAACAGACACAATTTAGCTCTATAAGAATCAAGAAAAAATAAGCAAGAGTTCATGCAGTTTACCCAGAAAATGAAGCCACTGTGATAGGTGCACTTATATAGGTAGAGGAACTTGTTACGATTCCCAAAAAATTATATAAGACTTGACGAAAATCAGTTCACTTTAGAGCTCTTAGATCAGAAAGATAAATGTCCAGATAACTAGTCCACTGTTTTATAGTAAAGAACTCCAATCATCAAAGCTTATTAATTAGGTACCCAGTGTAACGTGCAGCTGTACAGGCTAACATTGAATCAGCATAACAGTTTTTAGGAGACATCTGTTGTGTTTTAAAGAATTTTAAATAAGTTCAAAATAAAAATATAGTATTATTTTTGCATTTTAATCTTTAAGTGTATCTGACGTGTTTAGCACATTATATAATGACATGCCTAATGGTAAAACAGACACACAGTCTAATATCGCTAAACTGCATTGTTTTCTGTTAAACTTTGTTTTATATATATACATGACAATAAACATATTACATAGTAGTACATCTTATGGTTTGATATAACACTTCATACATAACCCAAAGGCAGGGTGGGTGAAAAGATTATCGGCACCCTAGACAATCATTCAACCAATACCCACTTCTCACATCCTCACACACTTCACTTTTGTAAAAAAAACAATAATAACACTTCTCTACTCCTCGCTGTCGGGTAAGTCTGCAGTCCAAATGCACCTATGTTTGATGCAGAATTCTGTCCCAAGGACAAATACAGGATTTCTAATATATCACCAAATCCAGGGCCCCCCTCCCCGTGCATCTCCCATACATGTATCCTTTATTCAGAACACTACAGAAATCCAGCTAACATCAAACATGTCATCTGTCTCCCATCTCTTTCAAAGTCCTTTAAATGTGCTTTATAAAATGCACGGTGTGTTTGTAACTGATTTCCCTCCATACATGACCTCTTCCTATCAAACAACCTTCTAGCAGAAACAAAAGCATGAATCAGACTCTACTTCAGCTGCAGCCCTCAACTTCACCTACACCTCCAGCACTGGAAGCAGACAAGGAGGTGAGGTTGGACTACTTCTTTCCCCACACTGCACATTCACTTTTGTTCCAAATGTCCTATTGCTCATGTTCACATATTTTGAAGTACATGTTATTCTGATTTTCAACCCATTCTCTATGCATGGTGCTGTGATCTATCGTTCCCCTGGACCACACCAACAATTTCTTTAAGATTTTTCAGCATAGCTCTGTCATTTCTTATCCTCTGATACCCTCACCATCATCATAGATGATTTTAACACCCCAACTGATAATCCACATTCTACTTGTGCCTCCAAACTGCACTCTTTAACTTCCTCTTTCGGACTCTCCCAGTGAACTGATTCCACCTGTTATCAGGATGGCCACTGCCTTGATCTTGTTTTTTGCATATTATGCTAAGCTTCTAATATCCTTAACACTCCTTTCCCCATCTGAGATTATAATCTTATCAATTACAAGCTGTCCCCCCCGTACTTCAGCCTCTCTGCTGTCAAATTCTACCATGTCTCCTCATACCCGCAGAAACCTCTCTCCAATACCTTCTCTCTCCAATTTCTACATTCTCCTCTCCTGATATGGCAATACAATATTTTCAACAAACCCTAGCAACAGGCCTTGATAAAGTGGCTCAAGCAGCTCTTCATAGTGTTTTGACTTCAATGTCAGCGGTGGCACAGTACAAAACCCGACATTTTCAGAAACTTTCTCGCAAAGCAAAGTGTCATTGCCATAAATCTCGTACCTCTAATGATTTCCTCACATATAGCGATATCTACCACTCCTATCGAAATGCTCTGGACACTGCTAAACAAACACGCTTCCAATCTCTCATTTTTGCTCAGGCTTCTAACACCAAGCACTTTTTTAACACATTTAAATTTCTCCACAACCTTCCCTTCCCAGACCCTCCAACTAATATCAGGGCCCAAGATTTTGCATTATACTTTAAAGAAAATATTGATAAAATACAATTTGAAATGGTATCTTGTTCCTCAATAAACAACCAGCTCAATTGCTTCCCGGTACCCTCTGGCATCCTCTTTTCATTTGATGAAGATGAAGTATCTACTCTCTTCTTATCTTCCTACTCTTCTGCCTATCCTCCCTATACACTCACAAATCAGTCGATCTCTCTCTCTCTTGTGCTCATTCCAACCTTAGCTAAAATCTCTCTCTCTCAAACAAAATTTTGACCCAGATTCTCTCTCAAATTACCATCCTATCTCTCAGCTCCTATGTTTCTCCAATATTCTTGGGAGAATTGCTTACACTCACCTTATGTGCTTTCTTTCCTCTCATAACCTATTAGACCCACTTCAGTCAGGGTTTCATTCTTAACACTCCACAGAGACTGCAATGGTTGTCAATAATTTGATCACTGCTAAAATGAAAGACTATTACTCACTTCTAAGTCTCTGGAATCTCTCTGCTGCATTTGACACTGTTGACCAATTTCTTCTCATACAGTCTCTACAATCCTTATTTTTCAGGACACAATCTGATTGCTCTTTTGGATTTAGTTTCTTTGGATCCACCTGCTCTCCATTTTTTTTAGCAGTTGAAGTATCAAAAGGCTCAGTTCTAGGTCCTCTGCTTTTCTTTATGTATATCACTAATCTTGGAAAAGCAATAAGCTCCTTTGAATTTCAGTATAATCTCTAGGTGGGTGATGTTCATATTTATCTATCTTTTCAGGATCTCTCAACATCGGTGTTATCCTAAATTTCTGTCTATCTTTATGTCACCTCTTTTGGATGTCCTCTCACCATCTCTAAATTAATCTTGCTAATAATAGCTAATATAATTCCCACCAGCCAACAGAAGTTACTTACTTGATATTTTGTTTTCTGTTGATAACATGACAATAAATCCTACCCCACAAGCTCGCTGCCTAGGTGTGATCCTTGATTCAAAACTGTCCCTTGTTCTCCACCTCCAATCTATTTATACATCCTGTTACATACCTGTAACCTTTACATACCTTTACTAATATTTACAAAATGCGAGCAGATCTCACAAACGAAACTGCAATAACTTTAATTCATGCACTTATCTCCCATATTGACTACTGCAATACCATCCTTACAGGTCCTCATCTAATCAAACGCTCACTTTTATCTATTTTGCATGTAGCAGCTAGATTGATTTTCCATGTAAATCGCTCTTTCATTACTGAGCCGCACTGTCAATCTCCACATTGGTTGCCTGTTTATTACCGAATGCAATATACAACACTTTTACTAACATACAAAGCCATCAACAAAAGAGCACCAACATAAATATTTTTACTTGTCTCAAAATATCCTCTTAACTCGCACCTCCGTCCACACAATATCTGCGTCTCTCATCTACACTCATAACCTGCTTCTGCATCCTCTCACAGGACTTTTTCGGGCTGCACTCACTTTGTGGATTGGCAAAAAGCCTTGAAACGTTCGAGCATTTACTGAAAACCAACATCTATAGGCTAGCTTATAAAATTCCTCTTAACCTCCCTAGGGTACACTATTTTCAACGTTTACAGAGTTCACACAAAGCAACAACTCCCTGACCCCCTGGCCAACATTGATGTGTGACTGGATCATATCTCCCACTAATCACTTTTTACCTTTGCAACCTGGATGGTCCAATATGCAACATGTAGCACTTAACCTCATTGTTCAGCAGACTGTAAGCTTGCAAGCAAGGCCCCCTTACCTCTCTGTCTGTCTGTGTAACCCACTATTGTTTTATTACTGTATTTGTTCCCAATTTTAAAGCACTACCGAATATGCTGGTGCTATATAAATAAATGTAGATGATGATGATGATGATGATCATCATCATCATCAAGCTTCCATTCGTTAATTATCCCCAAACATCACAAATACACCCCTTTATAATAATCTCCTACATTATCCCCTTCAAAATTAATTAACCCCTCCTTAGAATCATTTAATCCTTTAGCCCCATTATAACAATCCCTTCAACATCCTTAAACTTGTGAATTTAAATCATTAACTCCATCATCACCATATTTAGTTAGCCTCAATATCATTAATTAATCCCATTTATATTCGCTAACTTCCTTAATCATTACATCCCTCAGCCTAATCAAAAGTAACCCATTAAGATAATTAACCAACTTCCAATCTTCATGCTTAGCCCCTTCAACATTATCTTCCCACTAATTATATTAATCCCTCCCTCCAACTCCACCTAACTGTTGCTGATCTATCAACTCTGTTATAGTCAGAGGGGAGCTGATCACATGTCAGTTTCTCCTATGTGTATTTCTACCTCCACACATTTTGTAATGTAGTCTGGAGAAGAGGGAGGTCCCACAGTTACCTGTCATAGGGAATTGTCAGCAGAGGGGTGGTAGGGGCTGTGCACTCCATGCAGAGCTGTTTACTCAGAGCTTTTTCCCTATTCTTGAAGACAGCAAACCATGCAGCCCACACAAATATCTTGGCACCAGCCCTCAGTGGCAAGCTTAAGCCTGTGTTTCCCTTTAAACCTGTGTTTCCCTTAAGTGCCTCCACATGGGCACACAACATCATTGGGTTTTGCAAACATGTATTAATAACCATTATTTATGTAGTGCCTACATGTTATGCAGTACTTTACAGAGAATATTCAATTATTCACATCAGTTTCCTTCCCTAGTGGGGCTTACAATCTATATTCCCTACCACAATAGCATTCACATATGTACTCTAATAATAATTTATTCAGAAGTCATTTAGCCTTCCAATATGTTTTTGGATTGGGGGAGGTGGTAAGGGACTTTGAGGAAACCCACACAAATATGGCAAGAACATAGAAATTCCATATATGTATTACCTTGGCTGGAATAAAACCCATGGCCCCAGTGCCGTGGGACAACATTTTTACTGAACCAGCAATCAATATAATAAGACAATGTAAAAAAAACAATCATGCAGACAGTAACTCCATCAAGCACCCTTATGACTAATTACAGTACTAGATTTTAATATATGCAGGAAACAATAGTAATTATTACTGTACTTTCATTATACATTCAAATAATATCAATGTATACACATACACTATATATGATTTAAAGGATTATGCAAAATGCAGTGTCTATACAAGAAAATACTGAAGAAAGAAAATGTAAATGCATAAACACCAATAAAAGTGATAGATTGTATAACCATAAACATAAGAATATGTACAACATATCTATCCATGTAATATGATAAGTACTGAAAGATAAAGTTCAATGAAGCATAATTTATGCAAAACAAAAATAATAAATAGTTGGAAAAATACATGTCATTAAGTAAAAGTAAATTTGGCAAAGTTGTTTGTAACTGGCGAACATTTGCACTGTATAAACTTCAACTTGTAATCACTACTTCGATGAATGAAGGACACATCCTAATCCCGATATCTGTTAATTAAGAAGGAGTATGCCTCAAATGTCAACTAGTTTTGAAACAGAAATGGATTTAAATATCAGCTAATGTATATGATTTATTTACTGTGGGCCTGATTCATTAAGGAACGTAAATGTCCATGGATAAACATGAAAGGATGTTTTACAAATACATTTAGAGCACAATAGGAAGAATTGACTAGACAAGGGCTATTTTTTTTGTATTTTTTTTTTTTTTGGCGGGGAGAATAGAATATGTGTCGTATTTTGCGTAAAATCGATCTGCGCATGCCAGAAACAAACCATATGCCAGAGAAAGCAGCAACGTCCAATTATTTTTCAAGCGTGAAGGACCCTTATTGCAGCCGCGATTTCAGAAGTGGAATGGGGAGGGAAATTGAGTACGCACATAGTCAATGTACAATAAGGACATGTCAAGCTCAAGTGCATGCAGCAGTGTCTGATTGTAGCTTTGGGCATTTCAAATGTAAGTGTTTTTCTCTCGTATTATATTAACCAGCTACAGGTCTTGCGTCAGAGCCGGTAGTGATGATGGTCGCTTGTGCATACTAGACCATGTGTTAGCAATCAGGAGCAACTGTAAAAATACAGTAGACATTAATAACATCTAAATAAATGTATTTTATGAAGAAAAAAATGGAAATCTTTTTTTAATGTTTTGTTATTAATGACTATATTATTAACAGGTGCCATTTATTGAATATTTTTTTCTGTGAGTTCTTTAAGGATGTTAAGTTCCACACATTGTTCAAAGTGGGGCTGTATGTGCAGAAGTGTCATACACCACTTCTTTACTAGCAGCCAGGGCCAGTGGTAATTGGGGTAGACAAGGTGTGGGAGCGTCATGCCGTAGAGGAGCTCCACTCCGCCTGCCTTCCCCACTTGTTCAATATTGCTGCATACGACGGCAGTGGCTTCCTGCTCCTCCCTGCTCCATTTTAACTACTGTCAGAACATGATGACATCATGCCCAGTAGTCAGTGAGAAGGAAGCAGGGAGCAGAGACACTTCTCTCTGCTCCCTGCTCCATTCTTCTGGGTGGAATACAGAAGAAAAGAATAAGACAAACAGAAGACGACAGAAGAAATAAGGTCATAGAAAGGTAATTAGAGAACAGAAGGTGACAGTGTCATAAAGTGGAAGCAGGGTGACTAATGAGGCCACAGTGTGATGATGAATGAGGGCACAATGTGATGAAAGAGGGAGTACAGGGTGATGAAGGAGGGGACACAGTGTTTGAGGGGCCACAGTGTGAAGAATGAGGATGCAGTGTGTTGAATGATGGCACAGTGTATTGAAGGAGGAGTCACAGTGTGATATGGAGGGCACGGTGTGAGGAATGAGGACACAGTGTGATGAAGGAGGCACATGTGATATAGAGGAGGCACAATGTAATGGAGGGGGCACAGTGTGATGAATGAGGGCACAGTGTGATGGAGGGGGCACAGGGTGATGGAGGGGCACAGTGTATTGAATGAGGGCACAGTGTGATAAAGGAGGTTGCAAAGTGCCATGATGGAGGAGGGGACACAGTGTGATGATAGAGGGTGCAATGTGATGAAGGAGACTGCAGTGTGATGAAGGTAAGGACACATTGTGAAGGAAGGTGCATTGTGATAATGGAGGGGCAAAATTGTGAATTCACTAGTAAGAGGGAATAATAGAAGCAGGAATTGGGAAACATGGAGAAGATCAATGAGTAAGGTAGGAGCGAGAAAAGCAGTATGTGAGACACAGTGGAGGCACAGGGGAGAACAAGTAGGGAGGGAGAGAGAGGTATTCCTGCAATGAAGATACGGGCACATAGCAACAGCGAAAAGAAACAGATAAGGGAAATAACATGGAAGATATAAGGGGGATATTTTGGAAAGTTTTTTTATAATATGGAGATATGAGGGAAAATGTAAGTACACAAAGGAGACATGAGGGTGAGGTAAAGAGACACAGAGGAAATTAAATTTGACACAGGAGAGGTGGGCGACACAGGGCTGGTAACCTTGCATAAATTATGTTTTAATATTATTTCAGAATATTTTCAAATTATGTTTCATATTATAGTATATACTGTTAAAATGCATCTAAAATTAATTTTACTCTATCAAAATCCCTAATCCTTCCCTAATGCAGGCCTCCGGCCATTCATTTCAAAGTAGAGCTTCTATACCAGTACTAATAAACTTCCATTTCATTCCACATATGTACTGGACATATCTTGCAGTTATTGTCTGTTAGAGCAAAGCAGAGCTAGACCCGTATTCATCAACAGACATACCTTTACATCAGCTGCTGGATGAATATGGACGAAATCGCAATTGTGATCACTTTGCTATAAACTATTTGCCTGGACAGGCTTCTATCTGAGTTGCTGTCCCGGTTGAGCAAATGTTAATAAATAGACACATTAAGTAATCTCTTTTCAATGCAATTAGAAAGGATAACTAACATGATTAAAATACAATGAGTCATAAATAGACCCCTAAGAGTGGACACAAAATATAATTTATCATTTGATTATTCATTTCATCATACTAACAGAATAAGAATTTCCTATAAAATGAAAAAAGCCACATGCCAAAATCCAAGACACAATTGGTGAATTAGGCAAATTTCCTTGAGGAAAGAGACACATATAAAATATCAGATTCTAGAAATTTTTTATCTCTTATATTTCAGTTGCTAGTACAATTTTTAAATTGTAACCTAAATTAGTCAAGTCAACATGTAATCAGCCAATCAGAAGCAGCTAGATACTGCTGCTGATAGTGATCATCAACATTGTGAATTGTTGCACCAGCTAATATCTCTGTTATCTGCAAGAGATTCACCTCATTAAAGGAATATCTGGTAATACTATTATTATTAGTATTGTAGATCTATATGGTGCCGTAGTGCTCCTCAGTGCCATACAATAAAGAAACAGGACATAAATAAAACACGGACATATATAAAATAAGGACATTAAAGCAGACAAAATAAATACAGACATGAAAACAAAGGGTATGGAGGACCTTGCTCATTAGAGAGCTTACACACTAAGTGGAAGAGGGCACGGCTGAAAGAAGAGAAGCAAGTGTGGCTTTGAGTGAAGATTGGGACAGCGGTGAGTATCATTGTGAATATTATCATCAACTGTTGGAAAACCTGATTGGGCATGGTAGGGGAGCAGCTCAGAAGTCTTTTAGGTGCAAGTGAGAGGTGGTTATCAGAGATGAGACAAGCCACAGGTCAGAGGTAGATCTAAAAGGGTAGGAGGGAGAGCATTTTGATATAAGATTTGAGATGTATGTAGAGGGTGGTGTTATTGGGAGCTTTGTAGGTAAGGGTGAGTAATTTTAATTAGATTGTGGAGGACACAAGGAGCCGCTGCAGGATTTGCCAAGTGGTGCTGCAAATGTGGATTGGTGAGAGAGGAAGATCAATCTTTCGCAGCATTTAGGATGGATTGAAGTATGGATATATGGGTGTTGGGAATGCCAGTAGCAGGAGATTGCAGTAGTCAAGAAGGGAGATGATGAGAGAATGGATAAGAGCTTTCGTAGCATGTTTAGGAAGAAAAGGGCGTATTCTGGCAATGTTTTCAGGTGGAATCGACAGGACTGAGAGAGAGTCTGGATGTGATGAATAAAGCGGAGTCAAGTGTAACACAAGGCAGCGGGCTTGGGAGACAGAGGAAATTGTTGTATTATAAACAGTGAGGGAGATTTGAGGGGAGATGGTGATTCTGGCACGAGGGAAGATAATAAGCTCTGTTTTGGATATAATGAGCTTTAAGGAGTGTTGGGACATCCATGTGGAGATAGCTAAAGGACAGTTGGTTACACGGGATAATACAGAAGGGGAGAGGTCAGGGGATGAGATATAGATTTGGGTGTAATCAGCGTAGAGGTAGCAGTGGAGAGAAAAATAAGCAAATTAGTGCCCCAAGAGAAGAAGTGTACAATGAAAAAATTAAAGGGCCAAGAACTGAGCCTTGTGGAAACCCAGATAGTGGGTGTGGAGGGGAGGATGTGATAGAGGTAAAAACACTAAAGGAGCAGTTAGGACCTTTATATGTAGGAAGTGAGCCAGGAAAGAACTATGTTATGGAGTGAAGGATGTATAGGAGAAGAGGGTGCTCAACAGTGTCAAAGCAGCAGAGAGGTCCAGGAGAATGAGAATGGAGAAATGACCATTAGACATTGCAGTAAATAAATAATGAATCACAGTTGGTCCACTGGGAGAGAATAAAGGAGAAAGTAACTGAAAGAAGTTTAGTGCTAGAATAGACAGTGGGATTATCAATGGGAATGTTGAAAATTGCCTAGTATGAGAGTAGACAGGTCAAAGTTTTCAAGAAATTGGGAAACTGGACTTGGGGGACAATAATTGACAGCAACATGAAGGTGAAGAGGATAAAATAGACAGATAGTGTGGACTTCAAAGGAAGAAAATCAGAGTGAGGGTATGATGCCTACTTCACCACGTGTCTGTTTCTGTGCTGGGTGTATGGCTGAGGGAGAGTCCCCCATAGGAGAGAGTTGTAGGAGATGTAGTGCTAGAAGAGGTGAGCCATGTTTTTGTAATGGCTAGGAGGTTGAGGAATTTAGAAATGAATAGCTATTGAATGGTTACAAACAGATCTGGCATTCCTTAGTGCACAGGAGAAGGGAAGAGAGAGTAGTTGAGTGATGTGGATAAGGTAGTCGGGATTGCAAGTACAGGGTGGACGGAAAGATGTTGGATGGAAAGAGGAGCATGAGAAGGGAGTGAGTATTGTACAGGGTCCTGGGTTAGGTGAGATGTCACCAGCAGCCATGAGAATGAGCAGGTGAAGAAAACTACAAGCGAGGAGGATTTGTGGATGTGGGGTTTGTTTCTGTTTATGTAGGCTGATGAGTGCGGTGGGTGCAGGTGACAAAAGAGTTTGTGTGTGCAGACTAGTGAGGAGGGAAGTAATGAAGGGGAAATCATAATAGAGGAGGGTGAAATAGTATTAGGGAGACAGAAAAGGAGTTTGAAGAGAAGTGTGCTGATAGTACATAGAGGAGAGTATAAATTAAGTAGGTGCATGATGGAGAGATGTGAGAAGATGTGAATCAATGTGTATTAGTTGGAGTAGGCAATGAGAGAGTGGAAAGGAAATGCTACCACATTTAATTGCATTGCAATTACTTGAACATACCTTTATTATTATTATTATTATTATTATTATCATTTATTTGTTGGGCGCCACAAGGTTTCCGCAGTGCCGTACATAGTACAATCAGTAGACCATACAGGGTTAAACAGTACAGAACAATAAACACAAAGTACCAATGCTTCAGAAACTCTGTGACAGATGAGGGGTTTAGTGGATGGTAGGTAGGCTTTGAGGAACAGGTGGGTTTTAAGTGCTCGTTTGAAGGAGCACAGATTGGGAGGGAGATGGATGGAGCGAGGGAGGTCATTCCAGTGCAGGGGGGCAGCTCGGGAGAAGTCTTGGATTCTGGATTGGGAAGTGGTAATTAGAGTGGAAGAGAGGCGAGGGTCATTAGCAGAGCGCAGGGATCGAGCAGGAGTGTGAATGGTGAGGAGGTTAGAGATATAGGGAGCAGTAAGCTGGGAGAGAGCTTTGTAAGTGGTGAATGGTGAATTGAAGAGGATTCTGTAGGGGATGGGGAGCCTGTTTAAGGCATGGCAGAGAGGGGAGGCAGAGGAGGAGCGGCGTGATAGAAAGATGAGTCTAGCAGCCGCGTTGAGTACAGAGCGGAGGGGGGCGAGATGATGGAAAGGGAGGCCAGTGAGGAGAAGGTTGCAGTAGTCGAGGTGGGAGATGATGAGTGCGTGGATGATGGTTTTGGTGGAATCTAGTGAGAAGAAGTGTCGAATGCGGGCGATGTTGCACAGTTGGAAGCGACAGGCTTGGGCAAGGGATTGGACATGGGGGGCAAAAGAGAGAGAAGAGTCAAGGGTGACACCCAGGCAACGGAGTTGGGTAACAGAGGAGATGGTAGTGTTATTAACAACGCTAGAGAGGATGTGGTGGGAGGGGAGTCCGGGGAAAGGAAAGACAATAAATTCAGTTTTAGAGATGTTAATTTTGAGAAAGCGGGAAGACATCCAGGAGGAGATGGCAGAGAGGCAGTCAGATATACGAGAGAGGAGGGAGGAAGAGAGATCAGGAGAAGATATATAGAGTTGAATGTCATCAACATAAAGGTGATACTGAAGACCAAAGGAGGAGATATGCTCACCGAGGGAGGAAGTATAGAGCGAAAAGAGTAGGGGGCCAAGGACAGATCCCTGGGGAACTCCTACTGGGAGAGGGGAGGGGGTGGAGGACAAGAGATAAGTAAAAAATTTACTCAGCTTATGGTTCCCTCCCCTGCCCACTCGCATTCTGTCTCTACATGGTAAGGGGATGAAAGACAATGATATGCAAGCATGTACAGTAATGAAATTAGTATATTACACAAATAATTATCACATGACCAACTCTATACAAGTCCCTATGTAGTCAATATAAGAAAATAAATTAAACACAATGTAATATTGCATGAATAATGCCCATCAATGTCTAAATATCTAGTGTGTCATTTTTAATGCCAAATAATCTCTATTGTGCCCAACAATATAAGCTAGAGTTAATGCCTATAGAATAAGATACAATGTACACCTGATCATTTTCATTAGGGTATAATATGCCAAGAAGAGTGTCCTGCTCCTGATATTTACCTGGGCGTGTTTCAACATTTTTACTTATCTCTTGTTTTCCTGGACCTGCATATTGAAATCAACATGCAATTGCTTTAAAAGCCAGCTCAGTGTTCATTGTGGTTCTGAGCAATAAGTATACTGAACGTCTAACGTATGACCCGTGTTTCGCACAAATACTGTTTCTGCTTGTCAGTCAGATTTCTCAATTATTGACCTAGGTCAGCCATGACTGGCTAGTTTGACTTTGCACCTGTAATGCCTGCATCTATCTCTGGTTCATTTCTTACCATGTCTGTGTTTCACTCTCCGCTTTTGAGTCAGCTGCTGCTTAAAAGGTTAAACCTGGGGGCTGAAACCTGTGGATGTCATGCCACAAAGTCCATCATCTATGTGTGGGTAACCCTGGTGAAGTCCAGTCAAACATTAGACTCCTTCAGGAAATCCAACATCACTCACTAGGAGTGCAAAGAATCACAGCATATCCCTCAGTGTGTGATAGTCTGTGACAGTCAGGAAAATCAAATAAACCATTGATTATACCCAGAAGGATCTAATATGCCAGTAATAATGCCCAGGAAGACCCAATATGTAGTGATAGTGCTACAATATCTGATGCACCGGTATAATGCTCAGTATTATGTAATATGTAATCTAATAATAGTAATTTCCAGTAAAACTTTTAAAGATGTCTAGTAAACCTTTGTATTTGTCCAGTGTAGATGTCTTCCAACTATCTTTAAGATATATAATATCACTTATGTAATGGGACATCAAGGCTACCTTTACTTCAAATATATATAATATCATATTTATTGATTTTATGTTTTCAATTACAATGGTTTCACTGCACATAATTGTGTGCTAGCTTTATGGATCCTGTTTTATGTTTTTTGAATGATCAAGCAGTGTAATTGAAAGTACTGAGTACTGCAACCTTTTAAGTGCTGCCTTTTTAACAGGGCAAATCCTCTGTTATAACTTAGAAACCATTGAACGCCTTACAGAACTTGCAGATCATTTACATTTTTCATGTGAAAAACACAATCTACCTTTAGTGATTTTAGATTGTTATTGGAGTATAAAGTCTATATTAGCTCATAGATCCATCCAGATTCTAATATCATCTACAGCAAAGATAAAATGCTACCTGACTAAAAACACCATATTTTTATGGAAATTGGCGTGCAGCGGGGTAAAGCCAGTCAGAGCTTAAATGTAAACATTCACATGATGACCTGTACTTCTTTTATAATTTAAATAATCTATTTTGTCAGTTTCACCATAAATCTGCTAGCTAGAAGAATATCAGGGTTAAAAGCTAAGAACATCTATGCCTGTACACATATTTTAAAAAAAGATAAAATATATTTCTGCATTCTCCTTAACACTATTTCATTTTTTTACCATTTATTTATATAGTGCCAGCATATTCTGCACCACTTTACAATTGGACTATGTTTAAATAAACAGTAAACAGTATAATATTGTTCAAACCTACTTTACATATTCTTAATGTATGATTTTGTGTTAAGAGATTTATTTCCCAACATGAAATACTCATTTTAATTATTTTCCTGATATATCTTTTAATTATCGGCCAAAAAAGTATGGCAATAAAAAATTGTCTATGCAATATTATCTTTTCAATAACAGATGATTTATTGTTGATTAGGTGATTAAATCAAATACAAGTGTCTAGAAGTAAATCTGTTTTTATATTCCTTGTAAATTAAAAGTTCTGCATCATAAAAAAAAGCATAAACATCTTGAAAATGACAAAACAGGTGGTTTTTATAGGCAAGAATGATTTATTGTTAATTAACATATTGAATCGCACAGTCAGTAATATTTAGAATTGAAGACATGATTGCCATTAGTGCCTTGCTCTGTAAAGATGTTTGGTACAGTAGAATTAAATGATGGATACCTAGCTGTTGATGTGTTATAACATTCTATACATATGTAGGTGGCTTTTGTCTAAATTATACAATAATAATATTTAAAGACACAATGCCCTTTTACATTTCATGATGCTAGCATACAATATTTTCAATCTATGTTTGCTACTTTAATTTTAATTTAAATACCTGACAAAAAGTGCACTTACCTGAATGATATTTACTTTCTTGCTGATTTTCGCATAAAGCTTACACATAAAAATGTACAGAATTTATTCATGCAAAATAAACAGACAGCAACAAATTTATAATTTGAAACCACATAGGGATCACTATTTATCCAAAACTGTTCAGTTTATGTTGAGTCATATTAGTCTATTAAACACCTCAGAGTATACTAGATATGTCTATTAAATAACAAGACTGTGATTCCACCTAGTAAACAAAGCAGTCAGAACCGGTTACAACTGCATACATAGTAATCTTGAACCTGTCTGAACCTACATGACAAGCTGCAACACTCTATGACGTTCAGTTGATTGTGAGTCGCCATTTAGTTTGGTTGTATTTTCTGTAGAATGACGAAAAAGATTTAGCGAGGGACATGAGAATATCGAAGATGATGAACGCTCTGGACGACCTTGCACTTCAAGAGCCGACGAAAATGTAGAAAAAAATCAGTCAGATTGTTCGAAACGACCGCCAACTCAGTGTTCGAATGATAGCTGAATTCGTGAATAATGACAAAGACACCGTATGGAAAATTTTGCGTGAGCATCTTAACATGATGAAAGTTTGTGCAAAGATGGTCCCAAGGGTTCTCACACCAGAGCAAAAAGAATGCTGCAAGGAATGTTGTGTTGAGATTCTGCAGCAACTTCACAGATCCAAACCTGTTTCATAAAGTAATCACTTGTGATGAGACCTGGAGCTTCCAGTACGATCCTGAAGCCAAAAGACAGTCAAAGCACTGGAAAACCTTGTTTTCACCAAGATTTAAAAAAGCTTGTCAAAGCAAGTCAAAATTTAAGCAGTGCTCATTGATTTTTTTTATATCAAGGGTGTAAATTTTGGAAGAATGGGTTCCAGAAGGCACAACAGTTAATCAACATTATTATAAGGAAATTTTGAAAAAGCTGAAAGAGTCAGAAAGAAATGGCAGCAACTATGGAAAAATGGTTTCTTTCTTCACCAGGACAATGCGCCTGCTCACACACTTTCTGTGAAGCAGTTTTTGACCGACAAACACATTACTACACTTGAACATCCTCCATATTAGCCGGATTTAGCATCTTGCGATATTTATCTTTTCCCAAAAGTTAAATCAGTGTTAAAAGGGACACATTTTGAGTCAGTTGATGCTGTAAGGAAGAAAACGCAGATATGGTGAAACAAGTTACAGTAAAAAGGAAATAGCACTGCAGTAGGTGGTTTCAAAAATTCCCAGAGAGACAATGGTACATATATCAATAGGACTATTATAACTCACAATATTAACAGTCGAACTAGGAGTGGTCCACCCACATATTCAAATTCATACGAATACAAAAAAGGAGGAGAAGGAGGAATGTATAAGTGGAGAACTCAGAACCCTATATTGATAAAACTTAAATTATATTTTATTGGTATACATTAAAATAACATACAATAACACAAAAATAAAACAAGCAAAATATAAGAACTGTAAATGGAAAGTGATAACCTTTCATTTAAACTGTTAAAACTAGCAGATAGAATTGCTAGACCGCACTGCTCGACCCTGTTATGTATGTGGACGGGTATGTTAGTCAATATTTATTTATATCATAGAGATTGACTTTTCCTTCATAACCTGGGTAATATATCAATGTCCCTACTAGAGAAAGTAACACTCCCAAACGTCAGATATAATAATTTGTATAAGAAGTTTAGGCAAGGATAGGTGCATATAACCAAATAAAATATTTGTCATTTATAGCAATGGCGTTGACCATTAAATCAGATTGATTCTTAATATGCTGTCAGTTACTGTAGATAGTATAATCTATAAAAATAATCAGCAAGGTAATCCTGATAGTGTTAGTATAATAGGGAAACTTTCATAGGTGAATACCGTTTCCTCTATAGTACCGGTATAAGTCACAGAGAATATTTCTTTAAATGAGATCCTCTAATGCCCTTCTAGCTAGCAACTAAAGGAAAAACCTAAGTTGCACCTAAATCATAGACTACAAAGTCTCTAATACATAGAACCGGCGGCGCGTGTGTACCCGACGAGTGTTTCGCTATTAATGGCTTTGTCAAGGTAATCCGAGCAAGCCTAATAATTGGGTATTTATAGCAGGGAAGACCTCCCACTGATGCTGACGTACATAGCAACATTTGATGGCAACCGCCACACCCCCACTGATTGACAGAACTGTTGGACCATAGAATTTGGGCATCTTCCCATCTGTGTTTTTAATTGGATAATAGCACATTCCATAAATTTGAGTAAACAGAAAAAGTTACAATTTGTAATAGGAGCTAGACTATGCACTCAATTTATTCTAAATAATATTTATGCAGATAGTAAAGTATATAGACTAAAAAGAACGGAGTATGACTGACCCTTTGTCCAGGTGGCAATGCATTCATATATCTATATATGAGGTCTCTACAGCTCTTAAATACGCCTACTCAAGGTCTATGAGGAGGCGGACCAGTATATATATTGGTGAGTTACAGCTAAGATCATATATAAAGATCTATTAAATATAAAAAATTAATAGAAAAACCCTCAAGTGAAAATTTTCAAAGTAAAATTTTTTGTTTAGTAGTGCTTAAAAATTTCAGAAAATGTATGACAAATTTAAATTTGAATTAGATCAATTTGAAAAACTGATCATTGACAACAAAAAGAAATAAATTTAGAAGGGATAAGAATGACTATCTGAACAATAGAGTGTTTAAGTGGGATGTCCAAAAAAACCAAGAAATCTTTATCAGGCTATAGCACTGCAGAGGTGGATTCATCAGAGAATGAAATATCTGACCATTCCCCTATGATAAGAGAGACACAGACATCAGAATGGGAAGTTTTAGGTTTGAACCTAAGACGTAGAGAGGGAGGAGGAACATTAAACTCAAGCCAATACGAAGGGGGGGGGGGAGATACCAGAATAAGAAAAAGGAAGGCAATGGAGGATCAGGAACTCCAAGCACAACACCTACCTCCTCGAAGATACAACAGGAGACCACAATATTAGGATATAATATGAGGATCATCAATCTAACAGAGAAGTCTTTAAATCCTGACCAGATCTCTCTTCTGGAGAAAGGTTTAACATTCTCGCCCTCCAGACATTTCAATAGGTTTGAATGGGAAAAAGACCTGGTACTCTTCTCCAGAAGAATCCTTTTAAAGAAAAAGTTTCTTAATAAAACTAAAAAACAAGCGACTACCACAAACATATATCTTAATCCGGGAAATTTACAACTTAATACTGCAGAGGAAGCTCAAGCATTACAGATTTTGGAGGAACTGGATACCTCAGATATCACAAATACTTCAGAAAATGTACCTTTAGAAACATCTCTCTTGCTAAAAAATAAGAAGTAATCTACCTTTATGTCGGATATTTAGATATGTCCCCAAGTAAAAACTTACAGTGATTTGGTTTCCAGGGATCTGGACCATCTATACTGTCAAAAACAACTTAAAGTTAGAAACAAATGTAATCTTACTAAGGGGGAAATTAAGGCACTTAAAGAAATTGAAAGCTGGGATGACACAGTTATCAAAGGTCGGATAAAGGTGGCAATGTGGTCTTATGTACCAAATATCTCAATGAGATCTACCAACAATTGAATGATGTCAAATGCTATAAACGTTTGATATTTGAACCCTACAGCTATCAGTGCAAATATAACGCCCTAATACGAGATGCACTTTTAAGGGGAGTTATATCATGATCAGATTTTGACTACTTGTTGGTCAACCAACCTAAGATTGCTATCTATTATATTCTCCCTAAAATTCAAAAGGAGGAAAACAACCCACCGGGCAGACCCATCATCTCGGGGATGGGGAGCCTCACAGAAAATGCTAGTAAGTATATTGATTGACATCTCCGCCACTTTGTTACCAGCCTTAATTCTTATGTTAGGGACACATCAGATGTACTGGCAAAAATTAATAACCTTTCAATCAATCATACAACAAAGCAGGGGTCATTTGTTGTGGAATCTCTTTTATCAAACATCATACATGAATTGGGATTACAGACTGTAAAATATTTTCTTGAGATGGGTCAAAAAGATAATCTTAATGACTTAATTTTGTCCTTATTGGAATTTGTGTTAACCAGCAATTACTTTGTATTCGAAGAAAAATTCTATCTACAGGTCAGAGGAACTGCGATGGGAAGCGATTATGCGCCTACCTACGCTAACCTCTTTCTGGGTTGGTGGGAAAGGGAGAGAGTTTTTACCGAAGAACACACTATATATACGAGCCACATTATTATGTGGCTCCGGTATATAGATGATATACTCATTCCATGGGATGGAGAAAAGTTCCTCTTTCAGGAATTTGTACAGGTTCTTAATTCTAACAAGTTGAACCTTAAATTGACATCTGAGATCCATGATCTCCACATTCATTTTCTGGATGTCATCATTTCTAAGACTGAAAATGGTCAGTTACACACTGACATATACCAGGAAAAAACGGCTACTAAAAGCCTTCTTCATTCGACAAGTTCTCATTATCCGGCAGTAATCCAGGGTATTCCAAAAGGAGAATTACTCAGAATGAAGCACAACTGTTCTGATGAACAAACCTATGCCCATAGAGCAGATGAACTTAAAACCAGACTAGAACATAGGGGCTATAGCAGAAAAATTATTTGCAAAGGAGAGCTTTTGGTGAATAAAAGAAGTAGAGAGAGTCTTATTTACTCATCCTCTAAAACAAAAGATAAGGATTCAAAAGATCATATGATTTGTCATAATATAGGAGCGCTACATTTTGAAAGTATTTCCTTCTTCATAATGCCATGTACTACGTCACCAGTCATCTTGGGACTCCCATGGCTTCAATCCCACTCTCCACAACTAGACTGGAAAACGTCTGAGATTCTATCGTGGGGTCCGCAGTGTCATTCAGAATGTTTACGTAAGGTGAGACCTCTTCGTTCTTCTAAGATTGTTGTACCATCAGGAACTTTCACGTTACCTCCTCAATATCAATCATTTGCTGATGTCTTCGATAAAGTTCATGCAGAGATTCTTCCTCCTCATAGTTCTTGGGATTGTCCTATAGAATTACTACCTGACAAAAGTCCACCTAGAGGTCGGGTCTATCCTCTCTCTCAACCAGAGACTGAAGCTATGTCTATTTACGCAAAGGAAAATCTTCAAAGAGGATTTATTAGACCTTCTGTCTCTCTTTTTTGTAAAGAAAAAGGACAGTTCTCTTTGTCCTTGTATTGACTATCGTGGCCTTAATTTGGTGACCATCAAAAATCGGTATCCTATTCCTCTAATTACTGAATTATTTGACTGTATTAAAGGAGCTAATATCTTTACGAAGCTGGACTTGAGAGGTGCCTATAATTTAATTTGTATTCGGTCTGGAGATGAGTGGAAAACCGCTTTCAATACCCGTGATGGCCATTTCAAATATTTGGTAATGCCATTTGGACTTTGTAATGCTCCAGCCGTTTTTCAAAGTTTCATTAATGAAGTATTCCGGGATCTTTTTTACTCCTACGTTGTTGTATATCTAGATGATATTCTCATTTTTTCTAAAGAATTGGATATTCATCGGAAGCATGTTATTGCGTTACGAAGTAGGCTCCGCAAGAACCATCTTTATTGTAAATTAGAGAAATGTTCATTTAAAGCTACTTCTATGCCTTACTTAGGCTTTATTGTTTCTGGATCGGGTCTGCAGATGGACCCAGAAAAAGTTCAAGCCATTCTGGATTGGCAACTTCCAGTGACTCAAAGCCATTCAACGTTTTGTAGGTTTTGCAAATTACTACAGACAGTTTATCTTAAACTATTCTAGTGTTATGGCTCCTATTACAGCCCTTACTAAGAAAGGGGCTTATCCTAAGAAAAGGCCAGTGGAGGCTTTAGAGGCCTTTTCCCATCTCAAAAAAGCCTTTTCTTCAGCACCCATCCTTCAACAGCCAATCCTCTCGCAGCCATTCTTTCTGGAAGTAGATGCATCTGCAGTTGGAGCAGTCCTCTCCCAACGTTCATCTGTTAATCGTCTGCTACCATGTGCTTTTTTCTCTAGGAAGTTTTTGCCAGCAGAACAAAATTACACTCTTGGTGATAAAGAATTGTTGGCGATGAAATTGGCTTTATCTGAATGGCGATATTTATTGGAAGGAGCACAACATGTAGTAACAATATTTACTGATCATAAAAATCGGTTATATTTACAAACGGCACAGTGTCTCAATCCTCGGCAGCCTCAAGGGTCCCTCTTTTTCTCTCGTTTTAATCTTCATGTCACCTTTAAACCTGGATATTTGAATAAAAGAGCGGATGCCCTGTCTCGGGCTTTTGACACTTCTACAGATTCTGATCCTCCTAATAATCGTCTTATCTTGGATCCTAAGTGCCTGATGGCCTCTACTGTGTCTCAAACTCCTTCTCCTGGCAAATCTTTTGTTCCCAAGACTCTTCGGAAAAAATTATTACGCTGGTATCATGCCTCTAAAATTTCTGGTCATGCAGGATTTGTGAAGACATATGAGCTAATATCTCGCTCATATTGGTGGCCATCTATTCGTATTGATGTTAAGGATTTTGTGGCTTCCTGTGATGTTTGTGCTCAGCATAAATCTTCTCGTTTGGCTCCTATGGGACCCTTGTTGCCTCTTTCCATACCCTCTAGACCATGGACCCACATCAGTATGGATTTTATAACTGATCTTCCTCTTAGCAGAGGTTACAACACAGTGTGGGTCGTGGTGGATCGCTTTTTAAAGATGACTCATTTTGTACCATTGAAAGGATTGCCCTCTTCTTCAGTTTTGGCACAACATTTTATTCAAGAGATTTTCCGATTACATGGATGTCCTCAGGAGATTGTTTCTGATAGAGGAGTGCAATTTACTTCTAAATTCTGGCGAGCATTATGTAAAGCCTTGGGAGTTCAGTTCAATTTGTCATCCGGATACCACCCACAATCTAATGGGCAGACAGAGAGAGTGAATCAAGATCTTGAGACTTTTATTCGTATGTTCTCTTCTGCTTCCCAGGATAACTGGATGGATCTTCTGCCATGGGCAGAGTTTGTGCATAATAATTTGTTTCATGAGTCTACTTCCTCTACTCCATTCTTTATTGTATATGGCTTACATCCTGGTTTGCCGAAGTTTTCAAATGTTCCTGCAGCTACAGAACTCATTCAAAATTTTTTGTCTACTTGGAACCAAGTTATATCTCAGCTTAAGAGGACTTCTATTCGATATAAATCAGCAGCTGACAAGAAACGTAGAGCTGTACCTGCTCTGAAAGTGGGTGACAAAGTTTGGTTGTCCACTTGAAACATTCGTCTTAAAGTCCCTTCAATGAAGTTCGCTCCTCGATTTATCGGTCCGTATAAAATTTTGAAAGTCATCAACCCAGTGTCCTTTAAATTAAAACTGCCAGCTTCACTTCATATTTTGAACTCCTTCCATGTTTCTCTGTTGAAGCCATTAGTTATCAATCGTTTTTCATCTACATCCTCTTCAACAGTACCAGAACTTTCTCAACAGGAAGACTTTTAGATTACTCAAATTTTGGATTCCAAAATTGTTTGTGGAGTGATTAAATATTTAGTAGATTGGAAGGGTTTCGGTCCTGAGGAGCGTTCCTGGGTAAATGTGTCTGATATTGAATGCTCCTGCATTATTACGCAAGTTCCACCATAAGTTTCCATGGAAAGTTATCTTTAAGTGTCCAGTGGCCACTTCTAAAAGGGGGGGGGGGTACTGTCACACGCCGGTCCCATAGCTAGGTACTGGCGTTGTGACTTGCCCTTTAAGATCTATGTTGGTGCTTGCTTTCACTTCAGAGTCTCTACCTGTCCATAGGTGTTTCTCGTTATATTGATTGGGACCTCCTTTTGAACCCTATTGGTCCTAGAGGACTATTTCAAGTTCCCGTAATCATGGACTCATTGTCTGATCTGCATGTTACTCACACTGCCGTGGGTTCTGGCTGCATATCTGACCTTTTGCGTATCTGCTGGATACTATCTGTGGCCGAAGTTACCTGTCATCATTGCTCTCCATCGGCTCCGCTGTATGCCAGTTCGTGGTTCATCTACAAGCTGAAGTTACGTGGTGTCATTCATCTGCACACAGAACTATTTGGGAGTTGTCTGCTACACCTGCGCTCATGTTGATTGGCTCCAGTACTATTCTACTCGGCTGTCTATGTTGCGGTATGCTATGTTGAACTACAATCAAGTTCTCTTGTCATCTGTGGTTCTATGTCTGGCACGGCTATTATTATTCTGCTGATTATTATTGCTGGACTGTTAATATGAATATACTGCTAAGCCGGGAGCCTCCACTTCAATACAAGTTGTGTTCATTATCAGCTGTCGTCTAATTGTGATGAACTCTTGCTTACCTGTTAACCGGATCTCCTGTGACCTGTAGTTCTACGCTCAGTATGGATTTCGTTATCACGCTGTACTTCTAGGCAACACCTTCTTGCTTACCCAAGTTCCTGGATAGCATATAACGTTCTTTGTTCCGCTATATGAACTATTGTGATACCTATTACCACCTGCTAAAGTGAATCATATTATACGTTTGGATCAGCCAAGTTTACATACTATTCTCATCGGACTTTTAGCTGTGTCAGTGGTTCACCTTCATCTGCTGTGTGTTTTGTGTGGGATCCAAATGTTCTATTACCATCTAGCGTTGAACTGTTATATTGTCTATTTCGCATGATGTTGCCATTGGTTACCAACTGAAGTGCATCTGTGATTACGATTGTATTTTATTATAACTGCTGTTGTATCTTCTATCAATATATCAAGTTGCAACACACTACCATCGTTTGTGTTATTGTTCCTTGTGATGCTCTCAAGTTAAGAACTTCAATTCCACTGTGTTCTGTCTCCACCACCCTCTGCTATCACCATCTAAGTAGAGGCTGGGGATCCATAATTATCCTTAGCCGTGACAGTTATAGTATTAAATATTTTAGATAGCTTAAGAAACTAACTAATGCTCTAGCTTCCAATATTATTGTACTAAAATTTATGGTGAAATGTTTTTTGTTGTCCAATTGTACTATTTTATTGTATAATAAAATAATATTAAGCTTGAATAAATTTATTTTAAAATAACTTTCTAGAAACTATGATGCAATTCATGGTCATCTTTCTAAATTTAAATTTCTGTTATAATCTATGAGGAAAACGTACAAAAGTGCA
This sequence comes from Mixophyes fleayi, assembly GCF_038048845.1. NCBI lineage: Eukaryota > Metazoa > Chordata > Amphibia > Anura > Limnodynastidae > Mixophyes > Mixophyes fleayi. The sequence continues at coordinate 55,209,092 of NC_134408.1, forward strand.
ATTTGCAGAAATAATGTAAAAAATGCAAATTGCCTGCTGCTTGGCAGATTTTCCCAAACTGTTCAAGGCTTATCTAAGTATTGTCTTATAATGAGGTCATAGCAAAGTTTCTTTCTAACAACTCTTACATATAGGTCATTTTGGGATAATCATTGTTCTGATGTTGGCTAAATATTTATGCGGGTTCCTTGCAGTGACCTGTTGGTTCCGGTTGGCATGTCCTTCCAGTATTTAAGCATAGTTATCAGAGATTTTTCAGACCTTGCCTTGACTTTAAAAGTTTCCCTTAAATTGCATTTCTAAATGATCTTTCTGACAGTGGAAATCAAAAGCTAGAATTATTTATATAGCTCTTTATAGTTCTCCCCTGGTTTATAACAGTCAAGTAATTTTATTTTCAAGTCGTCAGTCCGCAGCTTAGAGGAACCTAAGGTACAACATCCTGAGAAGTCAAAAGTATAAGAGTTTATATTTAGCACTGTACTTAATATAAACCAGCTTAATTTAAAGACTAGTAAAGCTGTAAAAGAATATAAAAATCCTGTCACTAATATCAATGCACAATACAAATAAAAATTTATATTGTGAGGGATTTGAATTAAGTAATTCAATCATTGGCATAAGTGGTTAAAAGCTGATGGCTTAGGCCATCTTGAAAGTTCTTTCTGTTTTGGTCATGGATTTTGATTCATATCTTTAAAAATAGTTCTGCGTGTAGGACCAAATATCCAATTAGGATATCAAAGATAGTTCAAAGCTTACGCAAGGTACACACTGGAGAATTGTCCGACCAATCTGTTATCTACAACAATTATACTTACAACTGAAGGTCCAACCGGTCAGGATATTCATGCATACACACTACACCCGATTTACCTTCAGATCTGTGCTATTCATCTGGTCCTATATTTGTTTAGGGAATGACAGCACAAAATTCATTCATTCCTGTCACACTGATTAACTGCCTTGTTATAGCTAGCCACATGTCATAACAAATTTAATTAGCTTCTGTGTCTCTGAAACAAAATATTCAATCTCAGAATGAACAAACAAATTTTTCCATCTACAGCACTCTCTACATTTAGTCACCGGGACATGTTCATTGCCGACATAGTGTCACGGGCACTAGGAGTCTTTGCCCAGGATATCACCAGATGATGTACTTACCAGAGTAATATAGCTGGTACTATGGTTCTCTGGTAGCAGGGTAACAACGGAACAGGAGAATCAGCAGATGGTGAGAGAATGCTCAAAGAAAGTCTATGACTAGCAGCAACTGGTAATGAGTAGATGAATGTACACGAGGAACCAGATGGACAAGTAAACGTGAGGAGAGTCAGTGGTCTGCGTACAGCAAGTTGTACCACTGCTATAGTGAGGAGGAATGTCCAGGAGTAGCGAGGAGGTAGTGAGAGTCAGTTGTCTGCGTATAGCAAGTTGTACCACTGTCTATAGTGAAGGAATGGATTCCAGGTGCAAGTAGGTAACGGGGAAGTCAGTGGTCTGCGTATAGCAAGTTGTACCACTGCTTATGTGAGAGGATACTAGAAACTGGTGTCACAGGGAAACAGGAGTCAGTGGTCTGCGTCAGAAAGTTGTACCACTGCTATATATATGTGAGGAGGGACACGAGGAGATGAATGTAATGCAGAGGATACACGGGGCACACAGAACTTGATCCCACGATGATATCCACAATACAATAATAACTGACAAGCGCTGCTTGAAGTATACAAAGTCACTAGAGCGATCCAGGTAATAGAACACAAAGTCAATAGTCACAATAGCTTCAGTAGATAGAAGACTCCGGAGATGAACACAACACAGTCCAGACGGATATGCAATACAAAAGCAAAGTCAATGGAAGGTATGCATACCGCGGTTCAGGAGAGCAGGCTGTCAGTGAGACGTGCAGGGATACCTGAACGGCTGAACGCCGGCAGGAGGAGAGACCACTGGAAGATGGGAGCGGTAATCAGGTTGGTGCAGCGCACGGCAGGTAACCAGTATCAACGGAGCAATACTCAGGAAGCAGTAGTAAGTAAAACTGGAAACATGATGAACACGGGAGAGTTGAGGCTGTCTGGTATCCGAAAGTAGTAGCGGAGGCAGCGGAGGGAAGACACGCTGAACACGGGAGAGTAGAGGCAGTCTGGTATCCGGTAGTAGAAGCAGATAGGAATCAGTGGAGAGCTGACACGATGAACACAGGAGAGTTGAGGCGGACTGGAATCCGGCAGCAGTAGCAGATAGGAATCAGCTGAGTGCAGGCACGGTGAACACAGGAGAGTTGAGGCGGACTGGAATCCGGCAGCAGTAGCAGATAGGAATCAGCTAAGTGCAGGCACGATGAACACAAGAGAGTTGAGGCGGACTGGAATCCGGCAGCAGTAGCAGATAGGAATCAGCTGAATGCAGGCACGATGAACACAGGAGAGTTGAAGTGGTCTGGAAACCACAAACGTAGTAGACGGGAATCAGCTGGAGCTGAATACACGAGGAAACACAGGAACACCTTCAGAGGCTCATGGGGAATGAGACTCCAAGATCAGGCAACCAGGTAATGATCACAGGTGGTTTAAATAGGGACGGTTGCCTGATCATCCAATCAATCAAAAGCAACAGGTACTGAAGGTTTAATAAGGGCTGCACATGCGCAGACCCTCAAGATGGCGGACGGCCACGGTTCCTGAACACAGGAGAAATGGCACTCACAGTCCGGTGAGTGACACATAGGCTGAAAAGACCATGACTCTGTAAATTCTACGGAGATCCTGAACATAAGTGCACACACTTTGGGATCGGAAGGAGATTTGAGCGATATTATCAAACATGCCGACCAATCAAATGAAATGACAATTGGCACTTTGGAACGACTGTTGTTCATTGTATAAATATACATACTAACACGATATCTGACCAAACATTCATATTTTGACTGATTGGCCTTATGATTGGCTGAAAAACCTCCAGTGTGTAACTAGCCTGAGGCAGACCAGCACGAAGATACAGATACACCTGCCTGGGGGCTGGTGCAAATACACTCTGATAATGATACTTCCATAATTGCTCATGGCTATATTATAAGATCTAGTATTTGTTTTTTGTATGAATTTTTGCTATTTGCAGTCAGACAACACAGCACTGGAATTTATTAGATATACATATTTTCTTATTACACTGAATAGCAAATTGGTATCATGCAGCAAAATAAATGTCAGCAAAGATTTCTGCTTAGGACCTTAGAATCATGTTTTCTTAGGCTTATGCGATTGTGTGTGAATAGTGTGCTACTATTGACACTGTAAAAAAAATGTTTTCTACTCTCAGATTTGTTTATGCTTTGAAAGTAAAACACGCCAGGATTCCTAGCAGTAATATTTTGTATTATTTTTTTTATAATAGCCATGCAAACCTTGTGTATTGTTTCTTTAGGACATATGTGTTTTTGTGATGACAGACGTTTTTTAGTTGGGGGGGGATGATGAAACTCCTTTAGCTAATAAATTATCAATTTTACAATATTACTTAATTTTTATGCATGCCTTAGGGTCAGTGAATGGTATAAGGCCATGGTCGGGAATCAAACTCATGACCCCAGTGCTGTGAGGCAGATGTGCTAACCACTACGCCACTGTGCTGCCCCAACCAAAAGTTGATAAAAAATTATTAAAATACAAGAATAACGTTTGCTGAAGGTTTTATGTAAGCTATGTAACAAAAAAGAATCTGCACTGTATAAAGAGAGTAGTAAAACAATATATTATTTATTGATTGATTTACTATCTTTAAAAATCTTTAAAAATGTGATCTTAGACATACTATAAGTGTACAGTACAGCTGTATAGTGAAAAAACTGTTTAGTTACTGAGAAAGGGTCACATTTACTAAAGGGAAATTCGATGAAACTGCCAGTTTCCGGCCGTTATAAAAACCGCCGGATTGATTAAAGGCCAAACCATCATTAAAACGGCCAAAATTATCATTTTTAAAAATCACCACTTTATAGATCACTAGTTCAATTTTAACAATGATGAACATACAACAGCAGGATTTACTAAGCTGGGGTTTGCAAAACATCCATTCAAATGACCAAAACTAAAGATTTAGTTGTGAGAGGTGAGACTGATCATACTATTTGAGCTATCTGGCCATTCAGAACATAAGTGAAAGCACCATTGACATATAAATGACAACAATTAATTTATAATTAACTTATGAGGGGAAATTTTAATTTTAATTATATTATGGGAACAATGTTTGAGCTATCAAGCCAATCAGAAGCAGGTATAGGAAACCTGTCTTTTTTCTGGTGGTTTTTATGGCGGTTTTGAGCAAACTACCAGGGGTTATACTAAATCCCTGGCTCTGCTCCCAAACTCAGACTTGGTGACAACAACTAACCCCTCTTATTGACAATCATTACTAGATGAAGGACAAAAAGAGAGATATGAGAGTAATGGGGCATATTAGATTGAGCAGGAGCTACGATTCCACCAGTCTGGGCCAGGATCTTCGAATAGTCAGTTGCAACTATTCCCTGCAAAACATGCCCTCACTTGAAAAAATTTTACGCTATCATCAGCAACTGCCACCAACATCTTTTACCTAATTCTGGAAAGTATATCTTTGAATGCTTTTCCTAAGTTTCTGGGCACTCATCTGGCTATACAATTGCTGCAATCTTATGCAAACCTGTAAACTGCCATAATAAACTGCATTTCTTGGCATCATTTCCATTTGTTCGAGTGTATAAAGGTACCCACTAGAGGATATGAATCCTGGTGTCTTCACATTTAAGAAATACAAAGGCAGAGATTATGATGTAATAGTGGACAGGAAAGAACTTTTAACATATAAGGATAAAGAGAAAGAAAAAATACCTGAGGAAGAGATATTCTTTTTCACTCTCTATAATAGCTCAGTTACCTTTGTTGAAAACATTTTAAAAATGCATCGTAATGTGCTCTTAAAAGATGAGGATTTAAAAAGTATGATTTCAAGGGAACCAAAAATGACATATAGAAGAGTTCTTAATTTGAAGCAAGAGTATGTAAAAAGTTCTCTGCGCGAAGAAAGGAACAGAATAATGGAACCTGTTTAGGAGAAAGCAATGTTTAATTTCCATTGCTGTAATTGCTATTGATACAACACTTCTATAAAAGGAAAAAATCAAATCAAATATAATTTTGTGATTCAAAAGAGTGATATACATTATGTACTGGACTGCTCATGTGGATTTAAGTATATATGGAGTACCACAAGGAAACATAAATCGGATTATATGAACATAAGGAAAATATTAAGATATGCTTACAGAATTGCAATGTATCATTCCATTTTGATAAAAAACATAATAAGTATAATAATGATCTAAACATCTTAAGTTGTTAGGAATCAATAAAGTGGAAATGGTTGGAGAGGAGGGGATTTTGATAAGAGAATGACACAAGAAGAGAGTACGTGGATCTATAATGTGCAAACTTTACTCCACCTCCTCCCTCTGGGGTCAAAATTTCGATTTTGCTTTGATGTAATTTTTAGAATAGGTTATTGAATAAATAGGGTAGTTAGTTTAGCGGCATGATTTTTATCTTTAAGATTTTGGACATATTTTGAATATTTGGTTATTTTATGGTTAAAAGAGGGTTCATCTATGTGAGTGTTTTTATTGTATAACAAAGCTCTTGTTAATTTATCATTTCTAATATAATTGATTCATGATATGGTAGTGTGAAATCTACCCCCAATATTTATCTGTTTGTGTGGAGACAGAACTTTTTGAAGGTATATAACAATAAAATACTTGTTACCGTCGCTAACAATAGCCAGCAGACCACCTTTTATGGGATCAACCCAAACCCCAACCTGAAATATAATATACTATGGAAAAGATGTTATTAGTGATAGACCTATAAACATGAGTTACCAATATAACAGTACACGTGTCAAAACAATCGGTAGTAGTCATATTTGCGACAGTCGCAAATGACGAAAATAATACTGACACCAAAATCCCAACGCTTTAAATAATAACATGTATAAAGTACATAACATTGTAAATACCAACATGGAGAAAATTCTGACAGGTTAAATACCTACCTGGTGAAAATACTGATATGGATAAAATATAGACAGTATAATTGACAAAAATGAAAATGCAGACAAATACACTGCTGGCATTAAAATGGTAATGCTGTACAGCACCAGAAATAAACATCACCAGCAATAAACAGTGAAAATAAATATATAAACTTTAGAAAAAAAAAACGTCCTTCCTCTGTTCATGGCAGCCCAAGCTTGCTTGGACCTGCAGGTTTCCAATGTAAAATAGTGTTACATTTACTTATTTGGGTTTTATTTACACATGTATTGCCCCACACGCACCACCACCACCCAGGATGAGCACTTGTGCTATCAGCCCTCTTTTTTTGTGTATCCCTACTCCCTAGGAAATCCAGCCTGGGGCTCATTGCCATCATGGCAGAGGGACCCCCTGCTGCAAGTTCCCCTGCTATGGTGCCACCAGCCTCGGCTGGCTGAGCAAAGAGCTGGTTGAAAGAGAATCTGGGGGACCACACGTTGTTTGTCCCTCCAATTTTCCTCCAGCCAGCATTATGGCAGCACTACAGTTAATATGAGTTGAGAGAGGGAGAACATTTTTATTTACATTTATTTATTTTTACTGTTTATTGCCAGACCCACTCGCATTGCTGTTTAATGCCAATGCCAACAGTGTGATTCCCTGCATCTTCACTGTCGGCAATCAAACTGTCGATATATAATCCGTGTCGGTATTTTCACCATGTAGTATTTAGCCTGTTTGGATTTTTCCCATGTCGGTATTTACACTGTTAGGTATTTTCTACATGTCAGTATTTACTGTGTCAAGATTTTGGTGTTGGTAGTATTTCCGTTGGTATTGTGACAATCAGAAATTAATACCCAACTTAATAAAATCTCCACATAAACAAGTCCCAATGAAGACATATATTCCTGAATAAAAGTCTTCTTAATTTCTTTGTGTACACAATGGGAAAATCAAAAGAGTGGTATGTCTGATGAAAACACCTTAAATGAAACGTAAAACGATTGTGGGAAATGTGATGCAATTACACGTAATATCTTCAATCTCCAATAAATCCCAAACCGTTCATAATTTCAGCAAATAAAACCAATTTGAATCTTGCTTCATTTAAACAAATACTTGGCCCCCTTTGTGATTGCACTTACTGGGCAGACAATTTCAATGAACCTGCAGGTTAGATATCTTTAACTGTAATCTCTGAAGTCCTCTATTCATATGCAATAGTATATATATATATTATAATAATATATATATATATACTATATATATGTGTGTGTGTGTATATATATATATATATATATATATATTATAATAATAATATAATAATATAATAGTATATATATATATATATATATATATATATATATATATATATATATATATATATTATCACAATATGTTTTTCCAGATTTAATGTATCAATTGTATTTAACAGTAAGGATGAAAATATAGTACAATATATAAAAACCAATGAAGTCATTACTATGCAAAACATTAATATGTAACTGTGTATATAATCCCAGTGATCATGCAGCTGAAGAAAATGACTATGTGTTTATGAATACAAATACCTCAGCACAACTATTATTATTATTATTATTATTATCTTTTATTTATAAGGTGCCAGAAAGGGTCAGCAGGGCCGTATAAAAGATATACAGAAAACAGTGATCCATGACACAACATGATACAGGAAGAACAAAATACAAAGACCAGACGTACTGAATGAACAAAAATACAGGTAACATGGTAATGCAGATCAAATTATTTCTGGGACAGCGAGTGAGCGTGATGGTTGTAAACAGCGAGAAGTAGGCCGAAGCTTAAGAAAGCCTATTTGATTGCTGCGGCATTACTCATCAGCTTGCACTATGTTGAGTTTAAGACCTGGGGGCATCTGAGTATCTATGAGCTTATCCAGCTCTACCAGACAGACGGCTGCTATAGATGAAGACCTCTGCTGCTTGTTCTGCAAGCTTATGATAATAGCTGGTAGCCAAAACACTGAGCTCACCAGGGTACCCAGGCCCATGCTGCACACCACCGATTTATTCTTTTGCTTCTTTATGCTGGTGGTCCAGTGGGAATGCTGTGCAGACAGCTTGTGTGATCTGTGCATGGGCTGTCACATTGCATACCACTCACTGTGGCCACATCATTCCTAGAATACTGTACTATAGCTTGTAGTACAGTATTCTATGAATGGATTGTCTGGCTGCAGTGAGTAGTATGTGATGTGACAGCCTGTGCCCGCACTGCACAGGCTGCCTGCATTGAATCACTGCAGGTAGTGCCTAGATCCTTTTTACCCTGTGACTTCACAGGTCATGTGGCTGCAGCAGACACATGGTACAACGTGCAGGAGCTGCTGGAAATCTTTATGTTCCTGTGCTGTCACTGGGGGAGAAAAAGGCAAGAAGAAGGGGTAACGTGATGGGGACGAGGCATGTGTATGTGTAAAACATTTGGGCATGGATGCATGTGTATGTGTATAGCATGTGAGCAGAGAGGGACATGTATGAGTAAAGCTGCTTTGGCAAAGGGGGCATGTGTGTGTGTAAAGCTGCTGGGCAGAGGGGGTATGTGTATGTGCAAGCATGTGGGCTGAGACGGATGTGTGTGTAAAGCTTGAGAGCAAAGAGGGCATATGTCTGAGTAAAGTTGCTGAGCAGAGGGGGCATTTGTATTGAATAAAGCTGCTTGGCAGAGGGGGCATATGTCTGAGTAAAGCTGCTGTGCAGAAGGGGCGTGTGTGTGTGTGTGTGTGTGTGTGTGTGTGTGTGTGTGTGTGTGTGTGTGTGTAAAGCTGCTGGGCAGAGGGGGCATGTGTGTGTCTACATCATAGCAACACGGGCTATTTTTACGCATTATTGATAGTGCAAATCAACACCGACATAAGTGTTATATGGACACTAAATCTTCAATACAAGTTACTTTATCAAGATAAATGTATATTTGTGAATATTATTAGCAGAAGTGTGTCAGGTGTGTACCAGACCAAAAGTTATTTGGGTTAGTTGGGTTAGTAGGGGAATGCTTTTTATAGGTATGTGAAACTTCCTGTCAATAATCTGACTGAAGTACTCTGCAGTCGTCCTCTTTTCCTCTGAAATGGCTGATAACTGGACCTCCCTGGCGGTTATAGCATTTCTAGTTGTTAGGAACCCCAACAGCCAGCACCACAAAACCCGGAGTCTACTCTGTAGCCTGGTGTTCGCTGGAGCCCCTAGTGGTGGGGACAGACTTGGCTGCAGACTACAGAGGGTTGTAAATTGCGTACTGACTGGGGGGAACCCCAGGACAACGAAGTGAGGTCCAGAAAAGGGTCAAATAGGTCATAGGCAAACTAGCAGTGTCAGTATCCAGGCCAAAGATCAGGGGTCACAGGCGAGCAAACGAGGTCAAAATCCAAGCAAGAGTTTAAAATGTCACAGGTAAAAACGTAGTCAATTCCAGGCAAAAGGTCAGCAACAAAAATCCGATCAGAGGATATCCAGAGAACGAGCAGGGTAGTATACTGGGAAGCAGGGACTATAACCGGCAGGGAGGGCTGCCCCTTCCTGCCTTAAATACTAGTGTGGACCAATAGGAACCCTCCCTGGGAGGACATGAGAACAGGGCCCACCTGGGCAATAATTACAATATTCTTTTGCGCATGCGCCCGGCTGACCTAGGTGCCGGGACGCGGCGCTACGGCCAAAGAGCGTCTCGACCGTTGCCTTGGCAACGGCCGGGAGATAGCGGAAGTGACGTCCCGGTCGTCATGACGACGGCCGGGACGAGAGGGCACCAGAGGAAGCGAGTCGCGGCGGTGCCTGAAGCCGCCGCGGCTCGTTACACTAGTTGAGATGTTCACTGACCCCCTTGTTCTGGTTTTGGTTTTGGATCTGGCTTAACTTTGTGTTTTAGATTTGGTTTTGGTTTTGGCAAAACTGACCTTGCGTGTTTTGGTTTTGGTTTTGGATCCTGATTTTTTTATTGAATCCCTATTTTTTTTTTTGCTAAAATCACATTTATTTTTTTTACCCCTACATTATTATTAACCTCAATAACACTAATTTCAAGTCATTTGCAGTCAATTTTGACAACCTATCATAAACTTTCAAACAAAGACTACAGATTTAGAAGACCAAGCCTGCCAGACCTATTATTTCTATTTCAGCAATGACAATTAGCAATGGAGCAATGGAGCTCTCCTGAATGTCACTGGAGACTTTGAAGAACACTGCTACCCCTCCTCTTTCTTTTCTACCTATAACGCTGCCTAACTGCACTAGAGACTGCCAAGAACTGTGATACCCCTTCTGTCTGTGTCCCTCTGTGAAATGGCGCTGGATCGCCGTGGAGGGTGGCACTTATAGAATCCAAAGCTCATGAGATCCGAGATCCAATAATATAACAATGACGTTTTGCCTCTGTTTCAATTCTGAAGGCGCGCAAAAGTATCAAGCTGGTTTGGCTCTGTACTCGGATCTGCTAAGATCGGGTGTGTTCGGTTCTTGGGGAACCGAGCCTGAGCATCTCTAGTTTCTAGTCATGTGCTGTTGCTGACCTGCTGTTGGATTCCTGTCTGCCTGATCTTCCATTGGACTTTGCCTGTTTGCCTGTGACCCTGACTTTTTGGCTTGTATTTGTGACGTCACTGTTTCGCTACAGACCTCTGACCTTGGCCTGCTACTGACCAACCACTCCAGTTCCATCTGCGATACGGCCATCATTGATGAGCTTTTACTACTCTGAGCTTCAGACCTGGGGGCATCTGAGTCACTGTGAGCATATAAAGCTCTACGAGAAAGGCGGCTGCTAAAGGTGGAGACCTCTACTCTAAACTATTCTAAAAGCTCATCTTGGTGGTTGTGAGCCCTAACACTTCCTGATGTTATTACCTCACTCTGACTGTGTGGGTCACATGAAGAACTAGTGGTCGGGGGTTGGCGGCAGTTGGTGAGGAGGGGTCGGAGGGGAGGGGGCCCTGCCTGTTTCATTTCTACTGGGCCCCGCAATTTCTGATGGCAGCTCAGACTCCAGCACCTGTAAGAGATAAACCTCCTGACATCTGCGCATGCATCCACATTTGATTGAGTCCTTTTGGGTGGCTTCACTGCACAAGTGTAAGGGGGCTGATGTAGCAACCCGGTTAGTGTGATTGCATCATACCATGAGGGGGTTGGCAGGTGCATCGGTAAGCATTGTCCCCTCCTGCTTTGCTTACCAGGCTTATTGTATTCTGCGGGCCATGCATCCTAGTACTAAGGTCTCAATAACCAGTACCACTTAATCCTATTTTCCCTTTTTATGCATAATACAGTTATATTATTATTATCTCCCTGACATTGAGTAACATTATCTAGTTTACAATATTTTAGTATCCCCGAATCTCTTTGAATTTCAGATTTACCCAATTTGGTCTCATTTAAAGTATAAAGTAATTAATTATATGACCTAGAATCTTAACCTTACATTTATGTTAAACTTCATCTGCCACTCCTAACTTTCCAATTTGTTCAAATGCTCAAATATTGCCACAAAACCTGCAAAGGGTGAGATAGCAAGGCATATATTCTCTGTTTATTTGCCAATTCGTGTCACAAGACACAATCATACATAATAGCATTCCTTCCGTTCATTTTCACTAAATAAATCTTGAAATAATGAGCATCAGGGGAGCTGTAAATGTCTTTTGTAAGGCTATAGGCATTTTTGATCCTTACTGAGATCCTTGCTGATTGGACACTTTATCTTCCATGCACTGTGATTCTGGGATAATCCAGACGAATTCAATCCTTGAAATGCAAATTGTAAATTGCTTAAATCTGGATGAATTACTGAATCTATAGAAAAGAATTGCTTATCTCTATTCTCACCTTTTTTTACTCATGAAGTCACACAAACATTTTAAAAGTGCTTATATGGTGAGGACTTTTCAAGTTGTATAAAAGCAATTTATTCCTAACCTAAAAAAATAAAAGTAAGAGCATGTGAGGACACTGGGATTGGAACAAAATTCTAAATACCTTGTCCTCTAGGTTCACAGGTCACAAAGGAAATAAGACAGGATAGAGATAATAAAAGGATAGAGATAATAAACCCTTTATTAAATAAAATGCACACACTTAGTAAAATACAACAGTGCTCCCCAAGGAGAAACGTGTTCCCCCACAAAATATATCAAGTGTCAGAAAATCACCAATGCAAGTGAAAACTCCCCACCAAAGTCCCCATCAGGTTACCTCCCAGTACAGAGTCCTAGCAGGCCCAACCTCCTGGTAATAAAGTCCACAGCTAACAATCCAAGTGGGCAAGGGGTTATGATAAAAAGTTAGGTGGGTCTGTGTATCTTGCTGATCCCAGCCACTCAGCCAACTCTCCACCAGCTTGATGGGACCTGGAGTATTAGTCTCCTTACCAATGTAGGCTCACCAATTCCCCAGAATCTGTTAGTGTCTCCCAATGGAGTGGTGACAGAATCAGTCCTAGAGGTACAGTGTCCAATCTGTTTGAAGTAGCTCATGCTTCAAGCATTCCTTTCTGGAACTGAGAGAATATGGTTATTCTCAATCAGTCCAAGTCCTTGCTCCTTTAAAATTCTCTAACTACCCCCAGGCACTCCTTTTTGTCCCTTCTCAAAAGACACCCGATCCTGGCCCCCATCCTGAGTCAACCCCCAGCTCATTGTCCCTGTCAGGTTAGCTGATGAATAATGGAGTGAGATCCTGCTGTCTCAATGAGTATTGACTAAAATTTCCCTGGAGGCGTGGTGTCTAACAAAATGGGAGGTATTCACCAGGGATTCCCGCAAGGGAATATGGGCTTCTGCGGCTCCCACCTTGCAGTTTGCGGCCCTCCAGGAAAGCTCTCAATGTGAAAGCTGAGAACATTGCAGAGGAATAATCCAATTTGGACATCAAATGGTGGTATTTTATTATAAAACATTAATACAAAAGTTCAATGCAGACTTGAGTGTTTTGCAAATGATGATCACAAAGGCTTGTAGGAATAGTGACTTTCAGAAACATTCATTATTACAAGCTGCACATGCTATTATCAGATTCTCAATTATTAGTAATCTTGAGGTACAAGAATCAACAAAGTCCAAACATATTCAGCCACGATAGACACAGCTTGATACGGATTATGGAGCTGATAACAGTAATCAACAATGTAGGCCAAATAGATGATAGATGTGAATCATAGCGTTTACCACAAGCCATGGGGAATATATGCAGAGATCAAAACAGTCCAGCACCCAGTAGTGATGAACACACGGCAGCAATGAATAGCAGCCTTACCACAGATAGTGGAACAGGTAACAAAGTCAGCAATGTAGATTAAGCAGGGAACAGATGTAGCGCATAACGTTTTACCACTAGCAGTGGAACAAGCATGCAGAAATTGAGGAAATCCAGCAACCAGCAGCGATGACCAAACAGCAGCGATTAACACAGCAGCTTTACCACAGATTGTGGAACAGGTAACAGGTGTAGATCATAGTGTTTACCACGAGCAGTGGAACAGGTATGCAGAAATTGAGGAAATCCAGCAACCAGCAACGATGACCACACAGCAGCGATGAACACAGCAGCTTTACCACGGATTGTGGAACAGGTAATAGGTGTGGATCATAGCGCTCACCACAAGCAGTGGAACAGGCATGACTTGAAGAACCAGCAATGCAAGGAGTAACACTGACAACGCAATAGCACTTGAAGCAGTACAAATGTCAATGCAAATTCTTACCACTCAAATTGGATTAAGTGGAGCTGTACAACTGATGGTCAGGATGCAGACCAGAGTGGATGTGGAGTTGCTGAACAAGAGAGAGCTGTACAACCAGATATTAGAAAACAGAGCAGATTGTATAAATGGTAATAGTACTGCTGTCACAGCTTTCTTGAGACACCAACAATTCAGCCAAGAATGGAGTGCTGAGTATTTGGAAGCCAGGCAGGTAATAGGAACATGAGCCAGGAATCAGAATCAGAACTGTAGTCTGATGTAGCCAGGGATCAGAACCAGAATCGTAGGTAGGTGTAGTCAGGGATCAGAAGCAGAAAGCAGACACAGGATAATACAGCACTAGAATCAGGATGCTACTGCTAGAAGAAGAATGCTATCACAGGCAATGATGGAATATCAAGGCAGGCGTTAAATAGAGCAGGCAACCAATCAGTATAACACAGGTAACACACCTGCAATACACCTCAGCCTATCCTAACACATGCAGATTGCACACCTGCATTGCAGCTCAAATTAATTGAAAGCAAACAGCTCTCACATGCAGGGAAACAGCAACAGAAAAGGCATAGGCAGGAGCCTAAAACATTATCTCCACTAACTGAGGATGAAGTATTTGCAGTGATATCATCATCTCACCCTACAATCTGCCCCCTCGTCCCTATTTCCTCCCAACTTCTCCACTGTATGTCCCTCAAGCTCATTCCTTCAAACTGTCTTTCTTCACTTGCACCTTTTCATCATCCTTTAAACATACTCACATCTTACCAATTCTAAAGAAACATCTCTTGACCCAGCTTCTCTCTCCAACTATTACCCTATTTTTCTCCTTTGCATCTAAATCATTTGGCATGGCTGGTTTCATTAAGACGTGTCCACCTAGCTGGAGGGGAAGTGTAAAAAGTAAGCAAGCATGTTTGTAATGGTCCCTCTACAGGTCTACAATGTATTGCATTGCAATGTCTCATGCCAGTTTTTGCTCAACACTAGTCTTGTAGTTGAAGCAGTTTTATGTTTTTTTTAGCTTTAAATGAAAATTATATGAAGTAAATATAGAGACAAATATTTTGCTAAATATTTTTTTGTAGTCACTAAACATTGACCCCCTAAAACACATGTGCAGCAGGTAAAAAATATTTTTCGTATAGGATATCTAATAAACCTATGGTGCACTGTAAGTCTAATGTGTCTTAAAAACTATAAACTCAAATTGCAAATCATGTAATAACCAAACTTAAAACTACATATAAATATTAAAAATAATAGTGATAATAGGAATGATAAAGTATATATTAAAACATAAACACTAAAAACAATGTAGATTGAAGAACCACAAACCAGCTACAATGAGCCAAAAATTCTGCTGGAAAGGGACTATGGAAACCACCTATTTATACAAAAACAGAAAAATCAAGTGCTGAAAATGGCTCAATATAATAATAATAATAATAATAATAATAATAATAAATATTGACACAGTGAGCAATGATCAATAATAACAACACAATTTATTAGAACATTAATAAAAACATATGTAACTTAGGTGACTTATAGTTCACTGTGAGCTGTCATACCAGACTCTAGTCCCTGATCATGGCCAGCAGGGTTTCAATACCAAACAGCAGATGGTACAAATCCTGAGAACGGCTGTCCGTAAATGAAAACTCCTCCTTCGATGTTGTAACCATATAAGCTCACGGACTTCAGCATTATCTCTGAGGTCTTGGTGAAACTAATGGTGTTGAATAAAATGCATATGATCGTGCAAAATCCACAAAGGTGTCCACAGGACATAATGTAGGATATCCCAAACTAAATATTGTCATACCACTAGTTAGACCTTTTCCCCTCTGAAGAAATTATCAACTGGATAAGGAAGCACATCATCATTTTATTCTATCAACTTTGTTTTGCTGGCCTTGATCAGAGGCTAGACGGAGTCCGGTATGACAGCTCACAGTGAACTGTAAGTCCGCTCATTTTGTTCAAGTACAACCTCTCAAGTACATCAGCTCGGTGCTGCTTCACTGCTGTCTATTGCGAGTGGTCATTCTCCGGCTCAGCTGGCCTTGTGTGATTTTCTTTCATTTGACCATCTCTCATTAACATCATTCAGTGCAAATAAATTTGACATTCAATCAAGTTCTGCACAATATTTGAAAAACAGGATTGTATCAGAACTTTGGTATAGTTCTAGAGACTTATGCATATTATTACTGACATCAGATTTATTTGCCTGTTATTGATACATACATTCCATATAGTTTTTAGCATGTTGGTTTAGTTATTATTTATTTGCAAGCTGTGATTTAAATAACATAGATTTTTTTACCTACGTTTCAACTAATGTTTTAATAAATTGTAATGTTATTATTGATGGTTGCTCACTGTGTCAATATTTATCATTATTATTATTATCATTATTATTATTATTATTATTATTATTATTATTATTATTATTATTACTATTATTATATTGAGCTGTTTTCAGCACTGCATTTTTCTGGTTTTTGCATATAAATATATTTCTCAGTTGACCATCGAATGAGAAATAATTGTACAATGGCATATTTAGCTTATGCAGGTTTTACAAAGCTTTAAACCAAGGTATTAGTTCATTTCTGTATTAAGATGGTGACATATAATGGCATTACAAGGAATAAAAGAAAAAAATGTGAAACAATTATTCAGCAATATACGATGCAATAGCAGTTGGCAGCACAGATGGCAACACATGGTAAATATGTGAGAAACTTATTGTAGTTGGCAAATTTTCTCCTGTTTGAGTTTTTTTGAGGCACTGCATGCAATATTTCAGGAAATTTTGTGAATAATCAAAGTTTATATGGCATGTTAATGCAACATGACAATGCTTTATATATTTTTTTAAAGGTTGTATATACTAAATTATATTGCATAGATTATATGTTGCAGTGTGTTCTGTTACACTGAAACACAACAATAAGAGTGTAATAATGTACTGACACAATAAATTCCCTAAAAATAAATCTGATTTTTTAAAAATCCATGGAAAGAACTATTTAGAATAACTTGTTAAGACATATATCTTTCTCTAGCACAGAGTTTCCCAAACCCAGTCCTCAGGGCTCCCCAACAGTGCAGGTTTTCCATATCTCCTTGCTGGAGCACAGGTGTATTCATTACTGATTGACACATTGTAACAGATCCACAGGTGGTCCTAATTATGTCAGATGTGATCTGGAAAACCTGCACTGTTGGGGAGCCCTGAGGACTGGGTTAGGGAAACCCTGCTCTAGCATACGGTGTCTTATTTTAAATCTTCAAGTATAATAGAGAAAAACAATTGAAATCATTATGAATGAATACTAAAATAATTTTAAATATTTCTCACTACGAATTTACACAAAATATCTGAAGTAAAGTCATAATATATTTGTAACTGTAACACTAAGATGTAGATTTACAAAACCTTCTAAAAAACAAAAGTGGACCTGCTGCCAATAGCAATCAAACAGATTCTAGCTATCATTTATCTTGTGCATTATAGAAAATGGTATACTAATGATATATAAACTAGAATCTGATGTCAAGCATCTTGCAACAGTTACAAGTATTTATGAGACAATAGTAGTTATTTACTTAAGTGCAAAACTGCAGGCCCACAGCGCAAGGTAAGTTTTGGGACAGACATTTTTTGTGTGAATTCACTCACTTTGATGGAAAGTCCATCAAATTGATTTTATGGAACAAGGTATTTAAATTACATTAACTGGGTGGAAAAGGTTCATTGGCTCATTTAAGGGCTCTGGTTTTCACATAGCTAAGTATGTTTATCCTGGCAAAAATAATTGTTTTACTCATCTTCTGTGGTGGCGTCGTTCGGAGAAATCCCCTCAATAAATCACATCTAGGATGCACTCTGCTGTTTATACTTACTTTCTTGCAAGGAAAGCATCCAATCCATTCTTTTATTATCTTTGTGAATTGTCATCACCAGCTCGTGTGGTAAGGAACCACTCTTAAGGTGAAATACCCTTTCACCTCATCATTATCAACATCAACATTTATTTATATAGCGCCAGCAAATTCCGTATCGCTTTACAATTGGGAACAAACATTAATAAGACAATACTGGGTAATACATACAGACAGAGAGGTAAGAGAACCCTGCTCGAAAGCTTACAATCTATAGGACAATGGGAGTTAGAAACACAAGGGCATGTGCTACATCATATTGCAAAATGGACCAGCCAGACTGCAAAGGTAAAAGTACTGAGTGGGCTATGTGTGTTGCAATGTTGGTCAGAGGGTTGTTGTCCTGCGTTAGCAGTGTAGAGGATGGTAATAGGGTAATCTAGGAAAATTAAGATGAGGGTTGAGGAATATCATAACCTTGTCTGAAGAGGTGGGTTTTCAGTGAACGCTTGAAGGTTTGAAGACTAGAGGAAAGTCTTACTGTGCGTGAGAGGGAATTCCACAAAGTGGGTGCAGTCCGGAAAAAATCCTGTAAACGAGAATGGGAGGATGTGATGAGAGTGGAGGAGAGACGTAGATCTTGTGCAGAACGGAGGTGTCGAATAGGGAGATATTTTGAGACAAGTGAGGAAATGTATGTCGGTGCAATTTTGTTGATGGCCTTGTATGTTAGTAGAAGAATTTTATATTGGATTCATTGAAATACAGGCAGCCAATGTAGAGACTGACAGAGTGGCTCAGCAGAGGAACAACGGTTTGTAAGGAAAATGAAGCTAGCCGCTGCGTGCAAAATAGATTGTAGGGGTTCGAGTCTGACTTTGACTTTTTTCAAATGATGTTAAAACTTATTTGATTCATTTGCAATTAAAGACTCATTATCTTTGGTATGGTCCCTGGCACAAAAGGTTTCCAGACATATGTTTGCATTGACAGAATATTTATTTATACTTATTAATTAGGGTACTTTGTAGGTGCATTTTTCCAAAGCAAACAAGCAATCCTAATTTTCTCCCTCTTTTATAAATTAACACTTCCATTCTCTTTATTAATGAGGTTAATCCTCTCTAGTTCTTCTATGTCCTTATTAAAGTATGGTGCCCAAAAAAGTACCTCATATTCAAGATTTTGTCTAATTAATTCAATGGTAATATTCTGTTTTGCCAATTGCTAATTTAAACAGAGATTTTCAGCTTGCTCATAGCGGAGCTGATTCATTAAAGAATGTAAATACCGCTATGTGCAGTATTTTGAGTAAAATCGCTCTGCTCATGCCCAGAACCGGATTATATGCCAGTGAACACAGCAACATCCAATTGATCTTTGATTGCAAAGGACCCTTACTTCAGTCTGTGATTTTATTGGCAGAACAGGGAGTGGAATGGGGGTATGCACATAGTCAATGTACAGTAAGGATGTGTCAAGCTTGAGCGCATGCAGTAGCGTTCATTAAAGCTTTGGGCATCACTAAGGTACATGTTTTTCTATAGTATCACTTTCACCTGCTACAGTTCGGGTGTAAGTGCCAATTGCTAGCTATGACGGCTCTGTATGTATACTAGAACATGTGTTTACAATCAGGAACAACTGTCAAAATGCATTTTATGTACAGTAGACATTAAAAACATCATGATAAATGAATTGGAGTGATTTTTATTTTTTTAAATAAATCCTTAATATTATTATTATTAGCAGGACACAACTTACACACTGAATACTCTAAATAGCATACAATGGTAATAAGGCTACATTATGAACATGATGGATGTAACTTCTCTGTATTCAAGTTTGAGCACAATTCAACCCATAGTTATTTTATCTTGTAACATCAAATTTACATGACCATTAACTTTACTTTCTTGGAACACCAATGGGTATCATATTTGCTACCAGTACTGGATCATGGGACACAGAGAGTAAATTCATTTGAGATTCCTCTAATCCCTATGTAACAAAGCTGGGATTTTGGCAAATTTTCATTAACACTAATAATTTAAAGGGACAAAACTACTGTCTGTAGTTTCAGTCAATTATTACATAACCAATATTAATTTTCTGGATATAACTGTCTTTATTGAAGACAAGAAAAGTAGAGAGATAAAGAAAAACAGGAGAGGCACACCAGTCCCTAAATAAATCCTAATTAATAAAAGGTCACATTTTATTAGAAAAATGTATTAAAAGATATTTATTTTCAGAAACAAGGTGAAAAATTGGTCTAAAATGGTGGTGTCTTGTATGTATGGTGTATATTCAAAAATACTATAGGAGCCCTACAGTGGCAGTATAGGCATTTGTCAAAAACAGAATCCTGTTCAAAAATTAGTTGTTAGTTGCTATATTGTATTTAATACAATAATCCCATTAAATGTTTGGAAACACAGTATAGCGCCCGCTATTAACTCATTGTTGGGTATCTCAGAGATAATTCAGAACAGCTGGATTTCTCATTTGCATATTTGACATGTTTGGAACTAGTCCATAAATAGATCATTAAAGGGGATAGGCATACACACCAATAAGTTCAAACTACTTAATAGTTGTTTAAAAGTAATTATAATATATGTTGATATTACTTATTCAATATATGTATGTAAATGCTTGTTGCTAATCATGGGTTAAACAGCCGTCCATATATTACAGCACCCTCAATACCAAAAACCACCCCTGAATGTACTTAGCTCATGCCTGAGTGTAAGTCAGGGAAGATTAAATCATACTTGCCAACTTTTCCTTGTTTGTTTCAGGGAGATCCCAGGGGTGAGGTGGGCGTGCGGGGGCGGGGCTTGAAGAATCGCATCATTTTGGCACTGCCCCCTAAACGATTGTCACAATTTTGGCCAATTACAGCAGGGGGGGCTAAGATGAAGCGATATTTGCGTCATAAAGCCCCCCCCCACACAACTTATCTATTGCGGGGGCGAGAACCGGGAGGTTGCCCTGCTCTCCCGGGAGCCCAGGAGGTCTCCCAGAAATGCGTGAGTCTCCCAGACATTCCGGGAGAGTAGGCAACTATGTGTTAAAGAAAAGCAGCTAATGAATCTCTAGAGACTGAAGTGTCTTTTACATTTCTGTCTTCATTACTGAAGTCATGTTGTCTTACCTGTCAGTCTTTGATTAACTCTTGGTCTCCATGAAAATGGTCACCTCCATAGGCATCAATACATGGACATAGGACACAATTTCTGAACAGTGTCATCATGCCACAGATGGCGAAGCCAACCACGTCTTGTACTGGCTCAGCATCAGGGAGAATGCCAGACTCTTCAGGGAGTGAGGGAGATCCCCCCTATTTCAGGGAGTCTCCCTGACATTCAGGGAGCGTTGGCAAGTATGGATTAAATATGCCAGGTCTCTCTTATAAATTAGTTCTCTCTTTAATAAATAATTTATACTAACTTCACATGTAACTGTACTGCTAATAGATTCATATTCATGCACACACTCTCCCCTCATCCAAATAGGGCATGTCTCTCGGTCAGTTAGTATTCATGCATGAGACCGCATAGAGTACAATGATCGTTTAGCTAGAGCTGTGCTGCTGACAGATTCGTAATCATGTGTACACACTCCCTAATCCAAATAGAGCATGTATCTGAAACAGTATTCGTACATGAGACCGCGTAGAGTACAATGATCGTTCAACTAGAGCTATTTCTCAAGCAAACATTTACGAATGCCAAGTGTCACTGTCGGGCTCCGTGACCTATCGCTTTGTCAAGGGAGTAACTCGAGTCCGGGTCCTGGGTAGATTATATATATATAAGACGTCCAATCACATCGCTCTCTGGTTGATTGACAATTCTATTGACGAATGGCAGTGATAGTTTATTTCCATATGTTATACGCTGTGAGTATTATGAAAGTTTCAAGAATCCTAAGCTTTCAGTATGCGCTTCATATCAGAGAAAAAGTGAGACGAGTGGAAAAAGATTTTCCTTTGGTAAGTATCTCCCTACAGATAATAATGTGGAAAGAAGTAGTTTGCAAACAATTTAATCAGATAAACGACATGTTGGATACAAATGAATTCCCTAAATATATCCACATCACCAGAATTCTGAGGGACTGCTCTTCCTCCACAAATATGGAGGATCAGAGCTTAAAAGTAAATAAAGAGTGAATGAATGGAACATTTATAAGTACGGTAATAAAAAATAATAATAAGTGCTAAGGTGATTTAACAGAAATTGTCCTTTATAATAAGCCACTGATAAAGTCTTTATATCTAATAGAAAAGGTAGTTTTATTTTACATTTATTCTGAATTGTATATTTTATTAATTTATTTATTAGATCCCAGTACCCAGGATTATATATATTAGATGTGTGAGCGTATTTGGCTCTTAATATCAAAATATTAGAAATAATAAAAATATTTTAAATATTATATTGGAGTTTCCTATAGTCCAGAAAAATTAGTACCAATGGATTAGTTATCTGCAACATATTATAATATAGTATCAGTATCTCACATAAGTGCTAAGCAGATAGATGGATAGCTTTTCATGTTCACATCACATTGAAAGCAAATCATGAATTAAATGTACATTTCTTTATTATTTTGAATTTGGGTACCTAAACATACGTGTATAAAAAGTAGTTAGATATACATATCTCTCATAATAGCACTAATGCAAAAATATCCAACATTCCCTCTAAGAATATGAAAGGAGGTTGGAGTCACTACATACTGAAGTATGATACATCGTTAGTATTATGTCACATGGTTGTTAAAGGAATTGATAGGTATCCCTTCATCTTTTATTGCAGGAAGCTCACATAACTATTGCTCTCGTTTAGTCCTCGAGGGGAAAGTGAGTCCAGCAAAAAAATCCATCTGCTCTCTCGCTGTAGAAGATATTTATCTGCATTGCCTCCTCTAATTCCCAGTTTGATTTTTTTCTATCCCATAACATCTCAGACCTCTCCAATTACTATCATGTTTTGAGAATAAATGTTTGGCTACTGGTGGTAATTGTTTGAGACATTCTCTATCTTTTAGAACATTCGTAATTGATCCAATATGTTCAAGAATTCTCAATTTCCATTTTCTCTTGGTCTTGTCTACATAGATTTTGTTGCACGGGCATCTTAGAACATATATGACCCCAATGATATTACAGTTGATATATCCACTGATACAATGCTTTGTCACATATTTGTCTGTAATTTCTAGTAATTTTTCCATATGGTCACAGGCCTTGCAGCATCCACACCTGTATGATCCTTTGATTTTATCTTCTGACTTCTTGTCAACAAAATGACTTCTATCCAATCTATCTTTAAGTGTGATAGCACGTCTCCAGCTGAATAGAGCTTTATCTCCTAAGGTGTCCTTCATTATCTTATCCGATAGCAGAATGTGCCAATGATTTTGAAGATTATAGTCTGTATTTTACTCCACTCTTCACAGAAATCTCCTATGAACCGAACAGGGTTTGAAGTGTTCGGAATTTTGGAGGAATAGATCAAATCATTCCGCTTCTTCCTTCGTGCATCATTAAGGGCTCGTTTAACCGATCTTTTGCTATATCCTCTTTCCAATAATCGGAGTGTTAATTCTCTTGCCCTATTTTCAAAATCTTGAGAATTCGAGCAGTTCCGTTTAATCCTAAGGAACTCCCCCTTAAGAATATTTTGAACATCTGGGGGATAGTGGAAGCTGCTTTTATAGAGGACACTGTTTGTGGCAGTAGCCTTCCTGAAAAGATCAGTTTTGAAATATTCCAGGAAGACTGGAGGAAATTATGGAGGAAAGAGAATTAGCCCTGGGATGGAAACTAAACTTACTGAAAAACGGAGATATGCAGGTTGAGAAGTGACCAGAATTGTTATAGGTTAATACAGTCCATGGAAGTAGTGATGACCAATTATCATGGAACTTAGAGATATACAAGTAATTGCTCCAGGGACTGGTTTACCCTTTCTGTCTGCCCGTTGCATTGCGGATGGTAAGCAAATGACAGACTAACCTTTATTCCCAGCAGACTGCAGAAAGATCTCCAAAACTGGATGTCAAATTTGGAACCACGGTCAAAGACGATGTCTTTGGGAAGACCGTGTACATGAAAGATATATTGAATGAACAAGGAAGCCAGAGATTGTGCACTAGGTAACTTTGGTAGCAATACAATGGGGGCCATCTTACTGAAACGATCCACGACTACCCAGATGTTATTGTGGCCAGATGGCCATGGTAGATCTACAATAAAATCCATTGAGAGGTGTGTGCAGGGTCTAACTGGAGTAGGCAAGGGTATCAACTGACCCGATGGGCGACTCCTGGAGGCCCTGCTTCTGGCACATTCTTCACAAGAAAGGACATAGCTCCTAACATCGGAGGACAAGGTGGGCCACCAAACCCAACGAGAGAAGATTTTGATGGTCTTCGATATCCCTGGATGCCCAGCCAGTTTGTTTTCATGGCATTCGGCGAGTACCGTTTTCCAAAAATGGACAGGAACAAACAATCTGTCCATATGGGTTTCAGAGGGAGCAATTCTTTGAAATTGACAGAGAAAAAACCAAGCTCTTGAGTCGAACCAGTGTGAATTGAGGAGGAAGGGATGATGGGCAGAGGATCTGTAGAGAGAGCATTGCAAGAAACAAAACTTCTAGAAAATGGATCGGTCTTGATGTTTTTAGAGCCAGGTCGAAAGGTGATTACGAACTTGAAATTGGTAAAAAGAGGGCCCATTGAGCTTGCCTCGGGTTCAAGGTTTTGGCGGATGGAATGTACTCAAAGTTTTTATGATCTGTGAAGATGGTAATCTGATGAGTAGTTCCCTTCAGCCGGTGTCGCCACTCCTCAAAGGTCCATTTGATGGCTTATAATTTGTGGTTGCACACATTATAATTCACCACTGCAGCTTAGAATTTCTGGTATAAATAAGCACAAGGGTGCAGTCTTTGGTCTCAAGGGTCCTTTTGAGAGAGAATAGCACCAGTCCCAACATCTGAAGCAGCCACTTCAACAACAAACGGGAGTTCCGGGTCTGGATGCTTCAGGACTGGAGCAGATGGCATTCTTAAGGGCTGAAAAAGACGCAAAAGCTGACGGCGACCAGTTAACAGTATCACCTTTAAGAGTAAGGGCAGTAATAGGTTGCACTTGTACTGAGAACGAGCGTATAAACCTCCAATAATTATTGGCAAAGCCAAGGAATCTCTGAATGGCTTTTAAATTAGTGGGAAGCACCAAGTAATCGACTGCCCGGACCTTGTCAGGATCCATTGAGAACTCGCTGAAGGAGATGACATAACCCATAAAGGTAACACGGGTGACCTCAAACTCACATTTTTCAAGCTTAGCATATAGATGTTGCTGATGGAGTTTAAGGAGCTCCTCACAGACATGCTGACGGTGCTGAGCCAAGGACTGCAAATAGATTAAAATGTCGTCCAGGTAGATCACGACAAATTTACCTAAGAATTCCCACAGAACATCATTAATTAAATCTTGAAACATTGCTGAAACATTACAGAGGTCAAAAGGCATAGCCAGATACTCATAATGCCCTGAGTGGGTATTAAAGGCTGTTTTCCACTAATCTCCTTCTCTATTCTGAACAAAGTTATAGGCGCCCCGAAGGTCAATCTTAGAGAAGATAGTGGCTGATCTAAGTTGATCAAAGAGTTAAGCGATAAGAGGAAGCGGATATGTGTTTTTGACTGTAATTTTGTTTAGACCACGAAAGTCAATGCAAGGCCTCAAGCTGCCATCTTTCTTGGCTACAAAGACACACCCGGCTCCTACCAGAGACTTAGAAGGATGAATTAACCTTTTCCGAATATTCTCCTCCACATAGTGCTGCATCGCCTGGGTCTCTAGAATGGATAGGGCATTTAAACGTCCTTTAAGCAACTTAGACCGGGGGATGATTGCGCAGTCATAATGCCGATGAGAAGGAAGAGAGTCCATCTTTGAAAATACATCATGAAATTCCTAGTATGGAGCAGGAAGGGGTTCCAGACTAGGCTGAAGGACTCGAATAGGTAAAGTCAAGCAGGTGGGCGAACACTCAGTACTCCAGCGAATAATCTCCCCTTTCTTTCAATCGAAGTGAGGGTTATGGCTTTGAAGCCAGGGATGCCCCAGAATTAAAGGAGCAGAAGGAATCGAGATCAAGTAGAATGGGAGAACCTCAGAATGAACGAGTGGAGTCCTAGCGAGAACCCTGCTCCAAATCAAAGGATTACCATTTAATCCACAGACGGTGATTCTTGAGTCCAACTTAATCAAAGGAATATCAAAAGTCTGGGCCAACTTGAGATCAAGGAAGTTACTGGCTGTACCACTGTCGAGAAAAGCTGAAACATCAAAGGACTGAGCACCATAAACAAGGTGTGCAGGTATCAAAACAGAATTTTCTGAAGAGATTAGGTGCACCTCTTCTCCATCACCTAGGCCTGGTCTTTTCCCAGCTTGTTAGGGCAAGCACGGAGTAGGTGGCCCTTGTTGCCACAATACATGCAAAGGCCAAGGGAACGTCATCTTTCAACTTTTCTCTCCTTGATCTGTTTATCAACTGCATCATATTCTCCAAGGTAGGATATTGCACCAAAGAGTTCTTAATTTGTTCGGAGAGATCTAATTGGGATTGACTCCAGAGCGTTGGGGCATTGCACTCGCTATGAGTGGACCATCGCCAAAACTCTGCACAATACTCTTTAGCAGTGATTCGGCCTTGCTCCAGGGCCCTGAGATGGGATTCAGGCGAGACCACCATGTTAGGATCATCATAGAGCAGGCCCAGGGCATTAAAAAAGGCATCAACAGACTGCAAAGAAGGACTCACAGGAGTAAGACTGAACACCCACGACTGAGGGTCACCCTTTGTTAATTTGAGTCTGAATAACAGGGTCTTAGATAAAATTAAAGCTGACAACTTTCTTCAAAGTTGTGGAATAAAGCTCTATCTCCAGAGAATCGATCTGACAGATTCAATTTGAGTTCCACTGTGGGTGCCAGGGATGCTTGCTGGGCTTGCGAGGTTCTAGAGGCTTCATCCTGTGCAGACAACCAATGTGATAGACCTTGGACCATCTAAGACAGGGTTTGGATCTGACCAGACAGAACCTGAGCTGGAGAAGGAATCATCTGCACTGTCATCCATTGATGTAGCTCCTTCCAAATATCTTAACAGAACAATTATAATGTGGCGGCCAACAGCTGCTAATTATAATCTTACTGAACAGGGTGTAGAGGTCTTCACCTAAAGCAGCCATGTTTCCGGTAGAGCTTGTTGTGCTCACGGGTACTCAGATGCCCCAAGGTCTTAAACTCAGCGTAGTGCAAGTTTATATGAATATCACCACTGCGTGGTAAATAGGAGCTAATGACAGGAACAAGCCGAGGTCCAAAAGCAGAAGCAGGCAGTAAGGTAAGGTTTAGTCAATGGTCAGGGCCGGCAGAAAACAAGGGTATCCGAGTCACAAGCAAGAGGTCATGGCCACCAGCAATCAAACACAGTCCAGGAAACAAGCTAAAGGTCTTACTCAAAAAGTCAATCCAGGAATCAGCACAATACACAGGAGCAGGTCAGCAACCAGGAACTGAATGCTATAACTGGCAGGGAGGGTAATATACAGGAAAGGACCAATGGCAGCCTAGGGGCGAGCCCTGATATCACCAGCAGTAGCCTAATAAACAAGACAAGCCCCTGAGGGCTATGGAAACAGCTAACTTAACCTGCACATTCGCCCAGCACTGTCTCAATCTGGGACGCGGCGACACACTAACCTGGCGTCCCGATCATTGCCCAGAAGATGGTCAGACGATGTCACCGGAAGTTACGTCCCTGTCATCATGATAACGGCTGGGAAGTGGCTGGTAAGTGAGTCGCGGCGGTACCAACCTGTCTCATAACAAGCATGAGTAAAATTTTGTGCTTTAATGTTTTCTTTTGTTTATATCAGGCTTATCAATTTTGAGATATTGAAGTGTAAAAATAAACATTGAATTGCACGGGAGGCAGTTAGCACTGTGTAAACTACAAATGAGGACTCCGCAGCCCCCTCTTCTTTACTAGGCTAGATATGAAGCTCACTATTACTGTTTCGTATGAATGTGCTGAGACTTGTCTAAAGAATTTCCTAGAACATACATGGTCTGCTTTTGGGTTGGGAATGAAAAAAAGAAAAAGAGATTCAAACTAAACATATAATTATGCTGCCCCTTTATGTTGTGTGGATAGCTTAATAAAATACCATGCAGCCTAGTACACGACACATCCAGGCCCGGCGCTCCCATTAGGCAAGGTTAGGCACTTGCCTAGGGCGCCAGGCTCTGGAGAGCGCCTTAAAAATAAAATTACTTTAAAACTGTGCGGCGACCGCTGACCATACCTTTCACGGCCACCGCACAGCGTTCAGATAAATCCATGGGGAGGGGGGAAGTGGCTATTGATCAACACCGCCGCCTCTCTGCTCCCTCTCCTCCCCTCCACTCAATGACTGTCGGGCGTGACATCATCATCACGGCCCGACAGTGTCAGTGAGTGGAGGGGAGGAGAGGGAGCAGAGAGGCGGCGGTCTTGAGGCAAGGTAAGGAAAGATGGATGGAGGAGGGCGTTGATTTTTAAAGTGTGCCTGCGGCGGGGGGGGCGATGATTTTTAAAGTGTGCCTGAGGGGGGGGGGGGCGACAATTTTCAAAGTGTGCCTGCGAGGCACCAATTTTGACAGTGCGCCTAGGGCGCCAAGGACCCTAGCACCGGCCCTGGACACATCATCACCTGATGCATTTTGAAGCATTCTCCCAGCAAAATTTGGCACATTGTTAGGCCTGTGGTAATGTAAATAAACCATCAAAACCATTGGGGTTCTTCCTGGTCCCATCTCTTGCAGTTTGTTTAAGGTATTATTATTAATTTTATTTCCTGCCTGCAAATAACGAAAGCTATCATTCCCAGCCAAGTGCTGAAAGTGCTACCTACTCCCCTTGAGGCAGTGTAGGAAAGAGAAAACTCATGGCCCTTTGTAGAAGGTTGGTGTGGATTGCCATCTAAAGAGCTCTACCCAGTGCTGTTGTGGAACTATAATTACTAGCAAAAAGGACCCCTTTCCTAATACACAGGTAAACTAGAGAGAAGACTAGTTACTAACTCTTGAGGGTCCATTTATTCTCTGGTCACTGTGCCAGGATGGTTAGTTAGAACCCTGAACTTCTTAGTGCTGTGGTTCATTGTAATTAGTGGAGGAAAATAGAGACTAGTATTTGGCATCTCTTCTGCTGAAATCAACTATCTCAGCTCTCAGTAGCCCAAGGTGGTGCTATTGTGATTGCGAGGGACACAAGAGGAGTGGCATGGTTGCCATCTCTTGCAGAACCTGCATGTATTATTAGTCACAACCACTCCAGTGCTTTTAAAAAGAGATTGTGCATTTTTTAATGTTAGGTCTGGTTGAAATGAGTCTCTTTTTATTTGACACACTCTACTAAAAGTAATCAGCTAGGCACTGAGTTAGACACATTATGAAATAATGTGTCCATCTTTGAGTAGCCTGGGGTTTGATTACTTTGTTAAGGTGATGCAACATGTACCAGGTCTCCACAGAACCTTTAGAGCCAGCATATGTCCAGTTTCATCACGGTGATAGTTAATTCTATAAACAATTTTGGCTGATGTCAGTGATTAGTGAATAAATAATGTAATCAGAAAATCTTTGTTTGCGGCAGGGTGCAGTCAGCTATGGTTGGGCCCATTTTTCTGTGTTTTTAGATTTGGAAACAACCCTAACTGGGTTATCACAAAAGTATTTTTTAAAAAACAATTATGTAATTAAATTAGTTTAAATTAGTTACATTTATGCTCAAATCAAAAGTACAGAAAATGTGACAATATTATTGTATATCTAGATTTTCACATTTCATCTATACTTAACATAAATAATCTGTTTTTGTACTAAAATCTGGATAGAGCCACCCAACTCACAGTCATGTCATACCTTTTTAACTAGAGTTTGCCGGTCTAACATTAATCATAGCAATCAAATCAAGCCTGCATTAAAAGATGCTTTTATTTGACAAGATATGCAGGAAGTGTTATTAGCAGAGAAATGTGAATAAAACAGGTTCTGTTCTATACTAAGCACATATCCACCAAAGCACTGAAAATTATCGTGAAATTGGAACCTGTGGTTGGTAAAATAATTATTTTGAGGCAAGCGTCGTAATTGTACAATCTTCATAAGGCCCATGTCTAATCTGTGGAACAATGTAACTTTTCATATTTCCTGAAAGTAGGACCAGAAAAGCTAGGCATAAATCTCATGTTATGGTTTACATTGGAAAAGTAAGTGAATAGTTGCAGTGAATATTTAATTTACTTCAAGTCAAACAAAAATATTATTTTATTTCATTTATTTTCATTCAAATAGATTTTTCTTTTACTATTTACATTTTGCTCCCAACCAGGCTACCACTCTTGTATCCTGTTGTCTTGGGTTCTGCATGCTCATTAAATGTCAATCATTGATTTAGCTAATCTGGGCTGGCTTTCATAAATTTTGAGCCAATCCATAACCTGGGTCCCCTCAAGCACAGTAGTCATCCCTTGGACTATTCAGACTACTCTGTGCCGGTTTCATTGCTTTTATCCGGGAGTCAAGCAAAGTGTTTGACCTCCTTTACTAACTGCAACTGGGAAACTAGAGCGGTGCCACAGTTTCCAACTCTTGAGGATCCCATTTGATTTACCACTGGCACCTGTGTGGCTAGTAGGATCCCTCGAGATATTCAGCACTGGGTTTGGTTGTATTTACTACTGGGTAGCACAACATTTTTATCTCCTTGTACTAAATATAAGTATAACACTAAGTAGATAAGAGACTGAGCACTTTATTTAGTGGGACCCCATATTTTGGGTCTCCCTGAAATCACTGTAGATAGTTTAGACAGAATTAGAGAGGCAAAAATGACACGCAATTTCATGTCTCATTTGTCATAGTCTTATTGCAGCCCTGTCTTTACAGGTGCCGTTCTCCATTTTCCCCGCCAGTGGCCGCTATGGGAATCATGTTTCCTGGAAGCAGCTGAGCTGTCTCACTCAGCTGTAAGATGGTGATGCTGATGACTAGCCTATAAAAACTCACCCCTATCAATCAGACCTGTCTGGATCATTGCTTTACATTTCTTGTTTTGCAGCTCTGGATCATTGCTTTTCCTGGTTCCTGTATTCTAGCACCTTGCTATAACTGGCTTTTGACCTTAGCTATTCCTAATCACGCTTCTGACTTTCTGATACCCTGACCCAGAGCTATTCTGACTATTCTCTATTTCTGGAATCCTGATCCTGGCAATTTTAAAGGACTTTGTTTATGTATATTAATTATGGACTTATGTTGGCTGTCTTGACTGGCCCTTCAGACAATGATATCCTACCCTGCTTGTATTAAACAATAAAAATTGCTTTAGTTCACCAAAACCATTGGTTCAGTGTGATAATACAGCGTGTTATACAAGAGAACCTTGACACATAGAGTATGGACTTTGATCAGTATACTCTTTTAGCCATTTCTATTCCCCAAGTCCTAGTTTTCAGGTGAGATGGTAGAAGCATGGCCAATAAAGGTCATTCCTGTAGGGACTCATTGTCCTTAGGAAATCCCTAGTAATATGTATCACCCCATTGGTCCCATGCACAAGCTGTTTTTTTTAAAATATAATTCATAATTGCCATTGTACTATATCTGTAAAATAACCACCCTGGGTAGTCCTGATCCATTAAAGAAGTCAACTTCAGACTACTAATGAAATACACTAAAAGCCAGTCGAAGCCACTACAAATAGCAGGTTTAGTCTCCACAACACCAACCAGAGTCTGTTATGAGCATACAATGTCTTTACTAACTTCATCACTAATGAATAGGCTCCTTTCAGGAGAACCTTTGTGTGAACCTGGAATCTGTAGCCAGCATGGAGCTTTTGTGGCAGTGTGTTTGACACAAAAATGAGAAGCCCCTGAGCCATGTTCTTACCCCCATGGTAAGAATACATCTCCAGTTATTAGGCTTCTTTGTTTGAGATACATTTTAGAACATCAGGGAACTTGGCAGGAAATTTGAGATGGATCCAACCCCAGCAGATAAGAACCTCCCATTGGGTAGGCAGAATAGGAAAACACCAACTTGAAGGATCAAAGACTGGATAAGACATGGCATTCTTGAAGAGCTTGATGTCTGGACAGTATTTGGTTCCTACTGGATTGAAAGAAGAAGAGGCTAGAAGAAGAAACTGTGAATATGGCCCACTTATTTTTTTCATCTGGATTCTTTGTTGGTCTCGTGGATCTATGTTCCCTCTGAATATGGATTGACAGTGAAGCAGGACAAGAGCCTTGCAAGCAGCATCAGGATGTGAGCCTCGGCAGCACTGAAACAAGTCTGGAGCAGGTTATCTTCAGGGTGCCTACTAATAGTATGTTAATGTCATGTACTTGTATCTCTTGTATGTTGTCTCTGCTGTAGTGTGATTGGTTTATCCCATTCTTGTAAGTGCTAATCTCATGTCGGAGTCTTTGCCTGGTAATCCCAGGTAAACTTTCCACTGGTTGGCAAGTTTAATTAGCCTGTTGCTCTCTCAGTATCATAACGCTAATTTGGATGACTACAAGGGTCTGTTGTGTAATCAGAAGGGAGATATGTAGACATAGAGATTGCAGTGAAGTGGCATAATTGCCACCTCTTTAAGGGTTACCATTTTTTCCTATTCACCCCATCACAAGCATGACATCACTGTATTTTTAAGGGCTGGTGCTTGTTTTAATTAGAGGAGGGACCATCCCCTCTTTCACCCTCCCCTACTTAAACAATAGCCCAGGGTCTGCCCACTGTGATTGAGGGGAATCCCATATTGTATTTATACCAAATATATTGGTGACCTGCATACTAACATAATAACCAACATTCCTAAAGTGGTCACTTATAGTGGCAATCAAATTTATGGTTGCTTACAGTAAAGTTCACAATCATCAATAACAGGTAAGGAAATGTATTAATGTAGTATGTGATGTTATAATAACATTTATTAATGTCTATACTGGTTCTTTGATTTTTCCATTGTCTTCTTTTCATTTTTCTTTTTTATTATACAGTGGTGCAAATAAATTCGAATATGGTGAATAGTGAGAAATTATTTTAAAGATTTCCCACTATGCAAGCTGAGCATAAAGGACATTATCAAATTAATTTAAGACTAAATTATAGTACCAAGAGTGTGTGTGTGGTGACATTTTATTTATCTTAAATATATGTTTTGAGACTATATTGAAACAAAGCAGAAAATGAGCAAAGGTCTTCACTAGACGAAAAGAGCCCGGATGTTCCAGACCCTTGGGCAGAAGAAGTTTGGGCGATAACAGATTAGAAGCTCAGAAGTGGCATCTGTCCCCACTATGGTCTATCCCTAACAGATGGACCCTAAAATATTCTATACCTAAATTATGTGAGGCACAAATAAAGACACAATGTTCATTAAAAATTAACGTAAATGAACAATAGCTGCAAACAATTCATACCTCCTGAATCAAATAATGCAAAACTTTTCATAAAAATATTTTTCTTGCAACCCACTAGTTAGCACCTTCAACCTGGTGAAGCTCTCACTATCAATCTTCTGGCTTAATTAGATGTAAACAAATAAATTATTAAATGATTGGAGTAAAAAAAAAACATTTAGAATTACCCCATCACTAGTATCGTCCAGAATTACATTCATAGCATCAAGGGCAGTGTAAAACCTCAAAAAGTAAAATGAATTAATTGCATATCTAATATTTAAATAATCAAATATGACTGGAATGAGTAGACTTGAAGGCCTGACATCCATTTGGGAGGGACTGCAGAGATCTGTCTGCATGTGAACGAACTGGATGTCTATCTCTGTTTGGAGGATGTGTAAACTTTCATTTTCATGGTGAAGCTTTGTGTGTTCCGATGCATACTGATGTGCACAATGACAAGAATTGTAATTAAAATAGGGTAACCGACAGACCTGACACATAAATGAACATATAAATGTTGTTATTTTACTCACCTGACTTGATTAATGACAAAATGCATTACTGGTTGATAATGTTTAGACATGAATTTGCACATGTGTGTTATATAGGAGCTTAATATTCTAATTAAAGTCACCAACCTTATGCCTTCCTATTGAGTAAAATCATCCCCTGCATATAATCCTTGGTTGATTGAAATCACATTGTTATTTTTTTACTACATGTAGTTGTATTTAAAGATTTTATTTACAGAAATAATTAGTTCAAATAAGACGTGTTGAATATAGCTATTCAAACAGGTGAATGCACTGCATTTATTTATTTATTTTTATGGTATGGTTAGGGGCTCTCTCATTTTTGCTGCTATAAGAGTAGTAACACACAGCTTCAGAGGGAATGGCTGGTGCTCTAAACCTTGGAGCACCAGAACTCAGTTCTGGAATTTGCTTGTTTCTATGGAGGAGAGCTGCTGGGAGTTATCAATTACATCTGGCAGTCAAATCCCAACACTGTGATTTACTAAGAGTGTCAGAAAACAATTTCCTTCCTGAAAAAATAAAGACTAAGAGAGTAAGAGTATAATGAGTACATTATTGGATGGTGTGGGGACCTGCTGTACACTAGTTACATCATTGGGTGGTGTGCAATACACTGTTCACCAGATTTGGAGGAATGTTATACACTAGCTATCTGTGTGCGATGTTACATGAAGATGGAAGACATAAAATAAAAAAAAAGGCTGAACCAGCACCTATAGCTAAAATATCACAGCGTAGTTACTGTTTTACATTACTAATAAATTATTATTTATTCCCAAATTTAAGATCTTAAAAGTTTGAAAAAGAAAGGAGGGCAGAATAATATATACATGAACAAGATTAGATCACCCAAAAAATCTGTACCCAGTTTCTCACAATAATAGGGGATGAGTTACTATACTTTTTATCCCTGGTACCCTCATCACAGACTTCATTAAAGTAGAACTATATGTTGCAGATGTTCCTGCATTATATACAGTGACGTCTATATACAATTAGTGTTGAAAGTACATATCTACAACACAATGCTAGAATATTTACTGCAGCATTCACTTGTATTTAAATAACACTGAACACTATCACAGAGATATTGTGTGATTATTACACACAGGTGCTATCATTGTTTATACTGAGCAGGTAAACAGATTATCCACACAACAATATAGAAATGGAAGCTGCTCAAACAATTTATAGGTTCACATCAGGTGCTTGAAAGGATAGGGTTTTCCAGAAATGAGAAAATAGAGAAAAATCCCCCGGCATATTGCTGTGAACTAGTAAAAGAGCTGCTATTCTACTTAAATATATAAAAACGCAGAATTCTCAGTTACACACATTTGCAAATGCATGATAAGCCACCTG
Source organism: Mixophyes fleayi (assembly GCF_038048845.1). Taxonomy (NCBI): domain Eukaryota; kingdom Metazoa; phylum Chordata; class Amphibia; order Anura; family Limnodynastidae; genus Mixophyes; species Mixophyes fleayi. The sequence continues at coordinate 55,244,269 of NC_134408.1, forward strand.
CCCCATCAAGGATCTTCTGCTAATAGGGTGGTCCTAACTCTAAACAATGAGAGACCATATAATGGGTCATGCATTCATGTGTTTGTAAATTAAGTGCTAAATTACCAAGAGGTACAGTCACGAACTGCCTCTGACTGCAGTTCTGCATCTGCTCCCTAGATGCTGCTACAAAGGGTTAAGTTCTCATTGTCAAATTCGGATCATCTTCATCTGTCTCTGGCCTTTAAAAGACTGCTTCTCCCAGTAATCTGGGCCAGTTCAACAATTGTCTTTGCTGCAGCTGGTTTCTCAGTGTGGTGCCTGTGTTATAATCCTGACAGACTCCCTAATCATCTCACGTGCAGGCATCCAGCTTCATAGCTTTTCTGGACCTGTGTGTTACCTGTGTCTTCGCAGCTTACCTGGACCTCAATGCTGCCTGTGCCTGCAGACTATTGCTACCTCCTGTTATCCAGCTCCATGCTTCTCAGCTTAACCTAATCATCTAGTCTCACTGTGCCTGCAGCTTTATCTGTCAATCCTGACCTCCAATCATCATCATCTTCACCATTTATTTATATAGCACCACTGATTCCGCAGCGCTGTACAGAGAACTCATTCACATCAGTCCCTGCCCCATTGGAGCTTACAGTCTAAATTCCCTAACATACACAGACAGACAGACAGACAGACAGAGACCTCCAATATTTGCAATCCACTGTCTACCTTGGAAAACCAGAGTCTTCAGCTTCTCAGCTCTATCTGGCAATACAGTACTTGTGTTATCTGGCTTCTCATTTGCTACAGCTAAGTTTTACCTGTACATTCCTTGTTTAAATAAACATTTAAACAAGAAACATACAGGTATTATTCTCTGTGGTGTTCATTCTAGGAGCCTTTTAAAGTTATCTATTTTCTATATCTCTGATGTATTTCTGACAGTCTGGCTGTACAAATTAGATCATTGTTCAGACGGACAAGAGTAATTGCACTAACACTCCTCTAGAATTGGGAATTCCATGTACTTTGCTGTAACTCTTCAGACAGTGCTTTGTTTACTACAGATATTCAGATATGCAGCTATGTATGTGAGTTGTACATAACCATGCCTGGGCCTCAGACAAAGTAATATGTAATCTATAGGAGGAATGTGTATTCTCTATAACCAGGAAACAATTTTATGTGTTTGTTATTGAATATTTGTTATTATAAAATCTGTCTGCTGGATAATCATATTCAAGGTTCATTTTCTGGATAATGTCATCACCAACAATTAGCATTGAGGTCCTGGGACAATTCTTTGGGCTAATTTATTCTGTGAATTGTGAATGGACATCACCCTGGAGGAGAGGGACCGAAATGATATGTAAGACAGATACCAGACCAGTTGTGAGTGAGGTTTTAGGAGTTGCTAGGAGTTTCAACTTCACCAAGTTCTGTGGATTTACCCATGTTCCAGGGACAACTTGACCAGTTAAAAACGACCAGATTGTTGCTGTGAACTCCTGGAACTGATGCGATTATTAACCAGATGGAATCCCCTGCGGAGTCGGTGAAGCTGTGTGCTCGCTTAAGAAGTGGGGTGATAGATAACCTTGTCCCTATTAAGCTAGTAGAGGCTTGAAGATAACAGAATAAGGACCACAGAACATTGTGACCACAGTGTTGTGTGTGAGGGCAGCAGGGGGTTCAATGTTGTGTATCTGTGTGTTGACTAGGGCACTTGTGGCAGAGTAATTTGTGTAATGGCACAGGGGGCTTGTGGCAGTGTAATGTTTGTGACGGCACAGGGGGCTTTTGGCAGTGTAATGTGTGTGATGGCACAGGGGGCTTGTGGCAATGTAGTGTGTGTGTGTGTGTGTGTGTGTGATGGCACAAGGGGCTTGTGGCAATGTAGTGTGTGTGATGGCACAGGGGACTTGTGGCAAAGTAGAGTGTGAGGTAGGTAGTGGCTAATTAATGGGTATTATTTTGTTTGTGGGATGATGGTGGGGCAATTTAATTTAATAGTGGAGTTGGTACAGACTTATTAATGTAGGGTGGAATGATTAATTTAATGTTGGGCTGGTATTGGATTTGGGTGCTATTAATTAAATGTGTGGTAGAGTTTTGGAAAAAGGATTGCTATTTTTTAAAAGTGAATGCAAGTTATTTAATGTATTGTAGGAAATAGATTTATTTAATAAATGTGTTTGCTATTAATTTAATGTTGGGGTTGTTTGGGGGAAATAGGTATTTTTATTAAAGGTGAATAAAATTATTTTACAGTCGGGCTAGTTACAAGAAAGGGGCACTAATAATAAAACATGAGTTGTTTTGATTTAATGTCGGACTGCATAGAGGCAGGAAGGCCTACTGTGTTCACTCATTGCTGGTATTTCTAGCTCATGTACCTATTCTATTTCCAAACAGGGAACCAACATTTCAGGATCCAGACAAGCACAACTGATCTTAGGACACGAGCAGCATCAAGTATTGAAACCAGGAAGAAGAGAGCAGGACAGTCTGCCAACTGTCCTAATTCTGGTGGGGCAGTCCTGAGTTTGGGGACTGACCCACTCAGTCAGGACTTTGTCCTGACTACAGGGACAATTGGGAGTTATGCCCCACTTCACACTGCTCTGATCATGAAGGGGGAGATGCATGCTTCTGACAGTAGTGCATGCAGCATTGCTCGTGTATTTAAAGGGAGATTGGAAGAGTTGGAGAGCTACCTAGCAATGTCTAAAATTATAGCCATGCCCCATGCATGCTGGTCATGCCCACTGGTGGTGTGCCATGAAAACCCAGCTCCTCAAATCCTGAGTTTGCCCCTGCAGAATCTTTACATACCCTATATTACACAGACTTCACCCAAGCATACTGTATATTACATTATTCTTCCTTGCTTACTTACAAACATCAATTGACTTCCTAATTTCTGCTTTAATTGCAGCTTAAACATTAAACATTGTATTGCTTTACCATGGCAACCTATCAACAATACAATCTGCCGTTTCCAGAAAGCAAATCACATGATCTCCAGCATTAGCATAGAGCCTCAGTTAGTGTCCTTTGATCACAGCCATCAAGACGCACATTTATTATATCAACCATATTCGCCCTTTGCGATCATCATGTAAACAATAAAACCCATGTTGTCATGGCAACCTGTTGCCCTAAAAAGTATTTATAATTGAACATCAGAATAATCATAATTCCCACAATCCTTTTCCAGTTTTAATGAGCTAGCGGTAGATACCATTGTTCATATAAATACCAAACAAATTTTATTTTGTCAAACTAAAAATTATCAATTTCCTTTACCCATTTTCAAATGAATTAAATCAGATAAAAAGGTTGTTACTACAATAATAATTATTACATGTAAAGCCTTCCAATATATGTCCCTGATACTCTGATATATATATTAGCCTCCACTTCTGGTTCACACAGCAAGCTGCGTTATTATAAGGACAAAGTAACTTCCTCAAAATTCAGGATACTTTTTGTTTTCCCCTCTAAGGTTGCATGGCAACCAAGAGCTAAACATCAAAGTTTTCCAATTATATCCTCCTAAACGTATTTACGAGCAAATGATTCATACAGTTATTTATATAGAAAATTACTTCTATATATGCCTGTCAAAAATAATTGTGTTATTGTGTTTATTCTTACATGCGATTATGCACATACCATATACATTGTATCAAACTGTAAAAGCAAGTAATATAAATTACATATATAATAGGAAAAAAAATACAAAGTGAAATGATGCGGAAAAACACTGTAGGTTTGTCAGCCTTTTCATAAAGTGAACAGTCGTCCGTGTTAATAAAATTTGGGGGATAGTCCTTTATAGGCTCAATGTCGATAGTTCTCGTTGGTATACTTAATTGTCTTAAATACTCAAGGTTGGTAATGAATAGAGTTCTAATTTACTTTCTATATTGAGTGGAAATGAAAGTTCCATATGCCTTTAATTTGGTGTAAAGTGTTTTAGAATTTCTTAATTCATCTATTCCCACTGTGAACTGATAATCTCATGATTTATCTTATTTCTTGTGATCATTGTCAACATTTTCCATGTGCACTTGTTTTGTTGTCCTTATTGAGAACGTCGTCTTTGTATTCAGTCTGCATACTTCAGAAGCTGTTGTTAGGAAGGAAGATTTTCTGCAATTCCTTTACCGGCTCCTATCTGCCACTGCGGATAACTATCTTAGTATGTTCAACAGTGGCTGCTTGTCGGACATTCTTTGAAGGTAAGTTGAGTACAGCTGCTATATCAGTGTCTCAACCAATGCATTTCACCTTCGATTGGCTTCTCAGGAATACAGATTGTAAATGAATATATTTGAGCTCTGCATGTTTAAGTACTTAGAACTCTCATGCATATTTATTATGGGGTGGAGTAATGATCATTCTGGTTAAAAGTTTCAAATGATCATAAACATCAATATTTGTCAGTGGCAGGCTAATGCTTAATCATCAGATAGTAAATCGCAATCAGTATGCACAATTATATTATTTTGTGTACTTAGTTGCACGATGCTTAACATTTTGGCTTGTAATATGCCGATTCTTGCTTGTATAGAGAATCTGCTTTTAATGATTGAACAGTCATGATGTTGCCAGTAATTGAATATCAGTAGAAAGTGGCACAAATGTCTGAAATTGTGATAAGGTCTTTGTTAATTGGAGCATGTTGCCAAAACAGAGCAGTTTTATTCTAATACCTTTCCTACTAGGCACTTATAGCTGAAATAGAGCAGAATTCTAATGACATAGTTGGAATGTCTGCATTAAAACTAAGGTCAATTGATTTATGGGCATAATTAATCTGCATTTTAGAATATTATTATTAATATATACATGTATAGGCAGTGTCAGATTATGTCACAGTTCAATAGCATGTTTGGAGTTAGAAACAGACATTTTATAAGGCTGTTATTATTGTAGTCCCTATTCAGTCTATTCCTACACCTGACTGGCAGCCCTATTGTACCTGACATCAAAAGAATAGCATTATTTATTATTTCAATATACTATCTAAAGTTATATCAGATTGAGTATGACATAGGTGTTATAGTATTATCTAAACAACACACAATAATTAAAACCTGGAGGTAAATGTATCAAGCTGAGAATTTTCCGGCGGGTTTGAAAAGCCAATCAGATTCTAGCTATCATTTATTTAGTACATTCTACAAAATGATAGCTAGAATCTGATTGGTTCCTACAGGCAACATCTCCACTTTTCAAACCCGCTGGAAAACTCTCAGCTTGATACATTTACCCCCCGAAAGGAGAACGGGCAGACTTTTATATTCCTTGGCAGCAAAGAACAAATGTATGAATGGCCATTATATAACTACTGTGAGTTATGTGAGGATGCAAAATTTGTGAAGTAACAAGTTTATTAAGATATGTACATTTCCTTTATAGGAATAACACACTGGATGAAAACATAGGGGTAATATAACTATAGTTTAACCTATGAAAACTTTAATCTACCAGACTTTATAGATCATTATCATTTAGGGGTTGGAGAAGGTTTTTTAATAGAGTACTTAATTCTTTTCTGCTTTCACTTTCTTGATCTGTATTTTTAATATTTCACCATGATGGACTAAGTGAATGTTGGAATGTGAATATATTTTTTCTCAATTTATCCTAATAAAAATGGTTTTAAATTATAAAATAGGATATGATTTTCTGGACTGGAGTGCCTTCCCTTCTTTTGTTTTTCTCTGACTTCGATGTTTAAGTTAATATATTTACAACAAGCTGGAAGAGCACCCCCTCTTTATGAGTAGGAGGTGGCATCAAGCTGATGCATAATGTAACAAACGCGTCCTTCTTGTAGCACTTCTGACACCATTTGTAGTACTTCTGGCACTGACACCCCGCAGACATCAGACACAGACAGCTTCAAATCAAATGGTGCTTTATTGTTTGCGTCACAATAAAGAGCAATTCTTAGTCAGGATGACACCAGTAAACAATGCCACATTGTTTACATCTCCTGGTGACCCTAATGCTAAGCTCAACACAGTACAGCTCTCTACTGACTGGCCAGCTCTTCCAGCATCAGTTACACACATAAAATGACAAACACAGTCCTTTAACCCCCACCCAAACACTGCAAACCAATCACAGACAATAAATCAATAACACGCATATGGTACACCTTTGTGTTTGTGTGAGATGGGAAAGACTGTGTGGGAATTAACTCTATATGCAGCTTTCCCTTGCAGACTTTCCAGGAGATCTCCTGTCCCTATGCAATAAAGGTGTGGATAATAGGCCTCTTTGCCATAATACTTTAAGGTTAGTCCTTTCCTGGTGCAGATCCATTTTTTTTCTTTTCAACAAATCCTCACAGTATTAGTAATGTGGTTTTCATTTTATATTGTTATTTTGTATTATATACTAAGTCTAATTATATTTCTAAGTAAAAAAAGGGATTTAGTGATTGTTTGTAGAACCTTGTTACTAACTTTTGTTGGGTCTTTCCTATTATACATAATTAAGACTTTTGCTTTCATCATCATCATCATCAGCTATTTATATAGCGCCACTAATTCCGCAGCGCTGTACAGAGAACTCACTCACATCAGTCCCTGCCCCATTGGAGCTTACAGTCTAAACTCCCTAACATACACACACAGACACAGACTAGGGTCAATTTTGAGAGCAGCCAATTAACCTACTGCTTTAATGAAAGGAAACAGTTTGGGATCATTTTATAATATAAATAGGACAAGGATTATAGATGCTTTGCAAACCTCATCAAATAAGTTATTTCTATATGCATATGTTGGTTCATTTTTATTAATATATTGTAATTTGATTTGTACTGTTTCCATTAGTTGTTTATATAATTCTAAGTTTATTTTTATATAAGCCAATTCTTATTTTTATCTCTATATATCAACTGCCATAATGTAATTTGTTTAATATATTTCATAGCTAGGCTTCCCCATATATATTTTGAAATTGCTGAATTTAGAACTAAATTTATTTATATTTTTATTGTTGCATCTATCCAAAAAAGTAGCAACTTTTTCTTTACTACAGCTACTGCTGCAGAATTTTTGAGTTATTGCGAGTGCCATTACAGAATTTATTTTTTGTTATTTCTTTAAGATTGCTGCTTTTCTTGGGCTGTTTATGTCTTATGTGAATAAACTCAAGAAATGTTTAAAAGTTTGATGATTTTTAATGGGAAGATGAAGGTTTGTTTAAATTTTTTTGAGAGTTATTTAAAGACTAAAATGCAGCACTACTGGGATGGCATTGCAGTTACAAAATATATAGATAGTGGTAAAATGGTCAGAGGACAAAGAATGTGTAAATTGATGTGTAGTTTGTACCTTTGCCCTGATGAAATTATTAGTTAAATTTAGGGATTAAAATCTTAAAACTATAGAAATTGAAATAGAAAACATTAAGGGCTAGATTTACTAAGCTGCGGGTTTGAAAAAGTGGGGATGCTGCCTATAGCAACCAATCAGATTCTAGCTGTTATTTTGTAGAAAGTACTAAATAAATGAAAGCTAGAATCTGATTGGTTGCTATAGGCAACATCCCCACCTTTTCAAACCCGCAGCTTAGTAAATCTAGCCCTAATTCTGTTTTGTCTCAGTATGAAGATTTATCTATGTTCAAAAAGTGCGACCACATTGTGAATCAGAGTTGCAAATTTTGAGGAAACAATACAAGTAATAAACAAAACGTTTATTAAAGACTATAAAGGTTATCAGCTAGGAAAAGTACATATAATAAGTAAAAATAGTAATTTGGATATTTTGTTATTCTGGGGCACATACAATGAATCCTATTAATTAACATATGGCTCCACCTGCAACACCACAAAAAAAGCAAAACAGTTAGATAATAGAAGATTCAAATGAGAGTTATTTAAAAAATAGTCCACTAATGTAAGCTTTACTTTAGATAGTAATTTAAGAGCAATGCCTAAAATTCCTGAATCTGTTGTAGAGTTAGAACATTGTCATATATCAAAAAATAACAACACCAAAATCTTTATCCAGAACTTCAAAAAGAATAAGGGATCTTTATTCAGTGGAATGTGTGTCAAGGACACTATGAATAAAAAAAAATTAAATGGAGTTTTTAATTTATTTAATAGTTTAAAATTTACACCTATTTTTAAACCATATGTTTTACTTGTTTGTAGATCTATGTAAAAATGTCAGAACTCTGGAAAAATATATATTTTGCCATAAAAGAATTATGGAAAAAAAAACAACCAATCAATGCCTTCCTTCCTGAGATAAAAATACACTTAATAATTTGAATAATCTATGAAATTAAAGTAAAAGAGAAGATAATAATAATAAAGATCTTGTCCCTGTTTAATGTCAGGTTATCTTTAAGCAATTGTGTCTATAATTGTAAGGATATAAATAAATTAAAATCAGAACTATGTTCAAAGCAATGTAACAGTTCATCATTAGATATAGAAAATAAATATAGTTTATATAGAAAAACTATGGAGAAGTTTTCGTCTCCTATGAAATCATCATATAAATATAAGAAAAACAATCTTACTCAATTAGAGTAGAAGTGCCTTTGGTGACATAAGGCTGATAAATGTATCATGATTTAGCCAGCTGATAAAGATGGGATGTAATGCAGGATTTATGTGGCTATCTTAAAGAGGCTTATAGCCATCTAAGTGATTATGAGTTATGAGTGAATTATTTTAAAGAGTATTGCATACAAAATCATCTAAAAAATTTAGGACGGCAAAATTTGTTAGACATAGCCATAGATAAGACAGTGATATGCAGACAAGAGTGATTTCGGAATACCATTTCCACCC